>NC_069131.1:60532507-61132507 GCF_026914265.1 Mya arenaria | reverse complement strand
CATGCTGATGCCAATAGAATAGAATAGCCTCCTTATTGTTCAATCAGTCAATCTAAAAAGGTATTTTTGATATGTCATGTTTAATGTGTTTTTTTCGTGTGTACTTAGTAGATGGGATTCACGGGATGAAACGATATTTAGCTGAAACAGACAAGAAACCTCTAGTTTGTGGTCACCACGCGGAACATTAGTGCTTTGACGCTTTGCTGAATATTGACATATATCTACATGATTTTGTACTTCTTGTATATTGTATCTGATGTACGATTGAATAAGATTTAAACAAGTTTAATATAGCTATTCATACATTTGGGCTATTGTTTATCGTCATATTTTATTTGCTAACAATGCCATTTGTCATAATACTTAAAAAATGTTGGTTTAAAATGATTTTCAGTATTTTTCTAAGTATACGATACAATTCACCTTGTGGGATAATTCTAAATGTTTGATTTGTTTACATCAGTATTGGTCTACAATGTATTGGCGTTACTTGATTGTGAAAGTCATAACATAAGTAATATTTACACCTCAACTTCCATTCCTTAAATGAACTGCCTTTCGGCAATTGCGTTCATCAATCGATGAACGCAACATCTTCGGATATGTTCGGATCGTAATTCATTGCATAACAATATACATGAAAGCTATTAATCTTGTTTTTGGCTGTATTATGTCTGCAGGTCCCGTAAAATATAGATCAACATTTTTAAAAAGTGTTAGTTTATTATATTTTAAATATATTGGTACCAGAAGTGTTTCAATTTTACGTTTTAAAGTGATTTCAAGTGGTTGATCTTTTCCCGCGTTATTGTGACGTCATTTAAAAAAAATGTTTCCGGTTATAGTCGGGTCGTTCTATTTACAGAATGGGTAAGAACGGATTACTGAAAGGTTTTCTTAAATGAAATGAAGTATTTTTTTAACAATTCTTGAATGAAATAATGACCTATTGGTGTAAATATAAGGAATGAATTGCGGGGTTGATGTCATTATCGGGGATTTGAACGCAATTGGGTTGGTCAAAGTACGCGTGGAGTCCTTCGGACACCACACACATTGACCAACCCAATTGCCTTCATACCCCGATAATGACATCAACCCCGCAATTCATTCCTTAATTGTTGTATGTATATGTTTAAATGACTTTACATATTCATATACACCACAATACTATTATCAAGATTTAATAAGGATGCTTATTTAATCAATTATGTTGTTAAGGTCTTTATTTATCCCAATTGAAAGTACAATTGAATATGAGAATACCTAATTGTATTAAGTGTCAACTGAGTGTAAAGTGCAAAACAAACAATTGTATTGGATCATATCAAATATTATTAAGCATAAAATTTCCATATATGATTCAACTTAGATTACACTAATATTATCTTTTTGAAAAGAAAATGCATGTACAATCTTTAGAGATGACATTACTTATGTGTTGTTAAAGTTAATCAATTTTAGGCAGTATTTGTTGCTCTTCTTCATTTTTATTCCTACCATCTCTTACCATGTCAAACGTATGCATGCGTACATATTCGGAAATAACTCAAGTAACATGTAACTCTTATTTGCTCATATTCACACTTTAAAATGCTAAAAAGTTATCTACTTTTTACCACATCTTTCGTTTTTATAAATTTTATCAGAATGTTGTTCAACTTGACTAAATATACAATAACGCTTTTTGTCGCACATGGATGTGGGGTGGCCGCCTGGTTCGTTATATGGTTCTTTGTATGCTTTGTTGTCTGCTCCCGACAACTCCCGATTCAGTCTCATGTAACACATTCTATCCTTAGTAATGACGTTTCCTATTGTTTCCGTTCTGCGTTGTCGGTCACTTGTTAACCGTCCAACAGCTTTGTTTCTATCTTCTCGTTTACTTTCTATATCCGGAAATGTTCATCCAAATCCAGGACCAACTTCCACTTCGGACGACCTAGATACTTCATTTCTTTCATCTTCTTAGAGCGACTTAATCAACAGTGGGCACAGCGTTGTGCATCTCAATATTCAGAGTCTACGACAAAACTTGAACTCATAGAGGTCGAACTTCAAAACTATGACATTCTTATATTTTCTGAAACCTGGCTTTCCCCTGAGATTTCCGGCGAAAATATAAAAATTGCCAATTTTAGCCATCCATTCCGTTGTCACAGAGTAGGTAGGCCTGGAGGCGGGGTCGCAATTTACGTTCGTGATGGTATCACAGCTACCGAAAGGACTGACCTGTCTGTTAACGGTATAGAGGCCATATGGATAGAAATTAACACTAATAGGAAAAAAATATTGGTTGGTGGATTCTATCGCCCCCCAAACTAACAATAACCATTGGAACCTTATGGAACACAGCTTTGAATAAGCATTTTAACAAGCTGCCGACGACATTCTTATCGCAGGAGGTTTCAATATTAACCAATCAATTCCATCCAACAAACTTTCAAATCTTATTAATTCGTACAATGCACATCAATTAATAGATAATCCCACTCATTTCACAGAACATTCAAACAGTATTATTAATGTATTTATCGTAAAGCATGCACATAATGTAATATCCAGCCTCGTATCAGATCCTATCACCCCAGCTCTAACAAGATATCACTGCCCAATAGTCTGCGTACTTAAATTTACAAAATTCAAAACAAGCAATTATAAACGTCACATATGGCTTTACGACAAGGGTAACTATGGCGATTTCCGAAAAAAATTGCAAGCAACAAACTGGGAAACCATTCTCAACTCAAACAACATCAATCAGACAGCATCCAGTATATCAGATACAATTATCTCAGCAGTTTTTACAAACAATACCAAATAAAAATGTAACAATAAGACCTAATGACATCCCTTGGATAAACAATATGATTCGTAAACAAATAAAAATCAGGAAAAAATTACACAAATTAGCTAAACGGCAAAACACTGAGACAGCCTGGTCAAATTTTAGGAGGTCCAGAAATAAAGTCATATACTCAATTCGAAAGGCAAAAGAAGAACATGAAAACAAATTAATCATTCAAGTTAATAGTAGCAATATCTCATCTAAAAAATGGTTTGAATTAGTAAAAAACCTTACAAGTAAACAAATAAATGCAATTTTACCAACATTGATAGAAAATGATCGCACTGCGCCAACAGATCAAGAGAAAACTGAAATGCTTAACAACTATTTCTGTAAACAATCAACACTTCCAGATGAAAGCACTCAACCGCTCCCTCACGTACGAAATGCTACGTCAGTCTTATCAGACATCGTCATCTCTCCTCAAGATGTCTTAGACGCGATCACCTCTATAGACCCTTCAAATGCTTGTGGACCCGATATTGTCAGTCCCAGACTTATACGAGAGGGTGCACCTGTCCTTGCTACGCCCTTATCCATATACTTAAGTAAACTAATTCGTCAATCTGTTTTTCCGTCGTCATGAAAACTTGCAAACGTTTCTCCGATCTTTGAAAAAGGAGAATTGTCTAATCCAGCCGACTACCGGCCTATATCGTTGCTCAGCTGTCTTGAAAAACTGATGGAGCGCTGAATCCATACGGTTCTTTATAACTATCTCGTTAGTAACAAACTTTTATCCACTCTCCAATCAGGCTTTATCAAGAGTGACTCTACAATCAACCAGCTCACATTCTTATACAATGACGTCTGCAAAGCGCTTGACGATGGCAAGGAAGTCCGCGCAGTCTTCTGTGATATTTCTAAAGCGTTCGATAGGGTTTGGCATCGAGGTCTCCTCCACAAACTCTCTGCTCTTGGTATTTCTGGCTCTTTGCTTCGTTGGTTCTCTTCCTATCTATCATTTCGCCAACAGCGTGTGTTATATGCTGGTTTCTCGTCATCTTTGTCTTCTGTCAACGCCGGTGTCCCCCAGGGGTCAATTCTCGGCCCACTTTTCTTTCTCGTTTATATAAACGACATCACAACGGATATCAATGCCAATATTCGCTTATTTGCTGACGATACAAGTTTATACATCGTGGTCGACCATCCCGACACAGCTAGCACTGTACTTAACAGAGATCTTCAAACCGTCTACTACTGGTCCCGAACATGGCTTGTTTCCTTCAATCCAGACAAGTCTTAGTCTATGACATTTTCTAGAAAACACAAAAAGCCTGTACATCCACAACTTTACATGAACCATATTCCAATAAAACAAGTCGAGTCACATTAACATCTGGGTATAACACTCTCAAACGATGCCAAATGGACACAGCACATCACTCTGATGTTGGGAAAAACTTGGCAACGTATCGGTCTGCTTAGGTCCTTAAAGTATCACCTTAATCGTCCCTCTTTAGAACAAATGTACATGTCTTTTATTTGACCGCTTTTTGAGTATGGTGACATCTTATAGGACAACTGCACAAATCAGCAAAAATCTGATATAGAGTCTGTGCAAAATGAGGCTGCTCGTATAGTTTCAGGTGCAACTAAATACTGTAATATCAACTCAATGCTCGCTGAACTAAAATGGGAGTCCCTAGCAGACAGGCGTAGAAAACTCAAGCTTATTACCTTTTACAAAATATATCACTCACTTTCTCCTAAATATCTAACAGATCTTATTCCCGCACAAGAACAAACACGATACAATCTTCGAACTGCCAACAACACCCCAACTATCATAGTAAGAACACAACTTTGCCAAAACTCTTATCTTCCAGCAACTATATGTGAATGGAATAAACTTCCATACAACATCAGAAATCTGCCGTCTTTAATCTTGAATACGCTTTTAAAACTATTTACATTGTTGTATCAAGTTACCACGTTCTATTCAGCCCATTTCAATCTGCTTTATACCTCTTGTTAAATTGTATAACGTGAGTAGGACATGCAATGGTTGGGATATTATCTTCCTGTTTGATAATTATTATGTGACAGTCGTTAGACTCTGACCAGCGATACACTGATGTTAGCGTTTCGTATTTTGGCTTATGTTTTTGTAATATACTTTTGACTAAGCAGGGAGTTAATATTTGGACTTATAATACCGTAATTTAGTCTCTGGTACTAAACATATTTTAAAGTGGAAACGTTTTTCAGCTTAAACATGTGCATACATTGATGCCAGACTTCAATATGGATTACTTTTAGCTAATCTGTAGTTATTTAAGTAAGAAGTATGACTTTTCTTTAGGAACATCCAAATGTTGATTTTTAAAATGCCACCAACGTATGAACATGCTCCCAACGTCACAATTATAAACTTGTTTACTCGATTTATCTTGACTGTTATCCTGTATTGTCTAGAAACAATCTGTAATTCTGATAAACACCATCGAGAAAACTGTTAATTGATAGGAAAACGAACGTCGTAGAAAATATGCTATAATATATCTTACACTGGGCGTGTAACAAATGTCTAATTTTATGATACAAACACAGGTATTAAATCACTTGATGTTTATTAATTAATGTCAAACCAATACTTGTATAAAAGCAAAATGCTGATTAAACTCGAAACAAACTGTCGTTGCTTTCAATAATAAAAAAAACACAACAGGCAAATGCACGTTAAGCAAAATATATTTAATATCCGTTGCAGACGACGACTATAGCAAGACCACAACATAATGATACTGTGGATATTTGTGATACTCTGCGTGGCACGATCATGTATTACAGGTACGTACACATGTTTTGTTTTTATTTTGCGTTTTGCAAATAGTTTGTTCAATACAATGGAATTGCTGTAATATTGTGAGTGAAATTACATTGTATTACATATATGAGTATTCACTTAATCAAACAGAAAAAAAATGTATTACACTTTCAGGGCCGATTGTGATTATAGACGGAAATGAGATGGATTGCGGGCTGAACTGTGTGTGTTGTAATGGTGGAAATGCACATTGTAGAAGCTATGATAATTATTGTCAAATCGGCTGCATAGGCACAATATGGGGCAATACCTGTCATAATCGCTGTAATGGTAACTGTTCTACGTGTCCTCAAAAAATAGGTGACGTATGCTACACCTGCAAGGAGTCATATTATGAGCTAAGCAGTTTCTGCAAAAAGAGCTGCTCCATCGGCTGTGCTGGTGGAACCTGTAATGGAGATGGAACGTGTACTCCATGTACAGCAAATTATGAAGGAAGTAATGTGAAACCTGCATACCAGGAAAATATGGTGCAGCTTGCACACTAAATTGCACTTATCAAAACTGTCGTTGTTCTACTGCAACTGATTGTCTATCTTGTAAGAAAGGATTTTACAACCAGAGCACCTTCTGTCAAACAACTTGCTCTATTGGATGTGTGAATGGTGTTTGCAATAACGAAGGAAGCTGCATCTGTCACTTAGGATTTAATGGGAGTACATGCAGCGAATGTTTGGACGGAAATTATGGTGCAAACTGCAATACGTCGTGTTCAATAGGATGCGTATATAACAAATGTTCAAAAGACGGAACCTGTTCTTGTCGTGATAATTATTTTGGAACAACATGTGATACATGTGTGAGAGGAAAATTCGGTATTAACTGTGATGAGGTCTGTAGTGTCGGCTGTGCAAAATCTTCATGTGTCCGAAACGATGGCCATTGCGATTGCCTTACTAATTTTACTGGTGATAAATGCGACCAATGCAAAGTCGGATTTCACGGGCACTCATGTAATCTGCATTGCTCTTATAATTGTGGATATGTAGGCAATATAATGGTACATGCACAAAAGCTTGTGTCGATGGCTTTTCGGGTGACAATTGCACTGCCCCTTGTGATTCAACATACGCAACATGTCTACACGATGATACTCAATATTGTCTGTCATGTAAAAATGGACACACTGGAACAACATGTCTATGTCCTCCAAACTGTGTTTGTGCATGTGGATATGATATATGTGAATCATGTACACAGGATTACGTTAACCCAGTCCGACAATGCAAGTGTAAGACACATTATTGTAGTGGGAACAGTTGTAATGAATGCATTAACCAAACGTACTATGCTAATAACGAAGCGTGTTGTAAATGTCCAGATAACTGCAAAGGTGGTGTATGCAAGACTGGGCCTGATTGTATGGCTGGTTGCATTGATGGCTTTTATGGTCTAGATTGTTCTATACGCTGTTCGTCCTTAAGTGCCAACTGTTCAATATGTAACAGAAATGACGGTATGTGTATTGAATGTAAAAACGGACGTTATCCGAATGCAATTGGAAATTGCATCAGTTGCAATAATAACTGTTTAAACAAGGACTGTAATTCTGAAACAGGTTACTGTTCAAATGGCTGTTTAGGAAAGTTTTGGGGCGATAAGTGTGATATAAAGTGCAATTCAAATTGTGCAACATGTCAGCAAGAATCCGGAATATGTGATTCGTGTTATAAACCAACGGTCTATTGTTCGTATTGCAATGAACCATGCAGCTCATCTTGCCTTGAACGCAAGTGCGACCAACGCTCTGGTCATTGTTCAATTGGATGCGTAAGAGATTTCTTTGGCTATTTGTGTCAATCCATGTGCCCTGAAAACTGTAAACAAAGTGGTACAGAAATGAAGTGCAAAGCCGATGGAAACTGTAAATTTGGCTGCGTGGATGGCTACGAAGGCGATGCCTGCACAAGTAAGAATATGATATGTATTTGCTCAGGAATCAGCTAATTTGTAAAATCAATCAAATCAATATCGTGCCTATGAAATACTTCGCTCCAATGCTTGCAAAAGATATGCTTCATTTCGGATCTTCTTTTTTTAAAGTACACGAACTATTTTTTATTAGTATAAGCAGTTATTTTCATGTTAAATATTCTGTTAGAAACCATTGCCTTTTATGATTTGTTTACATCTCTTTAAGATAATTTAAAATATTATAGTGTTTATTATAGTTTGTGTATTTACATTTAATAAAATTCGCATACTAATTCTTTTCCGTTTTTATGTGACATTGGCAAGAATCTGACGAGTATTGAATTTTCGCCAAAGTATTTTTTTTCAAGGTGATGCTAATTTTTTTTTTTTTTAATCTCAAGTTTGCACTGGTTCTTCAACAAAAATTGCTTTCAAAGTTTTATCGGGAATTTTGGGCATTTTGCTTATTTGTACAGCTGCTGGTTGCTTCCTGTGGAACAGACGTGGGTCAAAACCAAAAGGTATATGGGAATAAATTTTGATTAACATTATTTATATAACATAAAATGTTTATTAATACATATCGTGTTAATATTAATTTCAATACATCGATTTCCTTAACATAATGATGTCAAGACACACAAGGTAAGGTTCTATTCCTGCTTAACGGTTACATGCGCGGTATTTCAATTTCAGAACAAATCTCGACGATAGAGTTAGATCAGCGTAAAATCGATAAAACATATGAACAGCTACAAGGACAGGCAAACGAACAAACATACAGAAATGTTGATGACAATTATACTGTGCTTTCGAATGTTCATAACACTTAGATTGCTTATTCTTATGCTGAAACAAGGAAATAGGTAGTTCATTTGTACATATTTGTTCTCAGTGTTTGTTTGGAACGTTTGTTAAACGGAAATAAGGAATGTCTAGCGCTATATAAATGTGAGACACTGCAGTGGTACTTTTGAAAGATAAGTTTGCCAAATTTGTTGTAAAGTAAATTGGTAGGCAAAGCATTATCAGAAACAGTTCATAAACGTTTGGGTTTTTTGATACATCGAGCATATGATTTTGAATACCCGGAAATCGGCATTGTGCTTCATCTTCTGAAGTTGACCAGGTAAAACTGTTATAACAGGCGCATTTGTTTCCTGATCAATGGTTAATTCGTACCTTTGATGTCACTTTGCATGCACCGTTGCTCAATGCTCAAATCATTCAATAAAATGATTCAGTATTTGAACTAGTACTTTAAACATAATTTTACTCTGCATTATATTAAAAGTGACGTATGCAAGACCGTGTAACTGAAAAATAAAAGCTGGTCCAAGTTCTTAAATTGTATTATAATATTTAATTCGTACACTACCATATCCAAACATCGACTGGTGATGCTGGGTCGCATCACACCCTATATCACCGTGCTGGTTTAGTTATGCGCGCTTTTTGCGACGTCTTAGGTTAATGTTCATCGAAAATTAAAGCAGAAATCGGCGTATCGAAAACTTTTATCTCCTACCTTCGTCATTTCCGGTAAGGAACGCAACTTTTCTGCGCCAATTTATCGATTAAATGAAATGGTGTAAAAATAATATCCTGACCGGAAATATCGCGCGATTTCCGCTTTTGTGAGCGATAGAAATAGAGTTAATTGTAAACAATAGAAAGTTGATACGAGCTATTATGTGGCGATAATACAATATTTTACACCTTTAAAAGAATTTATGATGAAAATTGGACAACTAAATACGATTGGTTATAGGCTGCTATTTTTTGAAGTTATTCTACTTTCAATTCGTCTTTGATCAGTGAAAGGACGGGTATTATGAATGTTCTGTAAAGTAAATGTAAACGTTCAGCATTGAGCTGATGATGATAGTAACGATGATGCGAAGACAACGACGATGCTGATATAACTATAATCATAATAATAATAATAATAATAATAATAATAATAATAATAATAATAATAATAATAATAATAATAATAATAATAATACAAGAACAACGACGACTAAGGTGATGCTAATAATAATGATGCCACGTCAATGATACTGCGGCAACGACAACGATGACGAAGATTATAATTAAAATAATGATGATGCTACGAAGACATTGATACTTATGATGTTACGATGACCAAGATGATGATGATGATAATGGTTGATGTTTGACGATGTTGATGACGATGACGATGATGATGATGATGATGATGATGATGATGATGATGATGATGATGATGATGATGATGATGATGATGATGATGATGATGATGATGATGATGATGGTGATGATGATGATGATAATGATGATGAGGTTGATGATAATGAGGTTGATGATGATAATGACGATGGTGGTGTGGTGGTGGTGGTGGTTGTTGTTGTAGGGTAGATGATGATAAGGATGATGACGATAAGGATGATGATGATAATGATCGTTGTGATAGTTGTAAGTAAACAGTTTTATTTCAGATAAATGATGAAACAACAGTTGCTGACATGATTTAAAGACTGGATACACAAGCCCACTAACCATAGTGGTTATATTGTAGAGTTTTTTGTTCTCGGATGCGTGTTGTGGTCGCAGGAATGAATCTTTACATATGATGGGACATATGACTTAGAGGACAATGCAAACAACGACGGTTATCTAAGAACAAATTATACCAGTACAAGCTTTGTCCTATAGAATGACTGTTATTAATTGCAACAGTCAACTGTAACCACGTCCCACCCAGGTCCGGGGGTATACCGGGAATAGCAGTGGAAATGGGCCGTGTTTTCACCTTCCAGGTTGACCCGCAGAGCCTAGTGAATGCGGTTGTTTTGTTTTCGCGATGGAAAATAACGGGGAATGGGTCTTGCCTAGGATGTCACCAGGGTGCGAGCCTTTGGCGAAGATTTTACCAGCGGATTGTTCCCGCAGAGGAGGATATTTACCTGGTGTTTGCTGGACCGAATGTTAAAGTCCCAACTACTCACCTGAGATAGCGAGGTGGGGGGGGGGGGGCGTGGTTACAATTGATTGGTGCAAAATACATGTAGTTATGTCTTCTATTCAACTTATGTTATTTAGCATGTTTATGATTAAATATCCACTGCATAAAAATTAAAAGCGAGTGCGAACACTTGACTACGCATCTAAAATATATAAAGTGTTGTATCAGGCTACAATGTTCTATTCAACTTATTGTATGCCGCTATATACCTCTTTCTACATCGTGTAAGATAATAAGGTATTTATTGCGTTGAGATATTTTCTTCCTGTTATACTGGCTGTGGATTGTCATGCTAAAGACGTATGCAGGTGTTTTGTAAGTGTTCTGCATCTAGACTCATCTGCTTATGTCATATAATTGTTACAAAATTAAGAGTTGATATTTGGAATTAAAAATTGCAATTTTTCATTTTGGCTATTGTAAGTACGTTTTATTTAAACGTATTGTCACTTCAAATTATATAGAAAAATACAATCCCTAATTGCGGGAAGTACAACCAAAAGGAGATAATATTAAGTGTTGAAACCGATTTCTAATAAATGTTCAATATGTCTCAGTTCAAATGTTTATTTGAAACCTTAAGTAATTTTCGTTAAGAAGTCGATTGCTGATGATTATGATAAAGTGCAATAAAATATTTTCCCGTTTTCAATATCGTGATGAGATTGAGATTATATTTACTAACGTGCTAAGTCTGACCCCATATTCTCTAACGGGCTGAACCTGAGTCAGAATTTATTAACCACCTGAGTTTGATCCAATATCCACAAGTTTGCTGCATCTGAGCCAAGTGTTACTTTCGAGATGTGTCTGAGCCTTTATTCACTAGCGTGCTGAATCTGAGCAAATATTGACTATCTTTTCAGTCTGAGCCCAATTTCACTAGCCAGCTGCGACTGAGCTAATATGCACTAATGTGCTGAGTACGAGTACATTTTTAGTAGTGTGATGGTTCTAGGCCAATATTAACTAAAATGCAGCGTCTAAGCCCATATTTCATAAAGTGATGCGTCTGAGCCCAAATTTACTAACGTGCTGCGTCTGAGTCCATATTTTCTAACGTGCTTAGTACGAGCCCATATTTACTGACGTGCTCAGTCCGAGCCAATTTTACCTATCGTGCTCAGTCAATGCCCAAACGTACTGAGTCCGAGCCCAAATACACTAGCATGCTTTGTCTGAGGCCTTTGCCACTGACATGCTTAGACCGAGGCCATATTCACTTACCTGCATAGTCTGATCCCAATTTACTGACGGGCTAAGTGAGAGCCCGTAATCACAGCGTCTGGGCCCATATTCACTAACGAGCTGTGTCTGAGACCATACTCACTAAAGTGCTTAGTCGGAGCCCATATTCACTTAAGTGTAACGTATGAGTCCATATTCACTAAAGTGCTTTGTCAGAACCCTATTCACTAACGCGCAGAGTCTGAGGCCATTTTCACTAACGTGCTGCGTTTGGACCCATATTCACTAGCGTGCTGCGACTGAGCCCATATCGGCTTATATGATGAGTCTTAGCCTTTATTCACAAACGTGCTGCGTCGGAGTCAATATATTCTAGCGCGATAAGTCTGATTTCATATTCACAAGCCTTCTGCTTCTGAGCCTAAATTCTCAAGATTGATGAGTCTGAGCTTATGTTCACTAGCTCGCTGAGTCTGAGGCCATATTTATTAACGTGCTTAGCGAAAGCCTATATTCACAAGAGTACTGAGTCCAACAATTGTTAACTAGCCAGCTCTGACTGAGCCAATATCACTAACAACATAATTCTGAGCCCAAAACCACTAGCATGATGATTATAAGTCTTTACCTTCTAACATGATGAGCCTAAACCCATTTTCACTAACATGCAAAATATATATTCCTTCCACATATGACCTTGACTAGTTAAGTCTGAGTCCATATTCACTACAGGGCTTAATACGAGCCCATATTCACTGACGTGCTCAGTCCGAGTCTATATTTACTAACGTGCTAGGTCCGAGCGCCCAAACGTACTGAGTCAGAACCCAAATTCACTAACGTACTTTGTCTGAGGCCCTAGCCACTGACGTGCTTAGTGCGTGCCCATATTCACTAACGTGCTTAGTCCAAGCCCATATTCACAAACATGCTTAGGCAAAACCCGTATTCACTGACGTGCTCAGTTTTAGCAAATATTTACTAACGTGCTTAATTCTTATACCAATTTCACTGACGTTCTGAGTCTGAGGCAATATTAACAAACTTGCTGAGTTTAAGCCCAAATTCACTGACGTTCTTAGTCGGGCCCCTTATTAACTAACATGCTGGGTCCGAGCCCATATTCATTAAAGTGCTAAGTCCGAGCCCTTATTAACTTAGGTGCTAAGTCTGAGCCTTTATTCACTAACGTGCTGAGTCCTTGCCCTTATTCACTTACGTGCTGAGTATGAGCCCATATTCTCTAACGTGCTAAGTCCGAGCCCTTATTAACTTAGGTGCTAAGTCTGAGCCTTAATTCAATTACGTGCTAAGTCTGAGCCTTTATTTACTTACGTGCCGAGTATGAGCCCATATTCACTAACGTGCTGAGTCCTAGACCTAATTCACTTGCGGGCAAAGTCGGAGCCTTTATTCATCTATGTGCTCAGTATGAGCCCATATTCATAATGTGCTGAGTCTGAGCACTTATTCCCATAAGTGCTGAGTCTAAGCTCATATTTACTAACGTGCTGAGTATGAGCCCTTATTCCCTTTCGTGCTATGTCTAAGCTCATATTCAGCAACGTGCTGAGTCTGAGCCCTTATTCCCTTACCTGCTGAGTCGAAGCTCATATTCACTAAAGTGCTGAGTCTGAGCCCTTATTCTTTTACGTTCTGAGTCAAAGCTCATATTCACTCATGTGCTGCGTCTGAGCCCTTATACCCTTAAGTGCTGAGTCTAAGCTCATATTCACTAACGTGCTGAGTCGAAGCACTTATTCCCTTACCTGCTGAGTCTAAGCTCATATTCACTAACGTGCTGAGTCTGAGCCCTTATTCCCTTACGTGCTGAGTCTAAGCTCATATTCACTAACGTGCTGAGTGTGAGCTCTCATTCACTTACCTGCTGAGTCTGAGCTCATATTCACTAACGTGCTGAATCAAAGCCTACATTCACTAACATGCTGAATCAGAGTCCATATTCACTAACGTGCTTAGCCTGAGCCCTTATTCCCTTACGTGCCAAGTCTGAGTCCATATTCACTAACGTGCTGAGTCTGAGCCCTTATTCCCTAACGTGCTGAGACTGAGCTCATATTCACTAACGTGCTGAGTCTGAGCCCTTATTCCCTTACGTCCTGAGTTCGAATCCATATTCACGTATGTGCTTAGTCCGAGTCCATTTTCTTTAAAGTGCCAAGTCCGAGTCCAAATTCACTAACGTGCTTAGTCCGAGTCTATTTTCACTAACGTGCAAAGTCCGTGTTCATATTCACTAACGTGCTTAGTCCGAGCCCATATGTACTAACCTGCTAAGCCAGAACATTTATTTACTAACGTGGTTAGTCCGAGCCCATATTTACTTAGGTGCTTAGTCCGAGCCCATATTTACTAACGTGCTTAGTCCCAGTCCATATTTACTAACATGCTTAATACGAGTCCATATTTACTAACGTGCTTAGTCTGAGTCCATATTTACTAACGTGGTAAGCCCGAGCCCATATTTAATAACGTGCTGAGTCCGAGCCCATTTTTACTAACGTGCTTAGTCCGACCCCATATTTACTAACGTGCTAAGTCCGACCCCATATTTATTGACGTGCTTAGTCCGAGCCCATATTGACTAACGTGCTTAGTCCGAGTCCATATTCACTAACATGCTTAGTCCGAGTCCATATTAACTCACGTGCTTAGTCCGAGCCCATATTTACTAGCGTGCTTAGTCCGAGCGCATATTCACAAACCTACTGAGTCTGAGCCAATATTTACAAACCTTCAGCGTCTGAGCCAATATTTAGTAACCTTTTGCTTAATCGAAATCATAGTTTTAATTAACAAATCTTCTAGCCAGCAGTACTATTTTATTTTGTTTTACTCTCTTATAATATTATATCTATTTAGAATCGATGTATTTATAATCATTTTATATGATATTTTTCCAATGTTTTATCTGTTTGCTATTATTATTAAACTTTTATTTTTAACTTATATGAATGCATTTATGATCTTCCATGTTCTGTGTTGCATAATTGGTTTTCTTATTTGTCGTAAAGTAGATATTTAAACAAGCGAATATTGTCTTTTGATATATGTCATTCATAATGTATTGTTAATATAACGGTCGATCTACTCTTTAGGAATTTGAGATTTCGTCAGTTGTGTCAATGATGGGATTGGAATCATTGATGCATTTAAACAGTAAAGAAACATTAAAAATATAAGGTATGAATAATACCTATTTATTATCTGATGAGAAAAAAGTGTAAATCCTGCAAACTGGAATCCTTTTTGCATAGGCTTCCTTCCTACTAGTACATAAAGGCAGACTGTCCATGATAACAAAGATGACGATGACAATAACATTACAAAATATAATCAGGGTACAAAATAAATTACATAAGAAGATCACACAACCATACGATCACAACAATATATTGTTTAGGGTAGAAGTATTCATTGGAGTCCTTATTTCCATTAGTACACAAATTATAGTTATCTTAATTCAATTTATTTTAACTTTAACTTTACTCGTACACACATACATGTTATAAGATGCACTGTCCCAAGCAATGAAGGCAGCGTTGCATTAATTTTGGACAACCATTTAATCAGTTAATAATTAGTCAGCAAATAACTAAAAAAAAGTATAAACCTATAATCTGACAATAATCCGATTACCGCCTGGTAACGGTCAGTTAAACACCTTGTTCACTAGAACTTGTTACTACTGTGTGCTTAAACTACCTTGTTAGAGACCTTTTAAGGCATGTAGTCTGAGTACTCGCTGAAGTCCCCGCTAAACAGAGCGAAGACAATTGTGAATTGATATGGATTTCGCCGGTTTGTTTATTAAACCCACAAATTATTTGCATGATTACGAATGCAATCTCCGGTTTCATTGACATCAGTGAAATAAGTAATTTTATACACTCTTTCAATTATATGGTTTATAAAATTATCTGTCCTCTAAAGTATATGTTTATCGTATAATTGAAAGGTGTGTACACTATTGCATTTCAGTGAGGTCGATGAAGTCAAGTTTCTTGCATTCATGCATTATTTTCCATGCAGTGACAAATGAGATTATATTAAAGGACAAGTATTACATATCGGTAAACATGTTATATGCATATACGAGGGGAGATCGTAAAGTTAAAAAAAAAATCAGAAACGCTCGAACAAATGTTACAAAAACATGACCTTTTCTTTGCAACTCAATTGTTTGTTGTGAAACCAAGTCCAACCATTGATCATGTAATTTCATTTTCATAGTTCCTAAACTGCAAGTAGAAAATACACATACAGAGTATATGATTTTACAATAGTCCTTGCAACAACAATAGCTTAGACAACAGTCCCTGCAACAACAATTACTTAGACAACAGTCCCTGCAACAACAATTACTTAGACAACAGTCCCTGCAACAATAATAACTTAGACAACAGTCCCTGCAACAACAATTCTTAGACAACAGTCCCTGCAACAATAATAACTTAGACAACAGTCCCTGCAACAACAATAATTCAGACAACAGTCCCTGCAACAACAAGATCTTAGACAACAGTACCTGCAATAGCAAAAGCTTAGACAACAGTCCGTGCAACAACAATAGCTTAGACAACAGTCCCAGCAATAACAATAACTTAGACGACAGTCCCTGCAACAACAAGTGTTTAGACAATAGTCCCTGTATTAACACAATACTGAGGTTTTTGGTTTTGATTAAACATTTTCATTTTTAAGTTATCTAATTAAAAAAGGTTTATTTTATTCTTGTATAGTACACAGCATTATTTAGATTATAGCGCCTAAACCAAACATTTATAATCAAATCGATTGCGAACACTCATAAATCTTATAAGCGCTTTTGAAAAGTTGTTGTATCATGTTACAACGCCCTATTCAGTGCATTGTAATCTTGCTAAATTGCGAAAAGATGAGTATGACTGACAATGATTGCGATATTCTCTTCCTGTTTCAGCGATTTAAATGTTACATATTAGTCGCGACTGCGGATTGTCATGATTTAGACTGAGGTTAGTGCATCTCCATTTGGACTGCTATTAACTATTTTAAACCTGAAAGATTTTACAGTCTTAAAATAGATACGAATTAATGCTTTAACTGGAATATTGATAAAAAGTGGATATTATTAAGGTAAGAACTTATTGTTAAGAGGAAAGCTGCATAAATCCTACAAGTGATAACTTCTTCCAATTTATCAAAATCGAGCGAGCTTATTATCAATCAGTAGTGTCGGTTAAGAATGATCGTCTTGCATTAATCATAATTAGATCCTCAAACTTATAAGAAATAACACGCTGGATAATTTGTTGGGTTATTAAATAAGAATCAGTGAACTACATCAGGCTTTATTCATAATAAACATAGTAGTAACACAGATAAATATGTTTAAACGATGTATACTCTAACATAAACGTTACTGCGCAATACTATTCATTAATCATATGCAACATTCTAAATATCATATGGGAAAGGGTCTGATGTCCGAAGTTACATGATTTAAATATAAAAACAGTACAGCCAAATTTCAATATCTTATCATGGTAGTTTGGTGTTTAAAAGAATTGTCTTTATTCGATCATGTAAAAATTAACCGATCCACAAAATCTGATGCACAACGTGAAGCATTTGCTTGACGTACGCGTGTTGTACGAAGTGGTAGTCCGTTGCAATGCACACGATGCAACTACCTAGTCTAGCCATTATTGGCTGTTTAAAGGTACATTAGTGAACAACTTTGTTAAAAAAGGCTGAAAATCCACTTCAATAAGACAAATTCCTGTTCGTCAGTGTTACTAAGAACATGCATGATCACTCATACAGTATTTACAAAGATCAACAAGGAGCATAGGAGCTAGCTCTGTTTGAAACTGGATGTCAAGTAGAAACCAATAATATTCGCACGGATGTTATATACTGATTATTTAGCACCGGATAAAATTTACATCGTCATTATGTTAATAACTGAACATTTTAGGCTACGCGTACAAACGTAGGGTGTAGCTTCGGGCTACAACTGACCTCAACCAAATAACTGGATCAATATGAAATAACCTAATTAATAAGATTATTTAAAAATGTCACCTCAACAAGCCATGCTTATATTTATATTAATCTAAATAACAATGTCTTTTTTACTAAGAATGGTTTTAAGTCACTTCGAGTTGTGATGTGTTTTCCTCTCAACCAAGACGATTGGGTTCAAGCAGCCGGTGAATATTTTCTCTGGATTTCTAGAAAATTGCACCAGTGTTAAGTACTACACAGCGTGAAGGCTTGTAACACTAGAGGTTGATACTTTAAAGCTAATAGCTGTCTTAAAGATATAACAACGTCTATGATCGTTTGATTGTTTTAACATCAAATAAACTTGTCCCTTGCCCTGAATATAAGGCCTTTAAAATGGTGTATTCACAAGCAATATTCATAAGCATTTAAATAAATTAATATTATTCCAAGCATGTCCCTTGACCATAAACATCGACTTTCCATAGCACATTGCAACGTACCGTATAAACAAAAATTGTTGAAACAAACGTTAACCATACATTGCATTAATATTCATTTCTAGAAACACTGGGCTTGCAAAACCGCAATGTAATATTTTGGCAACGATTACTCTTTTCTTGGAAAACATGCATACACGTTTCTACCAAGCAAAGATTGTTCACTTTCTATTCTTATTTCAAAGCCCCTAATAATAGAGTGTTGTCTAACTATCAGTTGAGTTAATCGAAATGAAGACCAAGTCTGTAGTGCCATTTAGTGTTGACTATCTATCATTTGAGTTATTCTAAATAGAAAACAAGCATGGAAAGCCATTATCATTTGCCCATTAATTTGCGTCTTTTCAAAACGGAGCCCGGGTCAGGGAATCCATCAAGTGTTGTGCGTCTATCGTCTTTTCAATATATCAATCGGAGACTATGTCAGGAAAGCCATTTTCTATTGTATAAATTACGAGGATTATTAAGTTTAATTCAAGATAATAAGCCTTAAACTATTATTTTCATTATTGTATTAAAGCGAACACACAGTACAGTTAAATTCATTATAGTTTATGGTCAATAAAGTGATACGTAATTTTAATTGTTTGATTAAATGTTTGCTAAAGAGAGGGTAAGCATACACTGATGCTGAACAGATTGTAAAACATGCCAGCATTTTTGTCTTAAAACGAAATTAAGCATTAGGCACTTTAGAATATCATGTACATTTTTAGAACATAAAATTAAGTGTTTTTTTTTTAATTTTAATGTAAATATTGCTAGGAAACTGATTATGAACAGCATTATTTTTTATGATCATATTAATTGATAGATCAATAAAGTGTTACAATTTTGTTTTAAAATTGCTCATGCAAGTATGTTTGTCTCACATTATTATCATACATTTGACAAAGTAATATACAGTGATATGCATCTTGTTCTACATAGACATACACCATACATCTCGCTATAATCAAAACGCTAATGATAAAACCTAACAAATTGATCAGTTTTATCATTTCAATCTCTACATCATTGCTAGAACAACGGAAATTAGACTTCTTCAGTATAAGGATAGATATCTCTCTGGGTTCTAAAGACTTTTAAAATATCTATAGTGAAACACTTTCGATGAAGAATGAAACAACTTCGCCGGCGATCCATACATAATCGCATTCATATTGGAACAAAAGGCTTTTAATCCTGTGGCCCATTTCGTTTAACAGCATTTTCTTAGTACGTTAGCATTATATAAAAGTTATAAGGGTACCTGTGGTTAGGCATGCTCCTCTGTTTCGACCAATGCTTTACACAACATGTCATATATATTACATAAAGGGAGTGACTTCCTCACTTATTCAAACAATTTGAAACAGAACTGTTCAATTCTACATAAGCTTGTATATACACTCTCATCATTTTTATTACGACAATAACTCCAATTTTCTGTTGAATAACACTTTAAAGGTACCACAATAGAGTTTAACAGTTTAAGAGCGTCCTTTCGTTGAAAATGACCGAATATGTTCTGAAATGTATAGATATTAGACACTGCCTTCGCAGCTTGTAATCGAAGTGTTTCTTGTGTTTAATTCCAGGACAAAATTAGGGATATGAAATATTGGATAATAATAACATGGAACAACTTCAATTTGGTTTCCGTTATACTACATAGTGCACAAGTGGCCCTCCACGTCTTAATACCATAATCTTAGACTGAATATATCTAGATCTTACAACTAGTTTGGAAGCCGACGTTGTACTAAAATCAAATCGATTACGCTACTATTCCTTGCATGAACTTAAACTCATATAAAGGCTACGAAGAAATCATGAAACCTAGTACTAACAATTAATGGATTACCAACGTTATAAATATATCTGGTTTTATGATTTTAAATATTTAAAATTAACTCTACTAACTACAGCAGGTTGCATCGAATCATTTATTCTACAAAGCATACTAATTTCATTTAGATTGAAAACGAATACATACATTTATAAACCTGCGATATGAGGACGCTTTTTGAAAATGTTTGTATCATGTTTCAATGTATCATTCAGTCCAGTGCAAGCGACCTACCCGTCTGTGTTAAATATTAAGTGGGCAGACAAACAAGGGTTGCAATATTTTCTTCCTGTTTGGGAAAAATGGTGATATGACAATCGTGGCTGTAGATCGATATGGTTTTGCCGAGAGCGGCTACTTCGGATGATATGAGTACATCTTCCAAAATATGAAGTGTGATCTGGATATTTCATTTTATCTAATTAATTTAGTTTAATTATTGAAATCATTTTGCATTTTACATACATGTATAAGGATGTATAGGCTTTCACCTTCTACTATGAATTGATAACACACTTTTGTTTGAAGAAGAGGCACACATTAAAATAAATACATATGTTTATAAATTATGTTTGCCTCTATTTTAAACATGAATATATATATATATAATTGTTAAACGCTTGCAAAATACATCAGCTCCTTTTAAACTGCTTGTGTCGTTTATTGCGCATTTGGTATATTTGCAATCCTATACAAATTCTTAGTTAGTTTTGGGCTACTTAGTTTGTCCCTATACTGCTATGTACTGGGCCAGTCCCTGCACTTTGAGCTTTGGCTTCTCTGTGTACTTCAATACTCTGGCGTGTTCCTGTTCTTCTATACTGGGCATATCCCTGTGTTTAGATACTCAGATGGTCCCTGTACTTTGTAACTATGCAAGTAACAGTACTTCGACATTTGGCCTGTCCCTGTACTGAGCTTGTTTCTGTACTTCGATATTTTGCTGGTACCTGTTCTTTATTTCTTGGCTTGTAACTGTACTACGATGTTGGGTCTGTCCACGTCCTTCGATACTTGGCTTTTCCCTGTACTACGATTTTGAGTGTCCCTTGTTTTCACTACCGGGCTTCTCGCTGTATTTAATACTGAGGTTGATACTGTCTCTGTACTTCGACCCTGGGCTTGTCGCTGTACTTCAATACTTAACTTGTCTCTGTACTAAACTGCTTGGCCTATCCCTGTACATCGATAATGAGATTGTCCATGTTATATTTGGCCTTTCTCTTTACTTAATAATTGAGCCTTTTCCGGTAAGTCCATACAGCAATTGGAATGTCCCTGTACTCCGATACTGGACTTGTCCCTCTACTTCGATGCATGACATACCTGTAAATAGAAACTCGACTTAAGCCTGTACTTCAAAACAATGCTAGTCCCAGAACTTCGATACTTCGTCTGTTGATAAATTTCGATACTCCTTATACAATATCCGCTCTTAAACCGAGAAAACTAAATCAAGATCTTTTACCTAAAATTGCAATTACATCATCACGAAGTGGTAAGGGGTTCGATGTGCGTGTTGTTATTCTGTACAGTTGTCTAAAACCAACACACTGTCAAATAATTGTCATATTGTTAAAATGGGGTCTTAAATGGACTTCTTGTTGTGTGCGTGTGTGTTGTCGGGGGGGGGGGGGGGATTACCAGTCTGTATCTTCATTGAAACAATGTCGGTTTGAGAGAGATCTGAGATCTTCAGCAAAAGAGCGTCCGGGGTTACTTAATCAGCCGTATGTATGGCACCTGTAAGCTTCAAATATCGGTATGTATTTAGCTGATAGTTGCAATTACGTCGCTTGAATTTCTGTTTTACTCAATAATGCTCAAGAAAGTTTTGATGGCTGTTTTAATGTTGATTTTGTAGATAAGTTACAACTAGCAACTTTGACTTTAGAACTAAATCTACTACATCAAAATCGTTTTGTTTATTACGATTTCGTACGCTTGCATATATTTATCTTCACAACTTACAACTTTCATGGACTTTTTTCAAGGGAAATGGGATTATGATAAACTATTTTCAGTCTGGAGAACTTGTTGTAAGTATATGCTTTATATTGTAGTTTCTCCACATCTCAGAACGTAATAAACTGTGACCTTTATGAGAGATGATGTACGCAGGAATATATTGATCAAAGCAGGAAAATACCACAATAATAGTAATGTAATAGTGCAGACAAATCTATAAGCGCAACGTGTTAATTGTTTTAAACAGTACAATATAATATAATATTATGATTTAAACAGTTTGTATTATGATTGAATATAGCAGCTGTAGAAATAACACATTTACGAATTAAACGCGCTTTGAAAATTAAAAGTATGGCGATAGATCAAAAACCTTGAGTACGCTTTTGAAAATGTTTTAACTGTTGTATCATATCACAGTATTATTGTCCCCTTGTCCATCGCAAGTGGATACATACCTCTAATCGGGTATATTACACCTCGTCACGATAGTTGAATTATCTTTAGGAATAATTTATAAAATATCGTTGTGAGTGCGGATTGTCGTGGTTTAAGACTTCGGCAAATGTCAATTTATTTTGAATTCAGATTTTTGTAAAGTTTGTCATAGATAAGATGATATTTTTATTTTGAATTAAGTCAATAACTTTTTATATTCCACGCTCGCACGCACGCATTGACGCACGCACGCACACACACACACGCGCACGCACACACTCAAGCACGCACGCACACGCATGCACGAACGCACGCATGTATACACACACACACACGCACGCACGCACGCACTACCACACATGCACCATCACAAATGCTCACACACGCGCATACGCACACATTCTCCCACACATACACCCTCACACACCCTACGACACATACACCCCATACATAGACACCCTCACACAACGTACCACACATACACCCTCACAAATCTTTCACATACACACACACACACACCCTCAAACACCCTACTACAAATACACTCTTATAGACACACACCCTCACACATTCGACCACACATACACCCTCACAAAACTCTCTAGCATACACACATACACCCTCAAACACCCTACCGCACATGCACCTGCATTCACCTACACACAACAGTTCAATTATATCACATTTTGGCGTGAATTAAACCCTCGCATTATTAAAAAAAATGAAACTTTACTATTCTTTACTATTCAAACATGTTGTTTATATAATAATTAGCCCACATTTCTGTTGAATAACACTGTATAGGTCCCACAATGGAGCCAAACAGTTTAACAGACTCCTTTCATTGAAAATAACGAATATGTTCTAAAATGTATAGATATTAGACAATGCCTTTGTAGCTTGTAGTCTAAGTGTTTCTTGTGTTTTAGTCTAGGACAAGGTTAGGGTATGAAATATAGAATATTCATAAAATGGAACAACTTCAATTTGGTTCCCGTTATAGTACCAAATGCTCTATGTGGCCCTCCACGCCTGACTACCAAACTCCTAGTCTTAATACATCTAGATCTTAATTTTACCTTGGATCCGAGGTTGTCCCTTTATAATATCGACTATGATACTTTTCGTTGCATAAACTAATAACTAATATGATAGTAAGGGCATTGACAATAGCATGATACCGAAGAAAAACAATTAATTGGTTTTCAACATTATGATTTGATCTCGTTTAATGATATAAACATTATTTGAGTTTAACTTACCTAAATACAGCAGGTTCCATAGCGTCAGTCACTCTTCAGCGAGTAAACATCTCATATACATTGAAAACGAATACGTACATTTATAAACCTGAGCTATACGAACGCTTTTTAAAATGTGTAAATTGTTGTATCATGTATCAACGATCTATTCAGTCAACTACATGCGACATATTCGTCTATGTTAATAGTGTTAAGTGGGCTGACAAAAATGGTTGCAATATTTTCTTCCTGTTTGAGAAAAATGACGAATATTACAGTCGTGTCTGTAGATCGTTATGGTTTCAACACGAAGGATGACTAATTCTTAAGTTTGGATTTTTTGCCGCAAGCTTTAAATTTATCTTGAAGCTTCTTTCTTCGGATAATATCGGTACATTCTCAATCAAAGTAAGTCTGATCTCGTACAGTTCATGTTATCTTAATAATTTAGATTTAGTTTAATATGTGTACAAGTCTTGCATTTTTAGCTCACAAGAGCACGAAATGCTCAAGGTGAGCTATTGTGATCGGTCTTAGTCCGGCGTCCGTCCGTCGGTCCGTCCGTCAGTCAGTCAGTCAGTCAGTCAGTCCGTCAGTCAACAATTGTTTAAAAAACTTCTCCTTTAAAACTACCTGGCCAAACTCAATGAAACTTCACAGGAAGCTTTATTAGGTGACCAATTACAAAAATACAACAAGGAGTCACGATTGATCAACAACAACATCAACAAAATGGCCGACTTCCTGTTTTGCTTCGAAAAACCTCTTCTCTGAAACAACCGATCACAATTCAATGAAACTTTACAGGAAGCTTCCTTGGATGACCCTCTACAAAAACACAACAAAAGTTAACGATTGATCAACAACAACAACAACAACAACAACAACAAAATGGCTGACTTCCTGTTTTGCGTTAAAAAACATCTCCTCGTTACAGGAAGCTTCCTTGGGTGACCCGCTATAAAAATACAACAAGGGGTCATGTTTGATCAACAACAACAACAACAACAAAATGGCCAAAATGTTAAAATCTGATAGTTATGTAAAGTGCTAGAAGCAAGGGCAGTAAGTCTTGCTATATGGTCTCCCTTTTTGTTGGAGATTCCACTACTTTCAATTTTTATTAACAAGGGAATAGATTTTAAATTTTATTAAGTCTTCAACATAGTCACTTCTAAGGTAGTTATTGTTCCTTTTTTAGGTTCATATATTCAAATAATTATTATACACTTTTTTCTTAAGAAGAAATTTCATTTTTACTAAATGATAAATTTAATAACTAGACTTTTCCATTGAACTTCATGTAGATTATTGTAAACTTCATGTACATTATTCTAAGCTACAATCTTATGTTCTGTGTGGATAGTGAATAAGCCTTAATGTATATAAAGACAAATTTGAAAGTGAATATGTGAAGGAAGGTAATGTTTACCTTGATGGAAGTATATTAATGGAAGGTGCTGAATGTGTTATAATATTTGATTTTTAGAGCTTAAAGCAACTGTGCATCAGATGATCAATTTGCAAGAAAAAAAGAAATTTGTCGAAAACTGTCATAAACTTGGTATTAATGTGTGCAATGCACAGAAACTTATTAACTGAAGTACCATATAGTTTACAATTTATTTAAGTTTAGCAGTTATTTCGTAGTTTTCCATTAAAAAAGATTACTGGGTATGTATACCTAGTAGAATTCATTCCTTATGCGTAATTGGATAGTCGGTGTTATCAGGGGATGTTACCGAGTTAGGTGTATAGCTTTATTATGTCACCCGATTACAGTAAGCCGTCGTAGCTCAGTTGATACGACGCTCGATTACAATTTTGGCGACACGGGTTCGAACCCGGTCTCCGACACAATTTTGTTTTTACATTTTGGTACTGTTTTTACAATTATGATATCAAAGCGTAACACATTCTATTAATTAATGTCCTGAGATTCGTTACAGGAAAATACCCTCTTTTGGGGCCAATCTGGTGTACAGTTCCTTAAAGGCAGTTTATTGATTTTATCGGATGGTGCACTGTTTGTTGTTTGTGTATCTATACTAAAAGTTATTTCAGTGTTCAACCAATTGAAAACAATTTTGTCAGTGTGGAGGCAATTGAACAAAGTCCTGTCAGTGTGCAGGCAACTGAAAAAAGTTCTGTCAGTGTACAGCTATCTGTACCAAGTGCTGTCAGT
This sequence comes from Mya arenaria, assembly GCF_026914265.1. NCBI lineage: Eukaryota > Metazoa > Mollusca > Bivalvia > Myida > Myidae > Mya > Mya arenaria. The sequence continues at coordinate 61,106,539 of NC_069131.1, read as the reverse complement.
GTGCAGTCAATTACCAAGTCCTGTCAGTGTGCAGGCAACTGAACAAAATCATGTCAGTGTGCAGGAAACTGTGACAAGTACTGTCAGTGTGCAAGCAACTGTAACAAGTCTTGTCAGTGATTATCCAGGCAACATGTTTGACCAGTATGTTTTTCAATATTCTTTGAGCGTTTTTTAGCTTACCAAAACAAAAACATATATTTTATTTCTTGGTTTTATATTTTTTAATTTTTTTGAAGTCATTTAGCCCATTGTCAAATAAGTTCAATGTGATTACTGGTGAAAAAAATGATAAAGAACAATACAATCTTGGGCCATATATTTATACCGACCTACTTGTTTATATTTTTGAATGAAATTCGTTATTCTGTCGATTTATTGCGCAACTGCCAATACATATATAACGACTGTGACAATACTATGTGGCCTGTATTGATGATCTGCATTTGTATGTTCGAACAAATCATCCTCTCACAGCTAAATGATAAGAAATCAAACGTCTTATATCGCTTATACTGATAATATTATATTCAGTACAATAAATAACGCAACTATTTATAATGGATTGTAAACGTTCTAAGACAAAGAGTATGTCTTTGTACAAGAAGTCTGTGACATTTATAATTTAAGCAATAATTGTACAAAACATTTCAAACTGAAAGTTAAACTAGCTAACCGAAAACGTCTTTTGTTTGCCTTATTTTTAGCATAATATATGCACACGCACGCACGCATGCACGCAAGGACACACACACACATACATCCTCACGCACACACGCTTACACGAACGCACACACGCACGCACACACGCACACACGCGCACACGCTCAAACGCACACACGCACACACGCACACACGCACACACACACACACACATATATATATATACCTTCATACATACACCCTCACTCATACACTCTCAATCGCACACACCCTTACACACATACATCCTCACTCACGCGCACACGAACACACCCTTACACACATACATCCTCACTCACGCGCACACGAACACACCCTTATACACATACATCCTCACTCACGCGCACACGAACACACCCTTATACACATACATCCTCACTCACGCGCACACGAACACACCCTTACACACATACATCCACACTCACGCGCACACGAACACACCCTTATACAAATACATCCTCACTCACGCGCCCACGAACACACCCTTATACACATACATCCTCACTCACGCGCACACGAACACACCCTTACACACATACATCCTCACTCACGCGCACACGAACACACCCTTATACAAATACATCCTCACTCACGCGCACACGAACACACCCTTATACAAATACATCCTCACTCACGCGCCCACGAACACACCCTTATACACATACATCCTCACTCACGCGCACACGAACACACCCTTATTCACATACATCCTCACTCACGCGCACACGAACACACCCTTATACACATACATCCTCACTCACGCGCACACGAACACACCCTTATACTCATACACGCTCACACACCCTACCACACATACACCCTCAAACATCCTCACACACATACACACACTGATATATATTTTCTTTTTGCCTTCATATGTGTTTTTGAATATATTTCCTGTATTGTTGTACAATATTTGTGTCAAAATCAATGTTTGTTTTTGTTCCATTATATAACTAGGTCCCAAGTTGCATTTGTTTTCCATAGTTATATTAAGGTATATCCGAGAACGAAGCTGATCGTACTACAAAATCCTACGTTATCTAATAACGTCATTAAACTGGGAGTTTATTATTTCGCATTGTTTACAAATATGAATGAAGTGCAGTTGGAATTATTAGAGTTTGTTTTTTGATTGTTCAAAATGTATCGCTGAATTTCTGAGGCTAATCTATTGAGGAATCAGGATCCGTCGCGTGTACCGGTTGCGAAAAAAAGAGTTGTTTATGCCCCGGCTGTAACTATAGCGAAAGTAATATGTCACTACAATATTTATTTTGGTAATCAAATATTCGAATATTCGATCGAAGGAATATTCGAATACTCGAATATCAATTTTGCCGTTCGTTTGCTTCCCTAATATATGTATATGTTAGGGATGCAAACGAACTGTAAAATTGATATTCGAATATTATTTCGATCCAATATTCGAATATTCGATTACCATAATAAATCTTATAGTGTGTATATATATATACAAGCTTGCTCTTGTCAGTTAGTTTGTTTTAACTGTAAATTATGTTTGTCTGTTACAGACAAGGCTTTAAGGATCTCCAGAACATAGTCATGTTTCGGATGATTACTGTACTATGCCTGGCACGTCTATGTTCGGCAGGTACGTGCATGTTATATTAAATTATTTCTTAAAAGATAAGATTTGAATTCAGCTAGCAGCAAGCAACACGCGCGTACTGGATCAATATTGTAAACATTTGTCTTTTAGCTACGGCCATCATAAACGGGACTGAGGTGGACTGCTCCGTAGACTGTGCTTGTTGTATCGGAGGAAATACTAGATGTAGTACTGATGCCTCATATGGAGAAAACTATTGTATGGATGGCTGCGTTGACACAATAACCGCATACAGGTGCAAACAATATTGCCGCGGTAACTGCTATGCATGCAACCATCATTATGGAAACATCTGCAAATCATGCAAGGATACATTTTATGATTTTAAAAAAAACTGCAATAAAACATGTTCAGTCGGGTGTGTAGATGGAAAATGTAATGATGACGGAACCTGTAGTACATGTACAGCGAATTTTGAAGGAGAAAAATGTGACATTTGTTTACAAGGGAAATATGGCACAGATTGCTCTTTGAACTGCCATTATCGGAACTGCCATTGTACAAACTTGACTGGATGTGATTCATGTAAAACTAATTTTGATGGTTCCTTTTGCATGGAATGTAAAGATGGTTATTACGGGGCAGACTGCAAAATGACGTGTCCCAGCGGATGTAGCGGTCGTAAATGTATGGGGAATGGAACATGTACTCAATGCGAACATGGTTATTATGGGGAACAATGCAAAAACACTTGTTCTACGGGTTGTAGTGTTGGAGAATGTTATAGAAATGGGACATGTACATGTACGAATAATTTTACGGGTACACATTGTGACGAATGTGTTATAGGAAAATATGGGGAAAATTGTCAACAAGCATGTGGTGTAGGTTGTTTAACTTCATATTGTGGCAAAGAAGACGGATCATGCAGTTGTCATGAGAACTTTGATGGAAGGAAATGCAATTTATGCAAAAACGGACTGTATGGATTGCTATGTGACTTGCATTGTTCAGATCAGTGTGTTGGAGGTATATGTTCAAGAATCGATGGCGCATGCACAAACGGTTGTAATTTTGGATACTCCGGAAATAATTGCACTACGAAATGTGATTCGGACTGTAAGTCATGTCTACAGAATGATCAATCATACTGTACATCATGCTCAAATGGATACTCTGGCTCAACATGCAAGTGTCCACCTAATTGCGACTGCAATGGAGGGGATTATTGTAACGATTGCTTAGATCAGTGGATGAATCCTGGATATCAGTGTAAATGTCATAAGATATACTGTACTAATAATGCCTGCACCACATGCCTCAGTAGTACTTTCTTTCTTACTAGCAGCGATAATTCATGTTGTGAGTGCCCTCAAAATTGTAAAGGTGCTTTCTGCACACGTGGACCCCAGTGCACAAGTGGGTGTGCAGACGCATTTTATGGCATGGATTGCTCTCAGAAATGTACCGATATTAACGCTGAATGCTTTATATGCAGTCAATACGATGGAATGTGTTTGGTGTGTAGGGAAGGATTTTACCCGAATGAAACTGGAAATTGCATTAGTTGCAACGATAACTGTAAAAATGGGCAGTGTGATTCTGATACCGGCAGATGTATAAAAGGCTGTGAAGGAACATTTTGGGGAGACAAATGTGACATTCTGTGCAGTTCAAGTTGTGAAACTTGTCAGCAAGAATCTGGAATCTGTTTTTCATGTGTTGAGCAAACTGTACATGGGCTATTCTGCAATGAATCATGCATCTCATCATGCTTTGAAGGAAAGTGCGAACAAATAACTGGTCTTTGTTCTCTTGGGTGCGAAAGAAATTTCTTTGGCAATATGTGTCAAACGAATTGCCCTGAAAATTGCCTGCAAACTGAAACAAAAACGAGTTGTAATACCGATGGCGACTGTTTGTATGGCTGCATTAATGATCTTGAAGGCAGATATTGTACCGGTACGTGCAAATGGCATTTTCACACTTTTTTACGGCTATCAATATGACTGTTTAAGTACACATGAAGAACTTTGTTTGAATAAGAATATTACTATAAACGATTAAAACTTCAAATGATAGCAACGGAAATTATTCATTCGGAATATACCTTTTCAAGGCTAAGTCTAAAGTAAAGAGTTTCTTAAGATATGTAGCTGAACATTGTTGGTTTAAAACATTCACAGATTCATTAGAATATGCTACACACGTTTATCTATCACCCTTTCTTCGATTGGTTTTAGTCATTAACAACACCTTTTAAGTTAACGTGTTATGTAAGGAATTAATTGCAGGGTTGATGACATAACGGGGTATGAACGCAGAGAGGCTGGTTAAAGTGTGTGGAGTCCATGGGCACTTTAACCAGCCCAACTGCGTTCATATCCCCGATGATGATATCCATCCCGCATTTTAAAACTTATATTTAAACTAACAGTTCATTATTTATTTCGTTTATTGATAATAAAAAATACTTCATTTCATTTAAGAAAACACGACGAGACCGTAACCTGAAACAGTTTATCGAAATTCGCAACAATATTGCGGGAAAAGATCAATCACTTGAAATCACTTTGAAATGTAAATAAAATTCTAATGACAACAATGTATTTAACATATCATAAACTAACACTTTCTAAAACGTCTATTTAAGCTATTCGGGACCTGGTGACAAAAAAAAGAACAATAACAAGATAGATAAATCATTGTTCATGTATTTTGTTTTGCAATGATTCGCGATCCGAACATATCCAAACATGTTGCTTATATCGGAAAAAAATCGAAATTGCCGAGAGGCAGTTCATTTAAGTAGTGTAAATGAGGTGGTAATATAGGATGATTAGTATGTTATTTTTTCTTCTCACTTATTGATTAATAATGGCATTATTAATTATGACCTTATACTCACTTTTTAAGGCGATTAATTCATGTTGATGATACTATAAGTTAACTGTATCATTCAAATATAAGTTAAAAATATATAGGTATTCTGCAATAAAATAACAAAATGTTATTAGTAATCTTAAGTTATTTCAATTAACATAACAGTACTACTGTTCCTAATCTGTGCCACCTTGTGATGCATTTGCTCTGTCAGTACACATCCGCAACTTCTTTTGATTGGCGACGTAACGTCACGTGTCGATCTGGGGTACTATAAGTTTTCATGTAGTCTTTTTCTCGGTAAATAACATATGCACTGTGTTGCACGAATGCGTTTGTTATTAGTCTGAAAGTGCCTTTTGGTCAAAGCTTCAATAAAAGTTGATTTGTACCATATATTTCTTAAGGGATACATCCAGTGATTTATCCTTTTTAATAAATATATTAACATTCACGCAGTCAAGTTATTTGTCCGCTAGTTTTTACAAACGAGAAATGAGTTTCGCCAAATATTCTTTTATTTTATAATTGTTTAAACATCATGAATTAAAGGACTGATATTAGGGAAAGGAGTTTAAATGAAATGTATTTATTAAAGAAGGTTTCGATTCAGAAGGTGCTGCATATTAGATTAAAAGTTATGCATATAAGTTGAATTTAGTACTTATTCATGATATTTCAGAAAGACGAATTTACATTACTTCTTCCACAAATATTGCACTCGCAGCTTTAGTGGGAGTGTTTGCTACTTTGTTCATTTCAACAGCTGCTGGTTGCTACCTGTGGAACAGACGAAGATCTAAACCAATAGGTATCTGATATCATACTGGTTTTATCAATATTATTATTCATAACATGAATATGTATAATTCCTTCTTATATCATAATTTGTATTGTCTAAAAAAATATCAGGGCACCACTGGTAGTTTTACATAAGTAGTTCATAACCTGCCTCACACGCATTAGATAATGTATATATATATATATTTCAATTGAAGTCTGTTTGATGGGCTACATTTTATTTTGTAGAACAAAGTTCGGAAATACAGTTAGATCAGATTGAAACCGAAAAGGCATATGAGCAGCTCCAAAGACAGGCAATCGAACCAATATACAGGAATGTTGACGATAATTATACTGTGCTTTCAATTTAGAAGTTCGACGAACTGATATTTCTCATTTGATACTGAATATAGGACATAGTCCGCTTAATATTGACATATTTTGCTACTTAGTATAAAGCTACAATCTCAGTTTTAAAATGTATCGTGTGTAGGTTATTACAGAAACATTTATATTTATTTGTTCGTCTTATGTTTCGTCAGTTTTATGCACGATATAAAACCCGAAGTATGTTTTATGCGGAATACCGACTGACCGACAATACAAGCAGTACTCATTATGACAGAAATGAACATAATTAAAACATAAACTACGACATAAACAGGTGACTATGACGGTGTCGCAACCATCAGACTTTGTAAGTTGTGCGCGTTATAAAGCATTGTAAAGGTCTGCAGCGCAATTGCACACCGTATTCTAATTATCGATACAATATTTATATGAACGACTTCAAGCACAGAAGTCGAACGTTTTAACATAAACAACGAGTCAACAGAGTCAACGCCAAATACATATAACATAAAAACAAACCTGATTAGCTTCACCTGACTTAAGATTTGTTTTTATTCTGAGATGGTTCTCTATTCAGAGTAACCAAGCTCGAAACGATGTTTAAAATCATTTCCTATTTGTGTGCGTGCACTAATTTTTGGTATTGCAATATAAAATTCGGTAAGTCTACGACAATAATGGCGAGTAGCCAGGAAACTTTATTTGTTAATATAGTTTATATGTTTATATATTATAAGTTAAGATAACGTGGTTTGTCTGATTGGGGGAAGCGGGATTACTGACTTAAGAAAGAGCGGAAATTATCCCGATTGAAAACGGGCAGCGTGTGGTATGCTGCGCCATGGTACTGTGCTTGGCCACTGTTGTTACTATTCTTTCATTTGAAACACAGTACCTAGAAGGGTGATGACTGTTACATATTAGGCAAGTGTGTTAAAATTTGCTGTGTTGTGGCGTTGCCGTTGATTATAATAATAAAACAATTTGGTAGAACTGTGTTTCTCTACATTATTTACAACAGCGAATGACGGACCCATGGCCGAAAACACAGCTCATTATCCTTTTTTGCAACCAATAGGCTCGATGTGTCAATTGCAAAGTGCATTCTTAATTGTTGGTCATTTTCACGCCAGCCGAGTCAAACATATTTTCTAGCTACCGCCCTTTGTCTCGCCAGTATTCCATCAACTATTGTGTTATATTGGGGTGGACTGTTAAGAATAAGGATCTATAAATAAAGAAAGGCGTCGGTCCATTTTTTAATGTTTAATATATTAATTATTTGGTTTGGCTCTAAGCGCAATCTCGCTATTGATAATGGTCTTCTATCATCTTGACAGTTTAAGGGCGTTCTACGTCTGAAAATTGACTTTAATATTGACTTAAATTGACAAAGTTACCAAAAATGATCTGAGATCCAATGGAAGCCAACATTGAGTCTCCAAAATGGCTATATATGCTGGGCGAGATATACATGGTTGCATCCTGCTCTAAAGAGAATTGATTAATAGGGATTATACCTTGCTCACAATTTTCCTAATTCACCAAGGTTGTGGTAAAGTATGGGATCATGCTATGACCGACCTGCACGTCCAATTTTTCTTAGATAGAGCGTCGATGTATGATGTGGCACTGAATGTCGCGGCGCGTGTCGGCGCTCCTGACGGTTGAGATATGCGGTTGGCAGACGGGGCGTTTTTGGTCTTCACCTGAGCGCATGTGAACTATGTCCATTTTAACGACGTGGCCGTCTCGAACCTTGCGTGCTTCGCTGTCCGCAGACCATTTTTGATATCGCGCAGATCCGACTCAGATATGGCAATTAATTTAAAACAATAGTTAACGAGGAAACGACAGCATGATTAACCATAAGCGAATAAATTTATTTAAACCACATCTTATTCGCTTATATTTCTTATAGTTTGTTTTTATTTTATAGCCAAATCAACTACTATTGCATAGCAATATTATACTACTACTTCCATATTAAATTTATGTCCGTCGAGCCGAAAAAACGCATGTTGAAGTCAAGTATTGTTGCAAAAAACAGCGAATGACAAAACGCGTCTTCTCAGCTGAGATTATTATGCGGGAGCTTAAATAACCATTTTGTTTGAGATATACAGCTTAACAAAAACAAATTAAGTTTTAGTTATGTTTATACCGGTTACCACGTGCGCGCTGTCAATCGAGAATCAAATTAACTTATAGACAATTGATACGACGGTAACAGCTTAACGTTGACATTCCGTTAGTAGTAACTAATATTTGTCTCAGTTAATCGACACGAGTAACGGGAATTATTTTGTATTTGTATATGGGAAATGAATTTGAAACCGAATACGGTAACCGGATAGTTAGATATTTATATTATTTTATTTTTTATCAGAGCAAAACGTTTATACGCTATTCATGTATTTAATAACAGTCAATGTAATACCAATTACTTAGTCAATATCCCCTGCAACAACAATAACTTAGACAACCGTCCCTTCAACAACAATAACTAAGACAACAGTCCCTTCAACAACAATAACTAAGACAACAGTCCCTTCAACAACAATAACTAAGACAACAGTCCCTTCAACAACAATAACTTAGACAAAAGTCCTTTCAACAACAATAACTAAGACAAAAGTCCCTTTAACAACAATAACTAAGACAAAAGTCCCTTCAACAACAATAACTAAGACAACATCCCCTGCAACAACAATAACTTAGACAACCGTACCTTCAACAACAATAACTAAGAAAACAGTCCCTTCAACAACAATAACTAAGACAACAGTCCCTTCAACAACAATAACTAGGACAACAGTCCCTTCAACAACAATAACTTAGACAACAGTCCTTGCAACAACAATAACTAAGACAACAGTCCCTTCAACAATAATAACTATGACAACAGTCCCTGCAACAACACTATCTTAGTCCACTGTCCCTGCAACAACAATAACCTAGACAACAGTCCCTTCAACAACAATAACTTAGACAACAGTCCCTGCAACAACAATAACTTAGACAACAGTCCCTGCAACAACAAGATCTTAGACAACAGTCCCTGCAATTTTATTAACATAGACAACAGTCCCTGCAACAACAATAACCTACACTTAACAACTTTTCTAACGCTACCAGTAGCCTTTTCAAAATAATTTAAAAACTACTGAGGATAATTGCGTGAAATTTTCAGGGCAGTTAAAGTTATATATTAGACAGTGATTGGTGGAAAACAAACAACAGACATTTCCGTATTTTGAAGATTTTGTATTTTATTCGATGCAACCCCCACTTTACAAAGTCGCAAAATTTATCGGATAAATACAATTACTAATAAAATGTAAGTCAAGGTCCCCAATCTTGAAAACGTCCTTGGAATGCTAAGAACAAAATTTGTACACGACCATCTTTATCGTATTAATTAAAGCGTGATTCATCGGTAAATAATACAGCCGCCCAGTCCGCTCTGGTCATCCGTAAGTGACGACGAGCCAAGCGTAAACGGGTTATGATCAGTTAAGATAATCCCATGAAATGGGCGTCTGCAGCGTACACCATTTTCCCTCAACCTTCTACGCACAGTCTGGGTGCTAATAGGGCGACCATGCGTTCCAACTGTTACCCTCGATGTATCAGTAGCTCGACGTCGCCTGTCTTGAAGGTGTGTATTCAGAATGTTTCTGTCCTGATTTCTTGTAGTAGCTCGTCCTCTTGGTTGGCGTGGCAGGTCTTGGACATATCCTGTCGTTTTGTAATTACGAAGCAAACGTATTACTGATGTGCGGTGCACGTTCAGCATTCTTGCAACCTGAAAATGAACGAAATTTGCAAGTTTCTGAAAATGGCCTAAGTTATATTTAATATCTTTTTTTTAAAAGTCTGATCGAAAACGAAATTATAATGACTGGCAAAAAATAAGTAAACGAACACTTACAACATTGTAACTCGCACGTGCTCTTTCTTGGTTTGACAGTTTCGGCATTTCAAAAATCTTTCCTAATAACTGATGCAAATGTCAATGCCCATGAATTTAACCGTTTATTTTTAGACTACTTAGAAAGTACATGTATTACATACCAGTAAGTTTCACGTGCACCGCGCCTCTAAAAACGAGTTCTTGGAAAAATAAAATCGATGCCCACATGAGCAATTAAACAGTTATTTATCGTTTTTTTTTGGGGGGGCGGGGAATAAATATAAAATCACATTAAAATATGATAATAACAGTGATTATAAAAACGAAATTTAATTTATTAAAAATTTGCAAGAATACAGTTAAGAATGTGAAGTACTGAATAGTTGGCTAAATTTGCGACTTTGAAAAAAGGGGTTTCATTGGATAATTAATAAAATCTGTTATCTTTTAGAATTCTTTTATTGTAAATTTTATATCAAACAATGTCCTCTGTATTAATCTATATTTCCTGAAAATATTATTCAGTTCCTTTCGGTAGTTTTAAAGTTATTGCGAAAATGCTACTGGTAGCGTTAGAAAAGTTGTTAAGTGTAGACAACAGTCCCTTCAACAACAATAACTTAGACAACAGTCCCTGCAAAAACATTAACTTAGACAACAGTCCCTGCAACAACAATAACCTAGACAACAGTCCCTTCAACAACAATAACTTAGACAACAGTCCCTGCAACAACAATAACTTAGATATTAATCATTTCAACAACCGACTACATACCCTTAAATAACAAGAGATGTTTGTCAAACATTATGCACCCCCCCCCCTGAGCGCCATGTTGTCAGGATTATTTGGACAATTGAATAAAATATGCATTGACCAATATGACAGCTGACTTTTCATTGACGTTTGATGCCTATGGTGCAGTTTTAAGATTAGGACCATTTAAAGTGCAAGGAAAGTAGGTATAGCTTTTTATCATGTTCAAATGATGACTGGTATTTGCAGATAAAATTGTATCCTCTTAGCAGAAGGAAATAAGTAAATAAGACAAAATTTATAAATATGATTTATGACCATGACCTTTGTCTCTTTGACCCCTATATCAATAGGGGTCATCTACTGGTTAGGCCAAACCTCCATCTCAGGTTTGAGGGCCATGGGTACAGGCATTGTCAAGTTATCCCTCGAACAACCTTTTATCATCGAAGGTCACTGTGACCTTGACCTTTGACCGATGACCCTAAAATCAAATGGGGTCATCTACTGGTCACTACCAGCCTCCATACCAAGTTTGATGCCCATAGGTCTAGGCATTGTTGAGTTATCACTCGGACAAGCTTTGGTGTACTGACGGACCACCGACCGACATGTGCAAAGCAATATACCCTTGTTCGAATGGCGGGCTTAATAATAACTAAGACAACAGTTCCGACAACATCAATAACTTAGACCACAGTCCCTGCAATAACAATAACTTAGACAGCAGCCCATGCAGTAAAAATAACTTAGACAACAGTCCCTGAAATAACAATTACTTAGACAGCATTCTCTGCAACAACAATAGCTTAGACAATAATGCAAAAACCATAACTATGACATCAAACAGTTCGTGCAATAACAATAACTGATGCACTAGTTTCTACAACAACTATACCTTTGTCAACAATTCCTGCAATTGAAATAACTCTACAACAGTTCCTGCAGCGACATTAAACTACATCAAAATCCCTGCAACGACATTAACGTAAGACTTCAGTCCTCACAACGATACAAATGTACAACCGTCCATGCAGCGATAATAAATAATAACAATCCGTTCAACAATAATAATTCAGACATCAGTCCCTGCAACAACATGTTCATAGACAACAGGCCCTGTATCAACAATGTAATTAGGTATTTGTTTATGCGAAATGCAATAATTAAATACATTTTAATTTTTAGATCTTCTAATTTAATATATTTTATTCTTGTATATTAGGTACACAGCATTATTTGAGTCATAGCGCATAAAACAAACACTTATAATCAAATCGATTGCAAACACTCATAAATCTTAAAACGCTTTTGAAAAGTAGTTGTATCATGTTACAAAGCTCCATTCATTGCATTGCTTAATCGTGTAAGGTGAGTATGACTAACAATGGCTGCGATATTTTCTTCCTGTTTCAGAGATTTAAATGTAATAAGTCGCGATTGCGGGTTGTCATGATTTAGACTGAGGTTAGTTCATCTTCATATAGATTTATCATTCGTTTAATAACATTACATTTTAACGAAGGCACATTCTAAAAGAAAAACTACCGATTGAATGATACGTTAACAGTTTTGTTTTTCCGTGCATAAAATACTTTAAACCAGAAACGGTGTACAATTGTAACATATATGCGCATTGATGCTTTAACTGGAATATTGATAAATAGTGGATACTAGTAAGGTAAGAACTGTTACCTATTTCCACCTTCACCTTTTTTACAACAACCAGCAATAATTTGGCGCATTGAACGGTTTTTATTGCATTGTGTTAAGGATTGATTCGTGGGCATTCGTGCGATCTTAAATGCCCCGCTCGAAATGGCTATTACCTCGAAGCGCACTATTATCGCCTTTATGCCCCTGAAATGAATGTAAATCCTTATATGTACAATTTGTCAACCCTTTTTGTAATACGTTTTTTTTCAAATATCATTAAAACACGTTATGTTGTTTACATGCGAAGGGAAACTACGAGTCACTGTTATAATAAATAAACAGGGAAGTACCACCCCCTCTTGAACCGCTTCATAGCAATTCTATCTTATCATCACGCAGATAATAGTTCTGCTATTTTTCCTCGTATTGTTTTCTTTATTTTGTCTTTAAAAACAAATAAGAGGAAATCTGCTTCACATCTATCATAAAATGAATCTTATGAGCTCATAAACGTTTTACATTCATAATCTTTTACTAAAACTCTCCAAGTCACTGTGTGCTCACACAAGGGGTATGAGATATATACAAACGAGTTTATCCCATTCAGGTAAGTAAATCAAACGTAATTTTAATCGTTTGCTAACAAGTAGGCATTCATTGATGCAGAACAAATTGTAAAAACATATGCCAGCACCTTTGTCTTAGAACAAAATTAAGCATTAGGCACCTAAAAATATTATTATATGAATTTTTACAACTTAAAAGTTAGTTAATTATTTATTTATTTTTAGATTTTAATGTAAACTGATTCTGAATAGCATTAGTTTTTATGATTATATTAATTTATAGAAGAAGTGAACAGTTACAATTCTGTTTTTAAATTACTCATGTAAGTATGTTTGTCTCACATTATTATCATACATTTCACAAAATAATACACAGTGATATTTATCTTGTGTAACGTTGACATCCACCATACATCTCGCTTTAAACAAAATACTAGAGACAAAACCTAACGCATCGATCAGTTTTATCATTTCGATCTCTACATCATTGCTAGAACAATGAAAATTAGATTATGACTTTTTCAGTATAAGGATAGTAATCTAGCCGGGTTAAAAACTTCTAAAAACATCTATAGTAAAACACTTTTTATAAAGATTTTAAAACTCATTAAATTTCTGAATGGCACAAACTTTTACTACGTTAACATTTCATATTAAGATCGTCATTTTTCAAACTTTACCGATCATCCATACATAACTGCATCCATATTGGAACAATAGGCTTTCAATCCTTTGGCCGATGTCGTTTAAACAGCGTCTTCTTAGTCCATTAGCCTTAATGTTAGGGTTCCTGTGGCATACTTCTACGTTATGTCAACTGATTTACACAACGATTCATATATATATAGTCGAACCCTGTTGGATGCATTTTATTTTTTATTATGACTGCAAATGTACAGGCTTTTACCTTCCACTACGAATTTATAACACATGCTTGTGTGGTACATTGCGCTTTAGGATAATGTGCAATCCTATACAAAATCTTAGTTTTAGGCTACTTAGTTTGTCCCTATACTGTTGTGTAATGGGGCAGTCTTTGCACTTCGAGCCTTGCCTTCTCCGTGTATTTCAATACTCTGGCGTGTTTCTGTTCTTCTATACAGTGTATATCCCTTTGTTTCGATACTCAGATTTACCCTGTACTTTGTAACGGTGCCGGTAATTGTACTTCGACATTTGGCCTGTCCCTGTACTTCGAATATGGGCTGACCCTGTACTTCCTTATTGGGTCTGTCTCAGTTATTGAGCTTATTTATTTCTTTGCCTGAAACTGCAATTCGACGTTGGGCCTGTCCATGCTCTACGATCCTTGGCTTTTCGATGTACTTCGATTTTGAGACTGTCCCTGTTTAAACTACCAGGCTTCTCCCTGGTCTTTGATAATGAGATTTTCCATGTACATCGATTCATGGGCTGTCCTTGTACTTCGACCCTGGGCTTGTCGCTTTCATTGATACTGAATGTGTCCCTGTACTTAAATGCTTGACCTATCCCTGCACTTCAAAGATGTGACCGTCCCTGTACGTTGATACTTGGCTTTTCGCTATACTTAATTACTGAGCCTTTTCCGGTCAGTCCATACAGAAATTGGAATTCCCTTGTACATCGATACTGTACGTGTCCCTCTACTTCGACACAATACACCCCCTGTATTTAGAAACTCGGCTTATGTATGTACTTAAAAGCAATGCTGGTTACAGTATTTCTGTTGTTTGACTGTTACTCAATTTCGATACTCCATTTACAATTTTCAGCCCTTAAACCGAGATAACTTAACCAAGAACTTTTATCTAAAATGAAAATTACATCATCATGAGGTGGTTAGGGGTACGATGTGGATTTTTTATTATGTCCATTTGTCTAAAAACCAGCACAATATTGCTTTATGAACAATATATTCGGAAAACTTTATGGACTTTGCAATTTAATTTTTATATTTGCCGATAGCATTTTAGGGGGATGATTACCAGTCGGTATCTTTAGTACCGGTTTGAATAAGATCTGAGTGGTCCCTAACAAAAAGCATCTGGTATTGCTTAATCAGCCGTATGTGTGGAGCCTTTACTGATGCTCCACACATACGGCTGATTAAGCAACACCAGACGCTTTTTTGCTAAGGCCTCTCAGATTTTACTAAAACCGATACTGTTACAATGAAGATAACGACTGGTATTCATGATATTAAAATTGACGTATGTAAAACCGTATAAATGAAACTATAAGCAGCTCCAAGTTTTTATTTGTATTATGATATTTTATTCCAAACATAGACTACGATATCCAAACATCGGTTAGTGACTCTGATGGGGTCGCATCACGTGCTGTGTGAGTTATGCGCGCTTTTTGCAACGTCTTAGGTCTGCAGGGGCCACACTATCATCACAATATAATTTATGATTTAAATATAACTAATAGCAAGAAAAATACTATAACATACCTAGCATCAGGAACGGTCAATTAAACAAAACAACTTGATTTTGAATGCCTTTCAAGCAATGCTCAACATTTACTCAACGAAAAAACACAAACAGCACAAGGACACAAACATTAAAATAGCGTTATACATCACTTTGGGTATTTTAACAGTTTAAGAAAACGTATTTTATATTTACTCCCTTTATGAATCTATCTCTTTATAAAGACATTTAAAACATTATATGTGAAAAAGAATCATCTTGTTAGTAAATTTAGTAGTTAAAAAGCTAATACATTGAAGCATGTATGGTATTGAAGTATTCAAATTACCACAATTGCAGCAGACTGTACGCTACGTACAATTAATACTTCCGCCTAGCTTTTGTCAACAAGTTTAAGTTTAAACGTTTTCATCCTGTTTCCGATACTAAAGAAATTTGATGCATGTAATTAAAGCTCAACGCTTCTTCTTAAGCAATAAATAGGTTTTATCAGTTGAGTATTGTTACAAGGAAAAATAATACTTCCTTTTCATCCTTTAAATTTTATTTAATGACACGTACGTACTTTGGGCTGTGATAAATCTCACATAAATCTATGCGTTAAACTTCCTTTTTCATGTTCTTTATACAGATGAATGTAATACAATATACACTGCCCTGGTTATTCTACTTTGGACAAGTTAGTATGTGCCAAGTAATGTACAATGTAATCAGATGGAAGTTAACTGATTTTTTATATCATATTTTGCCGGTGCTTTTAACAGTTGTATTACAGTATATGTCTTGGTAAACCTTTCTCAATGACGACAATTATTGAGGAAAATGGTGTGAACGTTCCTCCTGCATGTGTATCTGGTAAAGTTGGACTGGAACGATGTGATATGTAAATAGCAATAAAATAACGATGGGATACTGGTTCTCACAATCCGTGTCAGGGAAGAAGCTACACTTATGACCACGATTATGGAACACTGTGTTACGCGATCAAATCGTCATATTAACATAAAAAATGTTTTAAGTGAGTATTTAATCAGTTGCTATCGCCAGACTATACACTAAAATAATAATACTATATACATTTGGCGTAAAACTTTCAGTAACGGCAAACCTTAAATCTTATGTGATTGAAAGTGAATAATTAATAACAAATTAAGATTTACAATGGGAACTTTGTTTAAATCGATCCATTCTCTTACTCAGAAACGAACCAAATGGTATATGTATATGAGTTGTATTGGCACATCATGAACTAGCAAATGAAACCATAATTATGTATTATAGTGATAAACAGTTCAGCAACATGTACATGAATATTATCACAGGTAAAACACGAATGGCAATATGATTATGAATACAGAAAAATATCAAAATAAGTCTTATAAGTAACATTGGTTTCTTTAAAACAGCGTGATACAAATACATGAACATATTTTCCAAATCCATGATCATAGATTTTAAACTTGAAAAAAAAAGAAAATTAAATTAGCAGACAGAAGCACTAAAAATAATAATCGAATATACATATTTCAGATAAATAATCATATAACGAATTTCGATAAAACAAATACAAAACATTTAAATTCAGTGAAATGATAACCATAAAAATAAAGTAAAATAATTACAGTATATTTAAAATTTAGTAAACTATTTACAGCGCACACAAATCAAACATTCTTAAACAATATCACCATATGTGCTAATCTTTTTAATCAGCTATTCAATAGTATTATATTTAAATAACTAATTATGTCTTTTGCTGGAATAGTTGTAATTAACAAGTGCCATTTTCCATATACATGCATCTGTCATGCTTTTCAATTTAATGCAAAATCTTGATAACATCACCGGCGCTTTATTTCAATAATATATTCACTGTAATATTAAGTTTTGCCACCGTTCATCTTGCAGCGCTGTGGTTTGTCTTGGCATTTGCGGTAGAACAAGTTAACATCATGGCTGTAAAAAGTAAACATTGAGGTAGTGAATAAACCACTCTATGGTAGATTTAACAAACACAAACATAAAACCCGCTTCAGATTTCAATGAAATCGAACAGAAAAGAAATAGTCGAGAAACTTTTCGAAATCCAAAACCTTATGCCAACGATAATGGGATATCTGACAAAATACAGTATTCATCTAAATATGGAAACGTAGTTTGTAGTCTGAAAAATATAAGAACAAAATAAAAGCGGAATACTTATCAGAGTCGAAAAAAGCGTTTATGACTGTTTTTCTGTAATGTTTAGCGATAATCAAAGCAGTAATTGCCGTATCGAACAATTTTATCCCCTACCCTGGTCATTTCCAGTAAGGGACGCAACTCTTCTGCGCTAACATATTTATTTGTTAAAAGGGTGTAAAAAAATATATGAAACATCGCGCGATTTCCGCTTTCGTGAGCAATAGAAATAGAGATAAATGTTAAGAAAAACTTACGAGCTATTATGTGGCCGATCATACATTATTTTAGATAATTAAAATTATAAACGCAACAATCATTTTGTCCCACGCAATGTCTTGCTGAGTTGTACCGTTTAAAAAAGACCAACAGTGTTCTTAAGGAAGCCACGATTTGTATATATTAAGCAAGTTACGTTACAAACCTACGCTATTTTTATACTTATTGGGACCTGAACGAGTAAAGCGGGAGTCCTGGCTTAAGGTAGAAAGCGGAAGAAATCCCGATTGAAAACGGGTCGCGCGCGGTATGCTGCGATCTGAAAATGTTAATGGGCCACTGTTGTTACTATACTCTTTCAATTAAATCACAGGACCTAGACGGATGGTGACGGTTACATATTAGGCAAGAATAATGTTATTTGCTTGTTGTGGCGTTGCCTTTGATTATAATGAAACACTTTGGTAGAACTGTGTATCGCTACACAATTCACAACATCGAATAACTGGCCCATGGACGAAAAATACAGCTCATTATCATTTTTGCAAACAACGTGTCAATTGCAAAGTGCATTCTATATTGCTGGTCATATTCACGTCAGCCACGTCAAGCATATTTTTAGCCGTCGCCCGTATTTTCAACAACTATTGTGTTCTGTCGAAGTGGACTGTTAGAAATAAAGAGCTATAAATTAAGAAAGGCGTTTGTCCATTGTTCAATGTATGATATAATAAAGACGTATTTGGTTTGGCTCTAAGCGTATTCTCGCAATTGATAGCAATGACGTTTGACATCATATTTACCGTTTAAGGATTTTCAACGTCTTAAATCGACAAAGCTACCAGAAATTATCTGAGATTCAATGGAAGCCAGCATTGAGTCTCCCAAATGGGGACGTTTGCTGGGCGGAAATTATCAATAGCGGTTATACCTTGTTCACAATGTGCCTGATTCACAAAGGTCGTGGTTAAGGGGGGGGGGTCTTGTATGGCCGATCTGGTCGTCGGAATTGTCGTAGGTAGAGTGTCGCTATATATTGTGGCTCTAAAAATCGCGGCGCTTGTCGGTGCTCCTGACGGTTGAGCAACGTTGCTGGCAGACGGGGCGTTTTCATCTTCACCTGGGCGCACGTGAACTATGTGTTTTGCTTTCCACAGACCATATATGATGTTGCAAAGATCCGACTTAGATATGGCAATGAATTTAAAACAATAGTTAACGAGGAAACGACATCATGATCAACAATAAGCGAGTAAATTTAATTAAACCACTGATTTCCGCTTTTATTTCTTATATGTTGTAGTTATTTTATAGCCAAATCAACTACTAGTGAGTATTCACCCATATTTAATATAAAAAATGTATGTCCCTTAAGACGAAAAGGGGCATGCTGTAGTCAAGAATTGTAGCAAAAAAGCGAATGATGAAAAATACGTCTTCTCAGCTTAGATTATTTGTCTTACATAACTTTATTTTTTTTGCATAATTATACAGCTCTATAAAAACAAAGTAAGTTTTAGTTTTGTTTTATACCGATGACCACGTGTGGTCTATCAAGCGAGAATCAAATTGATTTATATACAATTGAAAAGTCTATAAACAACATATGCGAGTTGAACGTACGTTGAGATTCGGTTAACAGCAAATAATATTTGTCTCGGTTAATCGACATGAGTAACCGAAATTATTTTACATTTTAATATTAAAAGGGAAATGAATTTGTAACAGAAGACCGTTGCGAGATAAATTGATAAATTTATAGTATTTATAAAAATAAAGTTAAAGCCGGAAGTTTATACGTTATTCGTGTATAAAAATAGTCCCTGCAAAAACAATAACTCAGACCAAAGTCACGGCAATACAATACGTAAGACCACAGTCCCTGCAAAAACAATAACTCAGTCAGCATTCTCTGTAACAACAATAACTTACACAAACAGTCCTTGCAACAACCATAACTTAGACAATAGTTTTTGCAATAACAATAACTTAGACAACAGACCCTGCAACAACAATAACTTAGACAACAGTCCATGCAACAACAATAACTTAGACAACAGTCCATGCAACAACAATAACTTAGACAACAGTCCATGCAACAACAATAACTTAGACAACAGCCCCTGCAACAACAATAACTTAGACAACAGTCCATGCAACAACAATAACTTAGACAACAGTCCATGCAACAACAATAACTTAGACAGCAGTCCATGCAACAACAATAACTTAGACAACAGTCCATGCAACAACAATAACTTAGACAGCAGTCCATGCAACAACAATAACTTAGACAACAGTCCATGCAACAACAATAACTTAGACAACAGTCCATGCAACAACAATAACTTAGACAGCAGTCCATGCAACAACAATAACTTAGACAGCAGCCCCTGCAATAACAAAAACTTAGACAACAGTCCATGCAACAACAATAACTTAGACAACAGTCCATGCAACAACAATAACTTAGACAACAGCCCCTGCAACAACAATAACTTAGACAACAGTCCATGCAACAACAATAACTTAGACAACAGTCCATGCAACAACAATAACTTAGACAGCAGTCCATGCAACAACAATAACTTAGACAACAGTCCTTGCAACAACAATAACTTAGACAAGAGCCCATGCAACAACAATAACTTAGACAACAGTCCATGCAATAACAATAACTTAGACAACAGTCCATGCAACAACAATAACTTAGACAGCAGTCCATGCAACAACAATAACTTAGACAACAGTCCTTGCAACAACAATAAGTTAGACAACTGTCCATGCAACAACAATAACTCAGTCAGCATTCTCTGTAACAACAATAACTTACACAAACAGTCCTTGCAACAACCATAACTTAGACAATAGTTTTTGCAATAACAATAACTTAGACAACAGACCCTGCAAGAAAAATGACTTAGACAACAGTCCATGCAACAACAATAACTTAGACAACAGTCCATGCAACAACAATAACTTAGACAACAGTCCATGCAACAACAATAACTTAGACAACAGTCCATGCAACAACAATAACTTAGACAACAGTCCTTGCAACAACAATAACTTAGACAACAGCCCCTGCAACAACAATAACTTAGACAACAGTCCATGCAACAACAATAACTTAGACAACAGTCCATGCAACAACAATAACTTAGACAACAGCCCCTGCAACAACAAAAACTTAGACAACAGTCCATGCAACAACAATAACTTAGAGAACAGTCCTTGCAACAACAATAACTGAGACAACAGCCCCTGCAACAACAATAACTTAGACAACAGTCCATGCAACAACAATAACTTAGACAACAGTCCATGCAACAACAATAACTTAGACAACAGTCCATGCAACAACAATAACTTAGACAGCAGTCCATGCAACAACAATAACTTAGACAACAGTCCTTGCAACAACAATAACTTAGACAACAGTCCATGCAACAACAATAACTTAGACAGCAGTCCATGCAACAACAATAACTTAGACAGCAGCCCCTGCAACAACAATAACTTAGACAACAGTCCATGCAACAACAATAACTTAGACAACATTCCTTGCAACAACAATAACTGAGACAACAGCCCCTGCAACAACAATAACTTAGACAACAGTCCATGCAACAACAATAACTTAGACAACAGTCCATGCAACAACAATAACTTAGACAGCAGTCCATGCAACAACAATAACTTAGACAACAGTCCTTGCAACAACAATAACTTAGACAACAGCCCATGCAACAACAATAACTTAGACAACAGTCCACGCAACAACAATAACTGAGACAACAGTCCATGCAACAACAATAACTTAGACAGCAGTCCATGCAACAACAATAACTTAGACAACAGTCCTTGCAACAACAATAAGTTAGACAACTGTCCATGCAACAACAATAACTTAGACAGCAGTCCATGCAACAACAATAACTTAGACAGCAGCCACTGCAACAACAATAACTTAGACAATAGTCCATGCAACAACAATAACTTAGACAATAGACCCTGCAACAACAATAACTTAGACAACAGTCCATGCAACAACAATAACTTAGACAGCAGCCCCTGCAACAACAATAACTTAGACAACAGTCCATGCAACAACAATAACTTAGACAGCAGCCCCTGCAACAACAATAACTTAGACAACAGTCCATGCAACAACAATAACTTAGACAACAGTCCATGCAACAACAATAACTTAGACAACAGTCCATGCAACAACAATAACTTAGACAACAGTCCATGCAACAACAATAACTTAGACAGCAGCCCCTGCAACAACAATAACTTAGACAACAGCCCCTGTAACAACAATACCATTGACACCAGTCCGCGCAATAGAACAAAGGCAATAACTTAAGCCCATGCAAGAACAATAACTTAGACGTAAGCCCATTCAAGAACAATAACTTAGACGTAAGCCCATGCAAGAACAATAACTTAGACGTAAGCCCATGCAAGAGCAATAACTTAGACAAAATCTGCTACAAAAGCAATAAATTAGACCACAGCCTCTGCGACAATAATGACTAAGACAACAGTCTCTGTAAAAGCAATAACTTAGACAACAGTCCCTGCAATAGCAAGAACTTAGACAACAGTCTACAACATCAATAACTTAGACAACAGTCTCTGAAAAGCAATAACTAAGAAAACAGTCCCTGCAATAACAATAACTTAGACAACAGTCCCTGCAACAATAACTAAGAAAACAGTCTCTGCAATAACAATAACTTTGACAACAGTCCCTGCAACAATAACGTAGATAAAAGTGGCTGCAATAACATTAACTTAGACAATAGCCCCTGCAACAGCAAAACCTAAGACAACAGTCTCTGCAAAAGCAATAACTAAGACAACAGTCCTTGCAATAACAATAACTTAGAAAACAGTCCCTGCAACAGTAACTTAGACAACAGTCTCTGCAATAACAATAACTTACACAACAGTCCCTGCAACAATCACTTAGACAACAAGCCCTGCAATAAAAATAACTCAGACAACAACCCATGCAACAACAGATACTCAGACAACAGTCCCTGCAAAAGCAATAACTAAGACGTAAGCTCCTGCAAGAAAAATAACTAAGACAATATTTGCTGCAAACGCAATATCTTAGACACCAGACCCTGCAACAAAAACAACTAAGACAACAGTCCCTGCAATAGCAATAACTTAGACAACAGTTTCTGCAATAACAATGACTTAGACAAAAGTCCCTGCAAAACCAATAACTTAGACAACAGCCCCTGCAACAACAATAACTTAGACAACAGTCCCTGCAATAAACATAGCTTAGACAACAGTCCCTGCAATACACATAGCTTAGACAACAATCCTTGCAACAACAATAATTTAGACAACATCACCTGCATTAACAATAACTTATACATCAGTCCCTTCAATAACAATAACTCAGAAAACAACCCATGCAACAACATATACTTAGACAACATTCCCTGCAACAACAACCATTTAGACAACAGTGTCTGCAACAATAATAACTTAGACAACAGTCCCTGCAATAACAATAACTAAGACAACAGTTCATGCAATAACAATACTTTATTTACAAGTTCATGCACCGACAATAGTGTATACAACAGTTCCAGCAACGACATTAATTTAGATCGAAATCCTTGCAATGACATAAACTTAGACAGCAGTCCCTTTTCCTATAAAACCTTATGCAAAAATCCCTGCAACAATACTATTTAGACAATAGTCCCTGCATCAAAAAATTAAGTGTATATTTTTTGTAAAACCAAATGATTAAATACATTTAAATTATGGTTTTTAATTGAAAAAGTATTATATGCTTGAAAAGTAGGTATACATCATTATTAATTTCATAGCGCAAAACAAACAAACACTTATAATCGAATCGATTGCGAACACTCATAAATCTTGAAAACGCTTTTGAAAATGTTGAATCATGTTACACCGTTCTTTTCAGTTCATGTTAATCTTGCGAAATTGAGTAAGGTAAGTAAGACTAGCAATGTAAATATTTTCTTCCTGTTTAAGGGATTTAAATGTAAAATGATTGTCGTGACCGCGTATTATCATGATTTAGACTGAGGTTTGTGCATCTCCATTTGGATTTATCATCATAACATTACATTCATATCGAAGATACATTCTACAAGAAAAATAATATATTATCCATTCAATGATTGTTTGATTCATATATCGGTGCCTAAACTAGTTTATACATGAAACGATGTACAGTGTAAATATACATACGCATTAATTCTTTAAATGGAATGTTGATAGAAAGTGGATATAATTAAGGTAAGAACTGTTCCATATAATCAATGTATTGCATGAATCTTACAAGTTAATACTTATGAGAACGAGTGTTAAAGTTATTCAAATTAATCAAACGAGCTCATTTTCAATCAGTAATTTTGGTTAAGACTGGTCATCTTGCATAAATCATAATTAAATCCGCTTACCAATTAGAAACCACACGTCGTCGATAATATGCTTGGTTGGATTATACAATTAACATACTAGTTTCAAAGTATCAAAGTCCATGTACATCGATTCATGGGCTGTCCCTGTACTTCAACCCTGGACTTGTCGCTTTTCTTAGATACTGAACTTGTCCCTGTACTAAAATGCGTAGCCTACCCCTTCACTTCGAAGATGAGACTGTCCTTGTACTTTGGTACTGATATGTTCCATGTACATCGATTCAGGGCCTGTCCCTGTACTTCGACCCTAGTCTTGTCTCTTTACTTCGATACTGAACTTGTCCCTGTACCAAAATACTTGGCCTATCCATGCACTTAGAGATATGACTGTCCCTGTACGTTGATACTCGGCTTTTCGCTAAACTCAATAACTCAGCCTTTTCCGGTAAATCCATAATATAGAAATTGGAATGGCCCTGTACTCCGATACTGGGCGTGTCCCTGTTCTTCGACACATGATATCCCCTGTAATTAGAAACTCGGCTAAGGCTGACTGTTCCTCAATTTCGATACTCCATATACAATGTTCAGCTCTTAAAGCGGGATAAATTAACCAGCCTGTACTTCGACATTTGGCCTGTCCCTGTACTTCGACATTTGGCCAGCCTGTATTTAGACATTTGGCCTGTCCCTGTACTTCGACATTTGGACTGTTCCTGTACTTCGATATTTGGACTGTCCCTGTACTTCGACATTTGGCCAGCCTGTCCCTGTACTACGACATTTGGCCTGTCCATGTACTACGATATTTTGCCTGTCCCTGTACTACGGCATTTGACCTGTCCCTGTACTTCGACATTTGGCCTGTCCCTGTAATTCGATATTTGGCCTGTCCCTGTACTTCGGCATTTGGCCTGTCCCTGTACTCCGACATTTGGCCTGTCCCTGTACTTCGACATTTGGCCTGTCCCTTTACTTCAACATTTAGCCTGTCCATGTACTTCGACATTTGGCCTGTCCCTGTACTTCGACGTTTGGCCTGACCCTGTACTTCCAAGTACATCGATTCAGGGTCTGTCCATCTACTTCTGCCCTAGGCTTGTCGCTATACTACGATACTTAACTTGTCGATGTACTAAAATGATTGTCCTATCCCAGTAGGCCGATAAAGAGAAAGTCCCTGTACGTTGAAACTTGTCTTTTCTCTATACGTAATGACTGAGCTTTTTCCGGTACGTCCAAACAGGAATAAGAATGTGCCTGTACTCCGATACTGGGCTTGTCTCTCTACTTCGATAAATGACATGTCCTGTTATTAGAAACTCGGCTTATGCCTGTACTTCAAGATAGTGCTAATTCCTATACTTCGATTATTTGCCGATTCCTAAATTCAGATGTTCCATAAACATTATCCAGCTCTTAAATCGAGATAACCAAACCAAAGAAATTTACCTTAAATTGCAATTACAGCATCATGAAGTGCTAAGGGGTACGATGTGGATTTTTTATTCCGTCCAATTGCCTAAAAACCAGCACAAATTCGTTGTATCAACAACATAATCAGATAACTTTATTGACTTTGTGATTTTAGTGTTATGTTTGCCCCTAGCATTTTATCAATAACATTGTCAAATAAGTGTCCTATTGTAAAATGGGATCCTAATATAGTATATGGATTTAATCTTGTTGAGGGGGTGGGGGTGAGATGTTTACCAGTCGGTATCTTCATTGTGACAGTGTCGGTTTGGGTAAAATCTGTGTCGTCTTTAGAAAAAAAGCGTCTGGTGTTTCTTTATCAGCCCTTTGTATGAAGCCTTTACTGTTCAAATATAGGTTATAATGGTATGTATTTAGCTGAAGGTTGCAGTTACGTCGTTTGAATTTCTGTTTTACTCAATAATGCTCAATAAAACTTTGATAACTGTTTTAAGAAGTTGATTATTTAGATATGTTACTACTAGCAACTTTGACTCTAGTATCTAATACTGAGATCACCATGATTTTATTATAATGTTTGCCTTTAGCATTTTATCAATTGCATTGTCAAATAATTGTCCCATTGTAAAATGGGGTCCTATATGGATTTAGTCGTATTGAGGGAGGGAGGGAGGCGGGGGTGAGATGTTTACAAGTCGGTATCTTCACTGTAACAGTATCTGTTTGAGTAAAATATGTGTCTTCGTTAGCAGAAAAGCGTCTGGTGTTTCTTCATCAGCCGTTTGTATGGAGCCTTTACGCTTCAAATATCGGTTATAATCGTATGTATTTAGCTGGCCGTTGACATTATTCACATCACCGAATGACGGGCTAATTGACGAAAAATACAGCTCATTATCATCTTTTTTGCAAACAATAGGATCGATGTGTCATTTGCAAAGTGCATTCTAAATTGCTCTCATATTCACGCCAGCCAAATCAAACATATTTTCTAGCTGTCCCCTTATATCTCGCCCGTATTTCAACAACTATTGTGTTCTATTGGGGTGGACTGTTAAGAATAAAGAGCTATACATAAAGAAAGGTGTTCGTCCATTGTTCAATGTTTGATATATTAAAGACGTATTATTGTCGCTATTGATAATTATTTTCATCATCTTGACCGTTTAAGGGTTTTCTACGTCTTACAATTGACTCAAATCGACACAGACACCAGAAAAGATCTGAGATTCAATGGACGCCAACATTGAGTCGCCCAAATGGCGATGTTTGCTGAGCGACATAAACATGGCCGCATCCTGCTCTAAAGGGAAATGATCAATAGGAAATATACCTTGCTCACAATGTGCCTGATTCACCAAGGTCTTGGTTCAGTGACGAATCTTGATATGGCCGACCTGCACGTCCGAATTGTCGTAGGTAGAGCGTCCTGAACGATGTTGCTCTAAATGTCGAGGCGCTTGTCGGTGCTTCTGACGGTTGAGCTACTTAGCTGGCATACGGGTCGTGATTGATCTTCACCAGGATGCACGTGAACCGTATCCATGTTAACGGCGTGGCCGTCTCGAATCGTCCGTGTTTCGCTGTCCGCAGACCATGTATGATGTAGCGAAGATCCGACTTAGATATTGTAATGAATTTAAAACAATAGTTAACGAGTAAACATCATGTTTAACAATTTGCGAGTAAATTTATTTAAACCACTGCTTATTTGCATATATTTTATATATTTTGTATTTATTTTATAGCCAAATCAACTACTAGTGCATAGCAATAATACTCCTCCCATATTAATTATATGTCCCTTGAGCCGAAAAGACGCACTTTTAAGTCAAGTACTGTAGCAAGAAAACGAATTACAAGATGCGTCTTCACAATTTAGATTAGTATGCGGGTGCTTTCATAACAGTTCTGTTTTAGATATACAGCTTTGCAGAAACAAAGTAAGTTTCAGTTATGTTTCATACCGGTGAATACGTGCGCTTTGTCAAGCAAGAATCAAATTGACTTATATAAAATTGAAAAGAAAATGAACAACATAATATTATGCGAGTTGAACCTAAGTTGACAGTCGGTTAATAGCAACTAATATTTGTCCCATTTAAACGACAAGAGTTACCGGAATTATATTGCATCTTAATATGGAAAGGGAAATGAATTTGAAACAGAATACGGTTTCAGAATGGTTTGAGAACTTTATATATATATTTTATTTTTATTAAAGCAGAAAAAATATACGCTATTCGTGTATATAACAACAGTCCCTGGAACATCAATAACTTCGACAACAGTCCCTGCAACAACAATAACTTAGATAACGGCCTTGCAAAAACTATAACTTAGATAACGGTCCCTGCAACAGCAATAAATTAGAGAGCAGTCCCTGTAATAAAAACAGTTTAGTCAACAGTCCTTGCAATAACAATAACTTAGACAATGGTCCCTGCAATAAGAATAACATCAACAACAGCCCATGCAACATTAATTTCTTATACAACAGTGCCTGCAACATTAATTACTTAGACAACAGTCCCTGCAACAACAATAACTAAGACAACAGCCCCTTCATTAACATAAACTAGACTAACAGTCCCTGCAACAACAATATCTTCGATAAAAGCCCTTGCAGCAACAACAACTAAGAAAACAGTCCCTGCAATAACACTTACTTGCATAATTGCAACTGCAATAGTAATGCGAAAAGCTACAGAAACAAGCTATGTAGCAAAACGTTTAAACATACATGAACCCGGTTAAAAATGGCAGTGGGTAATCGCCATAGACATAGAACATAAACTCACAAACAAGAAACATGGAAGAACAGCACAAAACTCCACAAGCAACACAATGCATACATACTATATATAAAAAAACTAGGTATCCTTATCAAGGATACATTGATGCAACATGAAAAAACGTAGATAACAGTTCCTGCAATAACACTATCTTAGACAACAGTCACTGCAAAAGCAATGAATTAGACAGCAGTCTCTGCAACAACAATATCTTAGACAGCAGTCCCTACAATTATAATAACCTAGACAACAGTTCCTGCAATTACAGCAGCTTAGTCAACAGTTCCTGAAATAGCAATAACTTAGACAGCAGTACATGCAACAACAATATCTTAGACAACAGTCCCTGCAACAAAAATAGTTTTGATAACAGTCCCTTCGATAATATTAACTTAGAAAACAGTCCCGGCAACATCAATAACTTAGACAACGGTTCTAGCAACAAGAACAACTTAGACCAAAGTCCCTGCAATAACACTTACTTGAACAGCAGCCCCTGCAGTAATAATAACTTAGACAACATTCTCTGCAGCAACAATATCTTAGACAACAGTCCCTGCAGTAGCAATTACTTAGACAACACTCCCCGCAATAACAATAACTTAGACAACAGTCCCAGTAATAATAATTACTTAGACAACATTCTCTGCAGTTACAATAACTTTGACAATAATAGATTAATTTACAATACCAGAGACATCATGATTTGCAATAACCATCACTAAGACAACAAACAACACCTGCAATAACAATTACTGATACACAAGTTTCTACAACAACAACATCTTTGACAACAGTTCCTGCAATTGAAATAAGTATACTACAGTTTCTGCAGCGACATTAATTTAGATTAAAATCCATGCAAAAACATTACCTTAGACAGCAGTCCCTACAACGATATAAAATAACAACAATCCATGCAACAATAATTCAGACACCAGTCACTGCAACAACAATATCATAGACAACAGGCCGTGTATCAACAATGTAATTAGGTATTTGTTTTTGTGAAATGCAATAATTAAATAATTTTCAATTTAAAGTTTTCTAATTAAATATATTTTATTCTTGTGTAGTAGGTACACAGCATGATTTATTTCATAGCGCATTAAACAAACACTTATAATCATATCGATTGCAAACACTCATAAATCTTAAAAACGTTTTTGAAAAGTTGTTGTATCATGTTACAAAGCTCTATTGAATGCTAAATCGTGTTAGGTGAGTATGAATGACAATGGTTGCGATTATTTTTTCCGTTTCAAAGATTTAAATGTTACATGATAGTCGCGACTGTGGATTGTCATGATTTAGACTGAGGTTAGTGCATCTCCATTTGGAATTATCATAGTTTTTAAAACATTGCATTTTAGCGGAGGCACATTCTAGAAGAAATATTACCGATTGAATGAAACAGATTTGTTTCGGGGAATAAAATATTTTAAACCTGAAATGTTTTACAGTCTAACCATACATACGCAGTAATGCTTTAACGGGAATATTGATAAACAGTTAATATTTTTAAGGTAATAACTGTTACCTATTTTCAACCTAATGCTTTAGATAAAAAAATACATCAATCGTGTTAACGTTCTTTAAATTAACCAAAATCAAACGAGCTTGTTATCAATCAGTAATATTAGTTAGGATTGATCGTCTTGCATAAATCATAATTAGATTCGCTGAATAAATTGAAGTCATACATCGTGTGTAATATGCCTTGTTTTATTATAAAATAACAATAATGATCTGACGTCAAAAAGTACATTATTTCAATATAAAATCAGCTAAGCCAAATTTCAATATAGCTTTGACATTTGGTGTAAGAAACGTTTTTTTATCAGTGGTAATGCGTTCCAAGCAGCAAAATTGCACCCATCCTATCAATAGGTTCTTTACGGTTTAAACATAAACAAAGTGAACAGCTGTGCGAATAACAGCCTAAAGATTCACTTACATAACACAATATCCTGTAAGTCAGTGCCGCTAAGAATATTCAAGCCCACCCTTACATTACGTGTACCGATAAGCAATTGTCAGAGGGGATATAGATGCTAGCTCTTTGTCGTTTCATTCAGGATTAAAACTGAAAGTCAAGTAGAAACAATTAACATTCACACGCATTTTGTTTAAACATGAAGCAAATCACCAAAGCTGGCGAAAGGCTGTCAATTGGATTCCTTTATACGGGGGTGCCGGGTACCAAAAGATGCAAAAACATCGTCATGCCGGGCTATCCCCACTTCAAATGCCGAACTAGAAATAAGATTGTGATATAAACAGACTAAGTTTATAAAATTCAGGCGTCAAAGGCCACTTAAAGAAAATGACAAATGGTACTCGAACGGAAACTTTATTGAAGTTATCCAACATTGTCCCTTTATCAAAGCAAGAACTATATTATTATTATTATTATTCGTTGCTCAAACCAATAAAGTATTTTAATGTTAGTGCAACTATGATAACATTAGGCCAAAAAAATAACAATTAATGTTCGACCAGTAAATGATTATATATTTTTCATATAAGCTAATGTTGATTTACACCATCCCATACAGCAGGTTTCATAGCATCATTGATTTTACAAGGCTTAAAAAGCTTAATTAAATTCAAAACGAAAACGTACTTTCACAAACATTTTGTACGCTTTTTGACAATGTTTAAATTGGTGTATCATGTTTCAACGATATGCTCAGTCCATTACAGTGGGATGGGTTACAAGAGATGCAATATTTTCTTCCTGTTCATAAATATAAATCATAACTATATCGGTCGTGGCTTATCAACAATTTATGAGTGTATGGACCTTCTCCAACCAAAGTACTAACCTGCCATGTATTATTATTGGTTATGAATAATGATATATGCATAAGCGTGTTTATTTACAAAGCTGAGCTAAAATGAGAACATCATGAATGTTTATTTTCAAACTAGGAAGGAATTAAGGAAAATGGAATATATCTGCATTACTTTGTTGCATTATTTTCTTCCTGTTTGAATATGCGTTGAATATAACAAGCATTTATTAACCCATCATGTATCTATTAATTTTCCTATAAATGTTATTGTTTTCTTGTATCGCCTGACGCGTTTGCTTCGTTTCGATTTGTCGTATATTCTTATTCAAGCATAATGCTTCTACCGTTTCCGCCCTTTGACTGTCCTCTATGAAATGAGTTCCAAAATGGTATTGTTTATATAAAAACGAATACGAATACAATCTTATTTAAAGTTAATTCACCAATATATTTTGGTCGTACAGGCTCATAACCGCAATTTTTTTATCTTTAGTTCATGCACATAATAGATACCATATTAAACACGTGCAGATTCTGAAGACCAGTCAGAAAATAAAAAAAATAAAAATTCTAGATGTCTTTCCATTTTCGCCTTAGCAAAAGAGATATGTAAGAGGGAAACTTCAGACGCAGATTCATTCTCAAACTGTTGGCGTTTCGAACTTTACACTCGTTTCCGAATGAATATAAAAACGATTTATCCGTAAGTTAGTTTAACTGTTGGCATACTGTCACTTGCCACTTTGTTCTTCCTGCAATAAACAATGTTCTCCAGGTTGACTGGACACAAAGTGTTCAGGTTGCGGAAACTGTACTACAATTTCGCTGGCAATAAAGGTGACTTATTTTCAGCCATATATGAAGGAAATATTGCGTACAAGGAAAAAATGGCCATCTTCGTCAAAGTACACGTACCTTTAACAATCACCGTTGTCTTCAACAGTATGTAAGTGATTTGTGTAAAGCTGTTTTTATAAAATAAGTAACATTTGTGAGATGGCATGCGGAAAGGGTCCAGTGAATGCGACACGCTACTATAATGGCATTCATAGTATATTTATCGAAGGGAAGAACATACTTGGAAGTGTGGTAAATACCTGGAAGTGTGGTAGATACTTAGAACTGTGTTAGATACTTAAAAATGTGGTAGATACTTGGAAGCATAGTAGATACATGAAAGAGTTGTAGATACTTGGAAGTGTGGTAGATACTTGGAAGTGTGGTAGATACTCGGAAGTGTGGTAGATACTTGGAAGTGTGGTAGATACTCGGAAGTGTGGTACATACATAAGAGTGTGGTAGATACTTGGAAGTGTTGTAGATACTTGGAAGTGTGGTAGATACTCGGAAGTGTGGTAGATACTTGAAAGTGTGGTAGATACTCGGAAGTGTGGTAGATACTCGGAAGTGAGGTAGATACTTGGAAGTGTGGTAGATACTCGGAAGTGTGGTACATACATGAGAGTGTGGTAGATACTTGGAAGTGTTGCAGATACTTTGAAGTGTGGTAGATACTCGGAAGTGTGGTAGATACTTGGAAGTGTGGTAGATACTCGGAAGTGTGGTACATACATGAGAATGTGGTAGATACTTGGAAGTGTTGTAGATATTTGGAAGTGTGGTAGATATTCGGAAGTGTGGTAGATACTTGGAAGTGTGAAAGATACTTGGAAGTGTGGTAGATACTTGAAAGAGTGGTAGATATTTGGAAGTGTGGTAGATACGTAGAAGTGTGGTAGATACTAAGTACTGTGGTGGATACTTTGAAGTTTGGAAGAAACTTGGAAGGATGATAGATACTTGGAAGTGTGCTAGATACTTGGAGTGTGGTAGATACTTAGAAGTGTTGTAGATAGTTGAAAGGATGGACGATACTAGGAAGTGGGGAACATACTCGTAAGTGTTGCAGATACTTGGACGTGTGGTAGATACTTAGAAGTGTTATATATACTTGGAAGTGTGGTAGAAACTTGGAATTGTGGTAGATATTTGGAAGTGAGATAGATAGTTGGAAGTGTGGTAGATACTTAGTACTGTGGTGGATACTTTGAAGTATGGAAGAAACTTGGAAGGATGATAGATACTTGGAAGTGTGCTAGATACTTGGAAGTTTGGCAGATATTTAGAAGTGTTGTAGATACTTGAAAGGATGGAAGATACTTGGAAGGTGGGAACATACTCGTAAGTGTTGCAGATACTTGGACGTGTGGTTGATACTTAAAAGTGTTATATATACTTGAAAGTGTGGTAGAAACTTGGAAGTGTGGTAGATACTTGGAAGTGAGGTAGATACTTGGAAGTGTGGTATATACATGTAAGTGTGGTAGATACTCCGTAGTGTTGCAGATACTTGGACGTGTGGTAGATACGTAGAAGTGTTATATATACTTGGAAGTGTGGTAGAAACATGGAAGTGTGGTAGATACTTGGAAGTGAGGTAGATACTTGGAAGTATGGTACATACTCTGAAGTATAGCAGATACTTGAAAGTGTGGTAGATACTCGGAAGTGTGGTAGATACTTGGAAGTGTGGTAGATACTCGGAAGTGTGGTACATACATAAGAGTGTGGTAGATACTTGGAAGTGTTGTAGATACTTGGAAGTGTGGTAGATACTCGGAAGTGTGGTAGATACTTGGACGTGTGGTAGATACTTAGAAGTGTTATATATACTTGGAAGTGTGGTAGAAACATGGAAGTGTGGTAGATACTTGGAAGTGAGGTAGATACTTGGAAGTATGGTACATACTCTGAAGTATATCAGATACTTGAAAGTGTGGTAGATACTCAGAAGTGTGGTAGATACTTGGAAGTGTGGTAGATACTCGGATGTGTGGTACATACATAAGAGTGTGGTAGATACTTGGAAGTGTTGTAGATACTTGGAAGTGTGGTAGATACTCGGAAGTGTGGTAGATACTTGGAAGTGTGGTAGATACTTAGAAGAGTGGTAGCTACTTGGAAGTGTAGTAGAAACTTGGAAGTGTGGTACATACTTGGAAGTGTGGTAGATACTTAGAAGTTTGGAAGGTGTGGTACATGCTTGGAAGTGTGGGAGATGCTTGAAAGTTTGGTGGATAATTGGATGTGTAGTAGATACTTTAGAAGAGTGGTTGATACTTGGAAGTGTCGTATATACTAGTATGTGTGATAGATACTTGAACGTTTGATACATCAAGTGCAGTGTAGTGAATACTTGGATGTTTAGCATAAACTTAGATGAGAAGAAGATTCTTGGAAGTGTTATGGTTACTTGTTAATGTGGTAGATACTTGGAAGTGTGGTAGATACTTGGAAGTTAAGTAGATATTTGGAAGTGTGGTAGATACTAGGAAGTATGGTAGATACTCGAAAGAGTAATAGGTACTTGAAAGTGTGCTAATAACTTTGAAGTGTGGTACTTACTTGGACATGTGGTAGATATTCGGAAGAGTAGTATATACTTGAATGTGTAATAAATACTTTCAAGGGTGGTAGATACTTGGAGGTGTGGTAGATACTTTGAAGTGTGGTAGATACTTTGAAGTGTGGTTTATACTTGAATGTGTGGTAGATTCTTGGAAGTGTGATAGACACTTGGAAGTGTGGTTCTTACTTGGAAGTGAGGTAGACACATTGAAGAGTGATAGACACTTAGTAGTGTGGCATTTACTTGGAATTGTGGTAGATACTTTAAAGTGTGGTTCATATTTGGAAGTGTTGAATATACTTGAAAGAGTTGTGAATAATTGGAAGTGTGGTAGATACTTGGATGTTTGGTAGATACTTGGAAGTGTGGTTGGTACTTGGAAGTGTCGTAGATACTTGTATATGTGATAGATAATTGAAAGTTTGATACATTAAGTGCTGAGTAGTAAATACTTGGTTTTGTAGCATAAACGTAGATAAGAAGTAGATACTTGGATGTGTTGTGGTTACTTGGAAGTGTGGTATATACTTGGAAGTGTGGTAGATACTTGGAAGTTAAGTAAATACTTGGAAATGCGAAAGATACTTAGAAGTGTGGTAGATACTTAAAAGTGTGGTAGATATTTGGAAGTGTGGTAGATACGTAGAAGTGTGGTAGATACTTAGGACTGTGGTGGATACTTGGATGTATGGAAGAAACTTGGAAGGATGATAGATACTTGGAAGTATGCTAGATTCTTGGAAGTGTGGTAGATACTAAGAAGTTTTGTAGATACTTGAAAGGATGGAAGATACTTGGAAGTGGGGAACATTCTTGGAAGTGTAGCAGACAATTGGACGAGTGGTAGATACTTAGAAGTGTTATATATACTTGGAAGTATAATAGATACTTGGAAGTGTTATAGATACTTGGATGGGTGGTTGATACTTGAAAGTGTAGTAGATACTTGGAAGTGTGGTATATACTTGGAAGTG
The DNA here is from genome assembly GCF_026914265.1 of Mya arenaria. Taxonomy (NCBI): domain Eukaryota; kingdom Metazoa; phylum Mollusca; class Bivalvia; order Myida; family Myidae; genus Mya; species Mya arenaria. The sequence goes on along the minus strand of NC_069131.1, from coordinate 61,070,694 downwards.
AGGTAGATACTTGGAAGTATGGTAAATACTTTGAAGTGTGGTACATACTCGGGAGTTTGGTAGGTGCTCGGAAGTGTGGTAGATACCTTGAATTGTGTTAGATACCTTGAAGTGTGGTACATACTTGGAAATATGGTAGATACTTGGAAGTGTGGCAGATTATTGGAAGTGTAGTGGATACTTGAAAGTGTTGTTGATAATTGGAAGTGTGGTAGATACTCGGAAGTGTGATACATACTTGAAAGTGTGTTAGATACCTTGAAGTGTGGTACATACTTGGAAGTTTGGTAGATACTTGGAAGTGTGGTAGATTCTTGGAAGTGTAATAAATACTTTAAAGTGTGGTTGATAATTGGAAGTGTCATAGAAACTTGTATGTGTAATAGATACTTGAAGGTTTGGTACATTAAGTGTTGTGTAGTGAATGCTTGTATATGTAGCAAAAACTTAGATAAGAATTAGATACTTTGAGGTGTTGTGGATACTGGGGTCTAGAAAATATTTGGGCGTAAGGAAAATATTTATGAATCTAGTAGATATTTAGAAGTGAATAAGATACTTTTAACGTGTAATGAATTCATAGAAGTGTAATTATAGTGTAATTATAGTTAATTGAATGTTTACCTTAAATTCCGATTGGAATTGCTTATGTGTGAGGGCGTCTCGTCAAAGTAACGACATGACATGGTTATATGTGAGAGACTCCTTTTAAAATTACAATAGCATATGCGTATATAGAGATAGTCCTTTTAAAGTAATGAAATAGTATGCTTATGTGAGGGAGAGTCCATTTAAAGTTACTACATAGTATGCTTTTGTTTGAGAGAGTCCTTTTAATTTAACGAAATAGTATGCTTCTGTGTGAGAGAGTCTTTTTAAATTAACGAAAAAGAATGCACCTGTTTGGAAGAGTCCTTTTAATGTAACGAAATAGTATGCTTCTGTGCGAAAGAGTACTTTTAAAGGAACGAAATAAGATGCTTCTATGTGAGGGAGTCCTTTTAAAGTAGCGAAATGGTATGCTTTTGTGTGAGAGAGTCCTTTTAAAGTTACAAAATAGTATGCTTTTGTGCGAGAGAGTCCCTTTAAAGTAACAAATAGCTTGCTTTTGTGTGAGAGAGTCCTTCTAAAGTTACAAAATAGTATGGATTTGTGGGAGAGTGTCCTTTAAAAGTTACAAGATAATATGCTTTTGCGTGAGAGAGTCCTTTTAAAGTTACAAAATAGTATGCTTTTGTGTGATAGAGTCCTTTTAAAGTAACGAAGTAGTATGCTTTTGTGTGAGAGAGTCCTTTTAAAGTTACTAAATAGTATGCTTTTGAGTGAGAGAGTCCTTTTAAAGTTACTAAATAGTATGCTTTTGGGTGAGAGAGTCCTTTTAAAGTTACTAAATACTATGGGTTTGTGTGAGAGAGTCCTTTTAAAGTAACAAAATAGTATGCTTTTTTGTGAGAGTGTCCTTTTAAAGTAACGAAATAGTATGCTTTTTTGTGAGAGTGTCCTTTTAAAGTAACGAAATATTATGATTTTATATGAGAGAGTCATTTTTTAGTAACGAAATAAAGGGCTTTTGTGTAAGAGTGTCCTTTTATAGTAACGAAATATCATGCTTTTGTGTGAGAGAGTCCTTTTAAATTTACAAAATAGTATGCTTTTGTGTGAGAGAGTCCTTTTAAAGTTACTAAATAGTATGCTTTTGTGTGAGAGAGTTCTTTTAAAGTCATAAAATAGTATTCTCTTGTCTTAGAGGGTACATTTAAAGTTACTAAGTAGTATGCTTTTGTGGGAAAGAGTTATTTTAAAGTTACTAAATAGTATGTTTTTACCGAGAGAGTCCTTTTAAAGTTACTAAATATTATGCTTTTGTGGGAGAGAGTTCTTTTAAAGTTACTAAATAGTATGCATTTGTGTGAGAGAGTCCTTTTAAAGTAACGAAATAGTATGTTTTTTTTTGTGAGAGAGTCCTTTTAAAGTAACGAAAAAGTATGCTTTTGTGTGCGAGATTCCTTTTAAAGTAACGAAAAAGTATGCTTTTGTGTGAGAGAGTCCATTTAAAGTAACGAAATAGTATGATTTTGTGTGAGAGTGTCCTTTTAAAGTAACGAAAAATTATGCTTTTGTGTGCGAGAGTCCTTTTAAAGTAACGAAAAAGTATGTTTTTGTGTGGGAGAGTCTTTTTCAAGTATTTACATAGCATGCTTTTCTGTGAGAGAGTCCTTTTAAAGTAACTACATAGTATGCTTTTGTGTGATGGTCCTTTTAAAGTAACTATATAGTATGCTTTTGTGTGAGAGAGTCCTTTCAAAGTAACTACATTGTATGCTTTTGTTTGAGAGAGTCCTTTTAAAGTTACAAAATAGTATGCTTTTGTGTGAGAGAGTCCTTTTAAAGTAACGAAAAAGTATGTTTTTGTGTGGGAGAGTCTTTTTAAAGTAACTACATAGCATTCTTTTCTGTGAGAGAGTCCTTTTAAAGTAACTACATAGTTTGCTTTTGTGTGATGGTCCTTTTAAAGTAACTACATGGTATGCTTTTGTGTGAGAGAGTCCTTTTAAAGTAACTACCTTGTATGCTTTTGTTTGAGAGAGTCCTTTTAAAGTTACAAAATAGTATTCTTTTGTGTGAGAGAGTCCCTCTAAAGTTACTTAATATCATGCTTTTGTTTGAGAGAGTCCTTTTAAAGTTACAAAATAGTATGCTTTTGTGTGAGAGAGTCCTTCTAAAGTTACAAAAGAGTATGTTTTTGTGTGAGAGAGTCCTTTTAAAGTTACCAAATAATATGCTTTTCTGTGGGAGAGTCCTTTTAAAGTTACGAAATAGCATACTTCTGTGTGATTGTCCTTTTAAAGTAACTACATAGCATGCTTTTCTGTAGGAGAGTTCTTTTAAAGTAACTACATAACATGCTCCGGTGTGGGAAAGTCATTTTAAAGTAATTACATAACATGCTTTTGTGTGAGAGAGTTCTTTTAAAGTTACGAAATATCATTCTTCTGTGTGGAGGAGTCCTCACAAAGAAACTACATAGCATGCTTTTCTGTGAGAGAGTTCTTTTAAAGTAAGTACATAACATGCTTTTCTCTGAGAGAGTCCTTTTAAAGTAACGAAATTGCTTGCCTCTGTGTGGGAGAGTCCTTTTAAAGTAACGAAATAACATGCTTCTGTGTGGGAGAGTCCTTTAAAGTAACTACATAACATGCTTTTGTGTGAGAGAGTCCTTTTAAAGTAACTACATAGCATGATGTTCTGTGAGAGAGTCCTTTTAAAGTAACGAAATAGCATGCTTTTGTGCGAGAGAGTCCTTTCAAAGTAACTACATACCATGCTTTTGTGTGAGAGAGTCCTTTTAAAGTAACTACATAGCATGATGTTGTGTGAGAGAGTCCTTTCAAAGTAACTACATACCATGCTTTTGTGTGAGACAGTCCTTTTAAAGAAGCAAAATAGAATGCTTTTTTGTGGGAGAGTCTTTTTAAAGTAACGAGATAGCATGCTTTTGTGTTGGAGAGTCCTTTTAAAGTAACTACATAGCATGCTTTTTTGTGAGAGAGTCCTTTTAAAGTAACGAAATAGTATGTTTTGGTGTGAGAGAGTCCTTTTAAAGTAACTACATAACATGCTTTTGTGCGAGATAGTCCTTTTAAAGTAACTACATAACATGCTTTTGTGTCGTAGAGTCCTTTTAAAGTAACTACATAGTATGCTTTTGTTTGAGAGAGTCCTTTTAAAGTAACTACATAACATGCTTTTGTGTCGTAGAGTCCTTTTAAAGTAACTACATAGCATGCTTTTGTGTCGTAGAGTCCTTTTAAAGTAACTACATAGCATGTTTTTTTTGTCGTAGAGTCCTTTTAAAGTAACTACATAACATGCTTTTGTGTGAGAGAGTCCTTTTAAAGTAACTACATAGCATGCTTCTGTGTGGTAGAGTCCTTTTAAAGTACCTACATAGTATGCTTTTGTTTGAGAGAGTCCTTTTTAAGTAACGAAATAGTATGCTTTTGTGCGAGAGAGTCCTTTTAAAGTAACTACATAGCTTTCTTTTGTGTCGTAGAGTCCTTTTAAAGTAACTACATAACATGCTTTTGTGTCGTAGAGTCCTTTTAAAGTAACTACATAGCATGCTTTTGTATCGTAGAGTCCTTTTAAAGTAACGAAATAGCATGCTTTTGTGTTGGAGGGTCCTTTTAAAGTAACGAAATAGCATGCTTTTGTGTGGAAGAGTCCTTTTAAAGTAACGAAATATATTGCTTGTGTTTGAGAGAGTCCATTTAAATTAACTACATAGTATGCTTTTGTGTGAAAGAGTCCTTTTAAAGTAACTACATAGTATGCTTTTGTTTAAGAGAGTCCTTTGAAAGTAACTACATAATATGGTTTTGTGTGAGAGAGTCCTTCTAAAGTAACTACATAGTATGCATTTGTGTGAGAGAGTCCTTCTAAATATACTAAATAGTATGCTTTTGTTTGAGAGAGTCCTTTTAAAGTAACGAAACAGCTTGCTTGTGTTTGAGAGAGTCCTTTTAAAGTAACTGCATAGTATGCTTTTGTGTGAGAGAGTCCTTCTAAAGTTACTAAATAGTATGCTTTTGTTTGAGAGAGTCCTTTAAAAGTAACGAAATAGCTTGCTTTTGTTTGAGAGAGTCCTTTTAAAGTAACAAAATATATTGCTTGTGTTTGAGAGAGTCCTTTTAAAGTAACTACATAGTATGCATTTGTGTGAGAGAGTCCTTCTAAAGTTACTAAATAGTATGCTTTGGTGTGAGAGAGTCCTTTTAAAGTAACGAAATATATTGCTTGTGTTTGAGAGGGTCCTTTTAAAGTAACTACATAGTATGTTTTTGTGTGAGAGAGTCCTTCTAAAGTTACTACATAGTATGCTTTTGTGTGAGAGAGTCCTTTAAAAGTAACGAAATAGCATGCTTTTGTGTGGAAGAGTCCTTTTAAAGTAACGAAATATATTGCTTGTGTTTGAGAGAGTCCTTTTAAAGTAACTACATAGTATGCTTTTGTGTGAGAGAGTCTTTCTAAAGTAACTACATAGTATGCATTTGTGTGAGAGAGTCCTTCTAAAGTTACTAAATAGTATGCTTTGGTGTGAGAGAGTCCTTTTAAATTAACGAAATATATTGCTTGTGTTTGAGAGAGTCCTTTTAAAGTAACGAAATAGCTTGCTTTTGTTTGAGAGAGTCCTTTTAAAGTAACAAAGTATATTGCTTGTGTTTGAGAGAGTCCTTTTAAAGTAACTACATAGTATGCTTTTGTGTGAGAGAGTCCTTCTAAAGTTACTAAATAGTATGCTTTTGTTTGAGAGAGTCCTTTTAAAGTAACGAAATAGCTTGCTTTTGTTTGAGAGAGTCCTCTTAAAGTAACAAAATATATTGCTTGTGTTTGAGAGAGTCCTTTTAAAGTAACTACATAGTATGCTTTTGTGTGAGAGAGTCCTTTTATAGTAAAGAAATAGCATTATTTTGTGTGAGAGAGTCCTTTTAAAGTAACGACATAGCATGCTTTTGTTTGAGAGAGTCTTTTGAATTAACTACATAATATGCTTTTGTTTGAGAGGGTCCCTCTAATGAAACGAAATAGCATGCTTTTGTGTGAGAGAGTCTATTTAAAGTACCTACATAGTATGCTTTTGTGTGAGAGAGTCCTTCTAACGTTACTAAATAGTATGCTTTTGTTTGAGGGAGTCCTTTTAAAGTAACTACATAGTACGCTTTTGTGTGAGAGAGTATTTTGAAGGTAACTACATAGCATGCTTTTGTGTCGGAGAGTCATTTTAAAGTAACTACATAGCATGCTTCTGTGTGAGATAGTCCTTTCAAAGTAACTACATAGCATTCTTTTGATTGAGATAGTCCTTTTAAAGTAAATACATAGCATGCTTCTGTGTGGGATAGTCCTTTTAAAGTAACTACATAGCATGATTCTGTGTGGGAGAGTCCTTTTAAAGAAACGATGTGGTGTGCTAATGGTGACAGAGTCCCTTTTAAGTAACGTCAGAGTATGATATTTTGCAAGAAAGTCCCCTATTGGCTATGCGTGTTCGTCCATTGCATCATTGCAAGAGTCTATAGCAGACCATAGGGGCTACAAATATTCATTATATTGGTAGATAAAGATCAGGCCGTTGGCGCTTAAAATATAGGTTACACTATTGTGTAGCTAGTTTTTAATTCGAGCAAAAAACATATTCATCTACACATAAATTTGAGCCGCATCAAGAGTAAATAACTTTTTGTTGTGTTTATGTTTCAAATATAATATTGCATTTGTCAATGTTTTGCATCATATGAATGATGTTTTATATAAATTGCAATGCTAATATCCTTGATCAGTGAGCAAAACACAATTTCAGTTAAACGATATCATTTCACATTACAAGTTTTACATCTTTGTTATAAGTATTTCCTTGCATTTGTGTCATACCTACAATTTATCAAAAGAGCTTTGTACTATGTTGTGTTATATTGAACAAATTTAAAAGTTAATCAAAGCATATTTCAAATCAGTGGTTCTGTTATGTTCCCTGGAACAGTATATCCATCTTGACATCCTGTACATCAGTAACCGTACACGAGTGTAAATAGCTAAATGAATATTCATAGAAGATGGACTATGAAATCAACTATTTTGTGTGTTTTTATTTGAAGTGAAATGTCTTAAGAAATTAGCCAGATTTTAAGCGTATCACTTTTATTGTACAAACGAACAACTTAGCGCACCGTTTTACAATAAATAAGTGTACAGTGCAATGAATATCCTTCACGATTACAAAGTATTATGAGGTAATCGTTTTTATATAAAGTATGTTCGTTAATAACACTATAACGCATAAATAGCACATAACAATTGAAATATAAAACAAAGATTTATAAACCTAGAAATTCCATACGTTCACATTACTGTATCCTGTTACAGTGTTCTATTCACTGAATCCATTACAATGGGCTAAATACGTCAGACCAAGTAGTAAGAGGAGGAAAGATTTACCATTGTGGCGAAATGTTTATCCTGTTAAAGAAGAATAATAATATGACAGTCGTGAGTGCGGAGAGACTTCGGTTAGCGTCTCTTCATCTGGACTAGTTTTTAAAAGATCTTAAGTAAGTTTTTTTATTTATTTTTTATTTAAGTTAATACCTTTTTTATTTTGACTGAATGATTATTTGATTCAAATTAAATGTGTTTACCTTTTGATCAAACTCAGTGAGAAAAAAAATGACATATTGTTACAATTATATCCTTGATTTCTTGTATAGTTCATTAAAATAGACGTTGCGTTATAATAGTTCATTGGTTAGTTCACAAGTAGGGGAATATCTGATATTAAACTCGCATTTATCAATCTATTTAAAATTGGGTATATTGGGGATAAACTGTTTACACACATATTCAGACCGAAACTGTAAGACTATGTAGATTTGAACTCACAAATTAAAAAAAACAAATTCGATATTCTAATTATGTGAATTATGTTAGAGTGCGGGTATTGCTCATATACCAGCTATATCGGTATTGACAATACAGCATTGATTAGTAAGGTAATCCGTGTATCCGTGCATATCTATATTTAGAATATGAAATGTATTCCATCAAACTCAAATAGCGTCAATGAAGACTCAACATTCTTTGAGTGCATAACGATGACCACAATAATGTTGTTGATGATGATGATGATGATGATGATGATGATGATGATGATGATGATGATGATGATGATGATGATGATGATGATGATGATATTATATTGATAGTGATGATTATTATAGTGATGATGTTAATTTTTATGATGATGATGATGATGATGATGATGATGATGATGATGATGATGATGATGATGATGATGATGATGATGATGCAAGCTCGTCCCATCACAAAACATCATTCAACAAAAAAGTAGCTTTATTAGTAGTGCAGATGGTCATAGTGGTTGTATTGCAGTGTTTCTTTTCTTGGAAGCCTGCTGTGGTCGCAACAATAAATCTTTACATATAATAGGACGTATGACTTAGAGGATAATGTGAACTACGACGGTCATCTAAATGCAAATAATAACAGTACAAGCTTTGTCCTATAAAATGACTGTAATTCAATGCACCGGTCAAATGTAACCACGCCCCCCCCCCCCGCCCCTAGGTCCGGGGTATACCGGGAATAGTGGGAGAAATGGGCCTTGTTTTCACTTCCAGGTTGATCCGCAGTGCCTAGTGAATGTAGTGGTTAAAATTGCAAATAATTGCGGGGATCGGCCTAACCTAAGTTGTCCCTAGGTCGCCGGGGCACTGGCGGGGATTTTTACCCGAGATTGGTTGGACCAAATGTCAAAGTCCCCGCTACTCCCCGGATCTTGGACGTTGTAACAATCGACTGGTGCATAATAAATGTAGTATGCTTTTTTTTATTCCAGCTTATGTTATTTACAAGAATGTTTATAATGTATTATCCAATGCTTAAAACACATTTAAATTACACACCAAGACGAGCACTTATAAAACTTGAATACGCTTTTAAAATATTTAAAGTGCTGTATTAAGTAACAATGATCTATTTAACCAATTGTATGCAGCTAGATACCTCTTTCTAAATCATGTAAGATGAGAAGGTATCTATTGCATTGAGATATTTTCTTCCTGTTATATTCGTCGCTGCGGATTGTCATGCTTAAGACTTATGTAAGTGTTTTGTTAGTGTTATGAATCTGGATTTATCTTATTATGTCATATAATTGCTACAAAGGTAAGAGTTGATATTTGGCATTAAAAGTTGCAATTATTCATTTGGGCTACTGTAAGTACGTTTTAATTGAACTTATTGTAAACTGAAATTTAATATAATTAATATAAATATAATGAATGTTCATAATTGCGGGAGGTACATCTAAAAGGACATAACAATAAGTGTTGAAACCAATTTCTCATAAATGTTCCATTATGTGTCAGTTCAAATAACTATATAAAACCTTAAGTAGTTTAAGTAGGAAATCGTTTGTTGTTTATCATGATTCTAATGTTAACAAATTCTGCTGATGATTATGATAAAGTGCAATGAAATATTGTCCTGTTTTCATGATCATGATGAGTCTGACCCCATATTTACTAACGTGCTTAGCCTGAGCCTATATTCGCTAATGAGCTGCGTGTGAGTCCATAGAAACTAACGTGTTGTACCTGGGCCCAAATTCATTTACCACCTGAGTTTGACCCAATATCCACAAATTTGCTGCATCTGAGCTATAATTCACTAGCATGTTGAGTCTGAGCCCATATTCTCTAGCCAGCTGCGACTGAGCCAATATGCACTGATGTGCTGAGTACGAGTTCATATTCAGTAGCGTGATGGTTCATATTTACTGAAGTGCTGCGTCTGAGCCCATATTCACTAACGTGATGCATATGAGCCCATATTCACCCAGGTGCTGCGTTTAAGCCCATACTTGCTAACGTAATGAGTCTTAGCCATATTCACAAATGTGCTGCGTCTGGGTCAATACATTCGAGCGTGCATAGTCTGAGGCGATATTTATTAATGTGCTAAGCGAACGCCTATATTCACCAACTTACTGAGTCTAACCCCATGTTCACTATCTTGCCCTGACTGAGCAATGTCACTAACGACATGAATCTGAGCCAAATACAACAAGCATGATGATTCTAAGTCATTACTTGCTAACATGATGTGTCTGAACACATATTCACTAACATGCTGTGTCCGAGCCCATATTCACTCGCGTGCTCAGTCCGAGCCCAAACGTACTGAATCAGAGCCAAGATTCACTTACGTGCTGTGTCTGAGTCCATATTTATTTACATGCTGTGTCTGAGTACATATTCAATAACGTACGTAAGATATTATATAATAAACCTTGAGTACGTTTTGAACATGTTTCAGTTGTTGTATCATATTACAGTATTACATTCCCCTAGTCAATCGCTGTCGGATAAATACCTCTACTCGGGAAGATTGCACCTCAATATTTTATTCATGTTTAAGAATAAAGCATAAAAGGTAGTTTTGAGTGCGGATTGTTAACCAATTGATGACCGTTAACAATCCCAGAATAGAAAGGGGCGCAACTGGCACCGAACGGAATATGAAGGTTGATGTATATTGCCCTTCGTACTTTCATTCCCAGAAAATTGAAATCGCACGAATTAATAGGCAAAAGCCAAAAGCTGATTTTATGTATGTTTTAGCCTATAAGCAATTTGGGCTGAAATCGGGTATAATATCAACTACCTTCACGAATGACGTATATGACGCGGTCTCGATTTCATTTTAACACCAGATAGAAAAGTTTAACTTATGATATTCAAGACGTTGTCTGCCTGATACGGGGAAGCGGGCGTGCTGCCATAAGCAAAGCGAAAGTAACCACGGTTTAAAGCAATCGTGCGCGGTATGCTGCTTAACGAAATTTTGCTGGGCCACTGTAGTGACTATACTCTTTCATTCGAATCACATTAACTAGAAGGTTGATGTGTGTTATATATTAGACAAGAGTGTTGCTATTTGCAGGCTGTTTTGTTACATTACCTGTGATTAAAGAAAAACCACAGTTTGGTTGAATTTTGTTGTACCAAATAAGTCACAACAGCTAGTGACGAGCCCATAGACAAAAGTCACAACTAATTTAAAAGTGCATTCTAAATCGCTGGTCATATTCACGACAGCCAAACTCGGCTTCATTGTCTAGCTGTCAGCCTAATATCTCGCCCGTAGTTCAACTACAATATAGTTCTTTTAGGGAGGGCTGTAAAGAATAAATATCTAAATGCAATAAAGGCCATAGTCCATTAGTCCATTGTTCAATCCTTGATAATTATTTAAAACGTATTTGATGTGGATCATCTCGAAATCTCGATATCTATTGGTAATTGTCTCACATTATTTTGAGTGTTTACGAGTTTGTTTATGTCTAGTAATTGGCTTAAAGCTAACAGAAATGTTCGTATAACAACAATAATTAAGGAAACAGTCCCTGTAACGACATAAATTTAGACACCACTCTCGAAAATAACAAGAAAACAGTCCCTTAAAGAACACTTACCTGGAATACAGTCCTTGCAACGACATTTGCTTGGACAAGAGTCTCTATAACAACAATACCATAGACAACAGTTCCTGCAAAGACATTAATTTATTTACCAGTTCCTACAACAACAATAACATAGACAACAGTTCCTGCAAAGACATTAATTTATTTACCAGTTCCTACAACAACAATAAGTAAGACAACAGTTCCTGCAAAGACATTAATTTATTTACCAGTTCCTACAACAACAATAAGTAAGACAATAGTTCCTGCAAAGACATTAATTTATTTACCAGTTCCTACAACAATAATAAGTAAGACAACAGTTCCTGCAAAGACATTAATTTATTTACCAGTTCCTACAACAACAATAAGTAAGACAACAGTTCCTGCAAAGACATTAATTTATTTACCACTTCCTACAACAACAATAAGTAAGACAATAGTTCCTGCATTTATTGAGCCGACAACAAATTACACAGCAGTCCCGTTAACACCAGAAACTTACCTGCAGCAACAATATTGTAGACAACAGTCTCTTCAACGCCTATAAATTAAACAACAGTCTCTGCAAAAACAATGTAATTATGCATTGGTTTATTTTGTAAAATGCAATGATAATAACATGATCATTTAAATGTTTTCCAATTTAATCAGACAATTGTAAACATAGAAGGTACACACCATTATGTTATCCATAGCGTAAAACAACTCTTATTATTAAATCAATAACGATGACTCATAAATCTTAAACATTCTTCTGAAAATGTTTAAGTCGTTGTATCATGAAACAAAGCTCTATTCAGTGCATTGCTAAACAGTGTTAGGTATGTACGACTAACAATGGTTGCGATATTCTCTTCCTGTTTCAGATATTTAAATGTTACAAGATAGTCGCGACTTCAAGTTGTCATCATTTAGACTATAGTTAGTGCATCTATATTGGGACTTATCATACTTTTAATAACATTACTTTTTTAAGCGGAGGCACATTCTACAAGAAATACAAAATATTACCCATTGAATGATTAGATTTCTTCCGGTGCATAAAATATTTTTAACCTGACAGTGTTTACAATCTTAACATACATAAGCATTTATGCTTTAACTGGAGTTTTTATAAATAGTGGATATTATTGAGGTAAGAAATGTTACCATTTTTCATTTTTATGTTAAGAGGCTAACAGCTTTATGAATCGTGTTAAATTAATGCTTGATAACAATCAGTTCTTTGAGTTAAGATGTATCGTCTTGCACAAATCTTAATTAAATTCGCTAATTACATTGAAGTCATACGTCGTGTGTAAAATGCTTTGTTGGATTATAAAATAACGATCATGGTATGACGTCAAAAAGTACACTACTTCAATATGACTTCAACCACGACAAATTTCAATATCTTCGCATGATGGTAGTTTGGTGTGTAGAAGATCTATTTTTATTCAATCATGTAAATACTAGACCAAACCGCAAAAAACGATATACAACGTTAATTATTTGCTTTGACGTACGGTTGATGAATGAAATAATTAATCAGTGGTAATGCGTTGCAAGCAGCAGAATCAATTTCACCCTGTCAACCCTAACTTGACGGTTTAGACATATACAAAGTGAACAGCTGTGTTAAAACCAGGCTGAAGATCCACTTTCATAACACAATGTCCTGTTAGTCAGTTCCATTATGAACATACAAGCCCACCCTTACCCTATTTGTAACGATGGACAGATGTCAGAGAGGCCATATGTGCTACCTCTTTGTCGTTTCATTCGGGTTAAAATTGAAAGTCAAGTAAAAACCATTAACATTAGCACGCATTTTTACACTTGAACCAAATCACCAAATGTGGCTCAAGGCTATCAATTGGATTCCTGTATACGAGGGTGCTGGGTACCAAAATACGCTAAAACATCGCCATGCCCACTTCGAATGCCAAACTAGAAATAAGATTTAAATATAAACAGTGTATGGTTACAATGTTTAGGCATAAAGGGCCACTTAGATAATCTGATAAATGGTACATTAACTAAAACTATATTGAAGTTTCCATACCTTGTTCCTTTATCAAAACAAAAACTATGTTATTATTCGTTGCACAAACAAATAACGTATAACAAAGTTCGTGCAACAACGGTTTCATAAGGCCGAACAATAACAATGAATGTTTTACCTGTAAAATGATTAAATATCTTTTTTAATTTATAACCTTAACATTATGACATACAGCAGGTTTCAAAGCATCATTGATTTTACAACGTATTAAAATGCTCAATTAAATTCAAAACAAATATGTTCATTCATAAACCTTGAGTACGCTCTTTGACAATGTTTAAATTGGTGTATCAACGATATGTTCAGTCCATTGTAGTGGGAAGGTTTACAAGAGTTGGAATATTTTCTTCTTGTTTAAGAAAAACATAAATATATCATTCGTGGTTTTTGATTTTACGTAGTTCCGACACGAACTACTAACAATGTTATATAAGTTGTTTTTTGTCGTAATGTAGCTCTGCGAGCTACTGTTGTAATTTATGTGTATTTGACTTGAAATAATTGTTCTTGTATCTTGTATCTTACTTGTAGTGTCCGGATGTCTTGGATGTCTAAACGGGCACAAACTCTTCTCCACGTCATTTCCATGCTCGACATTTAATAACCAACTCGATTATCTTTCCTGTCATGCACTACAAGTATGATGATGGAAAAAGCGAAAAGTATAGTATTGGGAATCGGACGGAAAAATGGAACCGATCACTGATCGATTATTAATCGATTAAATCATTATTTAATTATCTTTGGTCATCATATTAAGGCATACAGATACAGAACTTGCACCCGTTTTAAGCACCAATGTTCACTTACAATATGGTTTGTACATTTATTTGTATAAATTACATTATTTATTCAGATCTTTATGTGTTTACAAGTTGCTATTACAAAACATGAGACAACAGGCTCTTATTTTTGTCTTACATTCAGTATTGTTAACACAAAGAAATATATAAATTCTTTGTTTAATAATCAGTCAGTATTAAACAAGTACAACAAGCAGTTGAATATTTTATATGTTTTACAAGAACATTTTCATTCAGAAATCTGAGAAAACTAAATTCTTACATGGTAGGAAGTAAACGGTAACATGTTTTAAAAATCACTTTTAATTCACAAACATGAGAAGTTGAGAACCAATCCATTAGCAGTTAAATTAAAAAGAAAATTTGGAATAAGGTACTGTAGTGACTTACTGACTTGATAAAAATGCAACTAGATAACTTGACATAGTAACACCTTAACATTTCAACATTTACAAGCATAAACCAGAAAAAGAAAATTGTCGGTTAAGGTTATGTCCCTTGTTTCTTTAATTGATTGTTCAAAGGTCAATATCGATTGTCACCGACGTAGGCTTTTTCGATCAATTGTCGATTATTATCGATCATCGGCACAACACTAGAATATTGGCTTATTTATGTATTGTAAATATAGGGGTCGATCAATATTTTTGGAATGACGATGAAATAAACAATACGAAATATAATCAGGGTACAAAATAAATTCCATAAGAAAATCACACAACCATATGATCACAGCAATATATCATACAGCATAGAAGAAATAAATAGCGTCCGTATTACCAGTAATACATAAATAATAGTTTCTTTAATACAATTCAGATTAATTTTATACACATAAATATCATCAGATGCACTGACCCAAGCATTGACGGCAATGTTGTTTTAACTTTGGACAACAATTACATAACTAGATAATTAGTCAGCGAATAACTAAAAGTAAGGTATAAACCTATATTCTGACAATATTCTAACCACCGCTTTATAACGGTCATGAATCACGAGTTCAGTGTAACATGTGTGTACTGGAGGCTTAAAATATTGTGTATGACAACTACTTGTGAGAAACGTTTCAAGACATATAGTCTGAGTAATCGGTGAAGTCCTCGCATGCCAGAGTGAGGAAACTTGTTTATGCGAACTGACATGCATTTCGCTGGGTTTTTATTAAATCCTGGCCCCAATATAAGTAAAATACTCAAGTCATTTCACAATCTCGAAATCAACTCATTTTGTCCACGTTACAGAAATTACATGGTTCGAAATTACTAATGTTTTACCCTTTAAAAGCACGTTATCTTTTGCATTGTAGCGATATCAGCCCCCGGCTTCATCGACCTCAGTGAAATGCATTAGTTGTATAAACATTTTCAATTATACGGTTTATACAAGTATCTGTCTATTTATGTATAATTTTATGAACAGTATACTTGAAAGGGTGTATACATGTTGGATTCCAGTGAGGTCGTTGAAGTCAAACTTTGCATTCACTCATTATATTACATGCATAGACAAATTAGGTAATATTACCTTAGGTAATATTAAAGGTCAAAACATGCATATAGGTGAACCAGTGATAAGCATACACGATATCGTAAAGTTAAACATAATAAGGAAACGCTCGAAAAAAATGTTACACTAACATGACTTTTCTTTGCAACTCAATTGTTTGTTGTGAAACCAAGTCAAACTATTAATCTTGTAATTTCATTATCACAGTTTGAAAAATGCAAGCAGAATATATGATTTTACTAAGAAAGTGCGTTATGCAGTGTGTATATAACTAAATGAACTTATCATTCATGCCAATTAAATCTCCAGTCCAAGACATCCAACCGACGTAAATTTTTATGAAGTTAAGTGTAAATCATCTTCAAATTGACATACCATTAAATGTGTTGCTGACGCCACAAATATGTCGTTAGTTCATACTTATTTATGTATAGGTAACTTTCAGCCACTATAACCAATGACGTGTCCGTTTTCTGGCGTGAAACATATCGTCCTTTTTGAGAGGCATATCGATCTAGGCCCTGGTTTAGTTCAATATAACGACCTCTTGGGTAAGGGTCGGTAGCCTATACCACAGTCCGTGCAAAAACACTATAATAAGTTATTGTTTTTTGGTAAAATGCAATTCTTAGATACATTTTCATTTTTCAGTTTTCTCATTTAATAAGTATATTTTATTCATGTAAGTAGGTAACCATCATTATTTAATTCAGTGCACAAACTCTTATACTTAACTCGATTGCAAACACTCATTAATCTTGAAAACACTTTTGAAATGTTACATCGCCAAATTCAGTGCAACGTTATCATGCTAAATTATCTTAGGTTAGAAGGACTAGAAATGGAGATATTCTCTTCCTGTTTTAGGGATTTAATTGAAATATGATTGTCGTGACTTTGGATTTTGTTTGTGCATCTTCATTTGGACTTATCACCAAATAAATAGCATTAAATATATAGCGATATATACATTATACAACAAAAATAATATATTATTTATTGAATGATCAGTTGATAATTTTATTTTATTCATATATCGGTGCCAAAACTAGTTTAAACTTGAAACGATGTACAGTCTCAATATACTTACGCATTGATGCTTTAACTGGAACATTGATAACAAGTGGATATTAGTAAGGTAAGAACAGTTCAATATAATCAACTAATTGCATAGATCTTCAGTGTTAACGTTTTTTTTTAAATTAGTCAGACAAGCTCATTATCAATCAGAAGTGTTGGTAAAGAATCAATGTCTAGCATTTATCATAATTAAATTCGCTAGATTATTGGCAATCACACGTCGTTGATAATGTGCTTTGTTAATTAAAATATAATAATCAGTGAATTAAATAAATTAACGACGTGAGATACATTGCGATCTTACACTGGAACAAACAGTTTTTTTATCCTTTTTAGTATATGCCTTAAACGGATTTTAATTTTAAATAGCAGTTAATTGTTGTTTTTCAGAATACCGCGCAAACTTGTATGCGAACGTTAAACATTTCGGATATGACTCCGTTGAATATGTGTCTATGCCCCGATCGTACAGACGTGGACTATGTCGTTTTTTTCAGCATCGTCCTTGTCAAACAGCTATTACGTTACGTTAAATGCTTTAGACAACAGTTCAATCATATCACATTTAGGGAATTGACTTAAACACTCCCGTTATTCAAAACAATTTGAAACAACACTATTCAAACATTTTATTAATTTCCAAAAGCTTGATTTAACACTCTCAACATTTCATTATGACAGTTACCATAAAATTCTGTTGAATAACACTGTATATGTGCCACAACGGAGTCAAGCAGTTTAAGGGCGTCCATTCATTGAAAACAACCAAACATGTTCTGAAATGTATATATATTAAACACTGCCTTCGTAGCTTGTAGTCCAAGTGTTTCTTGTGTTTTAGTCCCGGAAAAGGTAAGGGTATGAAATATAAGATATTCATGAAATGGAACAACTTCAATTTGGTTTCCGTTATAGTACCAACTGTTCTATGTGGCACTCCACGCCTGACTACCATAATCTTAGTCCTAATACATCTAGTGCTAGCTTGGAAACTGAGATTGTCCCTTTAACAAATCAACTATGCTACTTTTCGTTACATAAACTAATAACGTTTAGACTAGTAAGGGCAACGATAATAGCATAATACCGAATAAAACCAATTAATGTTTTTTTTTAACATTATGATTTCATCTCGTTTAATGATATAATAATTATTTGAGTTTAACTTTAATGAATACAGCAGGTTTCAAAGCATCATTCACTCTACAGCGCATAAACATCTCATTAAGATTGAAAACGAATACGTACATTCATAAATCTGAGATACGAGGACGCTATTTTGAAAAAGTTTAAATTGTATCATGTTTCAACGATCTATTCATTTCATTGCAAGGGTCTTTACCGTCTGTAATAATATTGTTAAGTGGGAAAACAAACTATGGTTGCAATATTTTCTTCCTGATTAAGAAAAATGATCAGTATGACAGTCGGGGATGTAGATCCTCACGGTTTCGGCACGCGCGACTAATTCTTTAGTTTGGAATTTATGCCTTAAGCAATTTATGTGCAATTCTTTACAAATTCTTAGTTTTGGGCTACTTAGTTTGTCCCTATACTGTTGTGTACTGGGACAGTCTTTGCACTTCGAGCCTTGCTTTCTCCGTGTATTTCAATACTCTGGCGTGTTCCTGTTATTCTATACAGTGAATATCCCTTTGTTTCGATACTTAGATTGTCACTGTACTTTGTAACGGTGCCGGTAATTGTACTTCGACATTAAGCCTGTCCCTGTACGTCGAATTTGGGCCTAACCCTATATTTCATTATTGGGTCTGTCTCAGATATTTAATCCTGAGCTTATCTATTGCTTTGCCTGTAACTGCAATTCGATGTTGGTCCTGTCCACGCACTACGCTCCTTGGCTTTTCGCTGTATTTCGATTTTGAGACTGTCCCTGTTTAAACTACCAGGCTTCTTCCTGTACTTTGATACTGAGATTTTCCATACACATCAATTCATGGACTGTCCCTGTACTTCAATCTGGGCTTGTCGATTTTCTTCGATACTTAACTTGTCCCTGTCCTAAAATGCTTGGCATAACCCTGCATTTCGAAGATGAGACTGTCCCTGAACTTTGGCATTGATATTTCCCATGTACATCAATTTATGGCCTGTCCCTGTACTTCGACCCTGGGGTTGTCGCTTTACTTCGGTACTGAACTTGTCCTGTACTGCAATGCTTGGCCTATCCCTGCACTTCGAAGATGAGACTGTTCCTGTATTTTGATACTTGTTTTTTTTTTTGCTTTATTTAATTACTGAACCTTTTCCGGTACGTCTATACAGGAATTGGAATGTCCCTGTACTCTGATACTGGGCTTCTCCCTCTACTTCTACACATGGCATCCCCTGTAATTGGAAACTCGGCTTATTCGTGTACTTCAAAACAATGCTGGTTACAGTACTTCTATTGTTTGACTGTTCCTCAATTTCGATACTCCATATACAATTTTCAGCTCTTAAACCGAGATAATTTAACCAAGAACTTTTACCTAAAATAGCAATTATATCATCATGAAGTGGTAAGGGGTACAATATGAATTGTTTTTCTGTCCATTTGTCTAAAAAACAGCAAAAATTCGTTTTATCAACATTCGGAATACTTTATGGATTTTGCGATTTTATAATAATGTTTGCCGATAGCATTTTAGGGTGGATGACTGCCAGTCGGTATCTTCAGTGAAACAGTATCGGTTTGAGGAAGTCTGAGTCATCCTTAGCAAAAAAGCGTCTGATTTTTCTTAATCAGCCGTATGTATGGAGCCTTAACTCTTCCAATATCGGTTATAATGTTATGTATTTAGCTGACAAATGCAATTACGTGGCTTGAATTTCTGATTTACTCAATAATGCTCAATAAAACTTTGATTGCTGCTGTTGATGTTTTTTTTAAATGAATTACAACTAGCAACTTTGACTATAGAACTCCTGACAAATGCAATTACGTCGCTTGAATTTCTGATTTACTCAATAATGCTCAATAAAACTTTGATTGCTGCTGTTGATGTTTTTTTAAATGAATTACAACTAGCAACTTTGACTAAAGAACTAAATACTGAGATCAACATTATTTTGTTTATTACGTACGCTTGCAAATCATTTTCATCTTTACCTAACACGAATTTTTGTAGATTAATAATTTGTAAAGATGGACTATGGACTACATTACTTTGCATGGTCATCGTTTGAAGGGAAATTGGATTATGATAAACTTGTTTCAGTCTGGTAAAATGAGAATTTGTTATTAGTATATACTTTTTGTTGTATTTTCTCTACCTACCAAAACGTAATAAACTGCAACCTTTATGAGACAGGATGTATGCAGAAATATATTGATCGAAACAGGAGGTATACCACAATTATAGCACAATTAGCGCACCTAGTAAAATGTTTTGAACAATGCAATATAATATTATTATTATTAAAATAATTCTTAAATTACTAAATATAGCGGCTGGAGAATTTACACTATAACGAATTGAAAGCGCTTCGAAAATTAAAAGTGAGGCAGTATATAATAAACCTTGAGTACGCTTTTCAACATGTTTCAGTTGTTGTATCATATTACAGTATTACATTCCCCTAGTCAATCGCTGCAGGATAAATACCTGTAATCGGGTACATTGTACCTCGATATTGTATTCATGTTTAAGAATAAAGCATTAAAGGTAATTATAAGTGCGGAATGAGGATTTAATCATTCGGTAAATGCCTACTTATTTGGACTTCAAATCTCCGTTAAGATTGTCATAGGCAGGATGATGTGTTTGTTTTTAATGAAATCATTATCCTTTTTTAATGCTTTGACTATTTCTCGTTTCTTATTCAACGTTAGTTTTTATTATCAAACTTAACTTTTAAATAATGACATATTGCCTTTTTAACTTAAAGCGGGTGTACATTTTCAAAATGTTGCGTATATATTTCAGGTCTCATAAAATAAAAATCCAGTAAGATAATAAACGGGGCAATATCTGATCAAGGAACTTCTTGCAACTCATGCAATTTAGATCATATTGAAAATGCATCTTAAACCAAATGCATCTTAAAATAAAAAGTTATAATAATGTTAGTCTATGTAAATCTAATCTTACAAGTTAAAATCCTTTTCGGTTTTTGACAGTCACTTAGTATTACACAGATTTTTCTAATCACTTCCTAATGATTTACTTGTGGCCTCGTGTACGGATTATGATATGATGGCACTTTCTGTCGGACTATTGGATCATCTTAAGTTATTTAGGTTATTCTAAAATAATTTTAATGTAAAAACTGGATAGAAAATCTTGATTAAGAGCAATACAGTCTTAGCATATATATATATATTACTGACCTACTTTTAAAGAAACTGCGAGTATCTATGTTTGTCGAATTTATTGTGCAACTGGCTGTACATATATGAGAACTGTGTGATTTAAAAAAATATGTGGCCTGTTCTGATGATCTGGCATTGTATTTTCGTACAAATCATTCTTGCACGGTTAAATTATAAGAAATCAGACGTCTTATGTCGCTTATACTACAAGTGGCCCTCCACGTCTGAATACCATAATCTTAGACGGAAGACATCTTGATTTTAGAACATGCTCGGAAGCCGACCTTGTCCCTTTATCAAATCGACTATGCTTATTTTCCTTGCATAAACTAAAACTTATAAAAAGTAAGGGCAACGAACAAATCATGAAACAAAATATAAAAATTGATGCAATACCAACAGTATGATTATATTTGGGTTTATGGTATGAACATATTTGAATTTAACTCTATAAAATACAGCTTGTTACATAGCATCATTCACTGTACAGCGAATACACATCTCTTTTAAATTGAAAATGAATACGTACATTCATAAACCTGCGATATGAGGACGCTTTTTTAAAATGTTTAAATTGTTGTATCATGTTTAAATGATCTATTCTGTCCTTTGAAAAGCGACTTAAATATCTGTGTTAGTAGTGTTAAGTTGGCTGACAAAGATGGTTGCAATATTTTCTTCCTGTTTGAAAATGAAAATGACGAATATTACAGTCGTGTCTGTAGATCGTTATGGTTTCAACACGAAGGATGACTAATTCTTAAGTTTGGATTTTTTGCCGCAAGCTTTAAATTTAAATTTTAGCGTCTGGTTTCGAATAATTTCAGTACATCTTTAATCAAATAAAGTCTGATCTTGTACATATCAGGTTATCTCACTAATTAAGATTTAGTTAAATATGTGAACTAACTTTGCCTTTTTTATCAATGTATGCGAATGTATCTGTAGGGTTTCATCTTATTCTATAAATTGATAACACATTCATGTTTTAAATAGCGGCAAACATGTTAATATATATATATATATATATATATATATATATATATATATATATATATATATATATATATATATATATATATATATAATATATATATGAAGGCCGTTGGTGGTTCAAATACAAATCTTAATAGTACATGCGATGATGCCGCCTACGCTTAAAAAATCTTTCTTAATAGCATGTTAAGTGCAGAACGTTGGTAGTTCAATAATCGTTCAAAATTGAAGCAGGCTGTTTGCATTTCATATATATTGTTCATATTGATATGCATGACTAGTTAGTTGGGGCTATATATATTGTTCTTGATGGTATAAATAAGCAGCTTTAAATATCGGTCATGATGGTTCTAATGGAGCGTACCGTTAAAGCTTAACATAACAGTCAAAATAGTGTGTATGGGACAGGCGCCTGAAATATCGGCCAACCTGGTTTGAAGGTATTCATTCATTATAGCATATATATATACAGTAACAAAAGACAAGAACAAATAAGTAATAATAAGAGATTACATATATATGTTGTACTTATTAAAGTGTGACATTATGTAAAGCATGCCTGATGTTTAATTACGTACAAAGAACCAATGGGCTTTCACACTTTATACGAACAATTTCAATTACATTTGAATGATACTAGGCAGTGATATATCCCGTTCTCTTCGTTTCTATACAATATATATTTCTGCTTGTCGCTTTATTTCAACGTTATTACTATGTTGCTACGTATTTTGTAAATTCAAAGTACTTCAGTCGTCAGTACAAAATTCCACACCCTTTTACAATGCACCTTCGAATAAATTTTCATTATGACACATTTGATTTACGTTTACCCATATTTATAGTAGAGAATTCGACTGTACACATCACTACTTTGTTTTGTTATGTTTACACAAATGTATTTTGATACAGTTTACACAATTCAATACAGATTATGTTATTGTATTAACGAATTGCTACGACGATGATTATTTTTGAGCAAATACAACATGATTGGACCTGTTACTGATTTTACTATGAACTATGATTGTTAAAGTTTAACAGGATTAAACATCAGGTACAAAACTTTCCCCAAAACGTATAAACGACATTTAAATTGAAAACGACGAAAAACATTCTTAAAGTTGGAGTATGCATATAAAAATATATTTAATGTGATGTATCAAGTTTCATTATGCTATTTAATCCATTTAATTAGCTATATTCAAATATGGTTAGGGGAGTAGACCTACACTAATTGCGACGATTTCTTCCTGTTTGAGGAATGCTTTTGTGAATATGTTAGTCTTGACTGCGGATTGCTGAGATTAACACTTCACTTTTAAGTTAGTACAACGTTTTCCGGACATATCTAAGTACCACTGGATTGCGCGTTTTTATCTATGTGAGTATAGTACTTCGTTAATTCTGGCAAGTAAAATTAAATTCAGATGTTTTGTATCATGTCCTGAAAGCAAAACTTTTGAAATGTTGCGTATATAAGTATACCTTCATTTAAGATGGATATATATATGTTTGATATTCTGAAGCGATAAGGTAGGGTTGGTGATTTCACTGAATTATTCACACCAACTTATTGTTCTGAAGAGAACCAGGTTCCTACATCTAAGCACTTTCTTCTCGTTTAGGTTTCAGAGAGTAATTAACCTTTGTAAGTGAAAATACTTATAACGAATAGGTGAATTACCCCTTCTTATTGTTTTTTAAGCAAATACCCTATGACATATTAATATAATATAACGGTTCTACTATTCTTAGAGATGTAAGCGACATTATTTCCATTGTTCGTTGCAACACGACTTTACAATAAAGTGTGTTTTACGATTGTTATGGTGCTTTTTCAATTTCTGTGTTTGTTGGTGTTTAATAACTCAAGTATCAACGGAATTAAATATATAAATATTTATTTATATAGATGAGTTAACGGCAGTTTCGTAAAAATGTTTGTCCGTAAGTGTATTTCAGTAAAACCCACCGTAAAAACTTATGCTTGGTATACAATTGCAAATAGAAAGGTTTTAATAATGGTAAAAACGTTGAAGCATTTTTGTATACATGCATTCGGATCAGTTAACAAATTTATCGTTAAAGTGTGATATTTTGTTTTCAAAACAAGGTATCAAGTATTACGAGTCAATTTCAGTTCTCGTGTAAATAAAAGCATATAACTATTTTATGTTGTTGCAGACAGGTAATACAATGGTATTTTGGATCGTTGCTTTTCTGAGCTTTGCAGGATCATGTCTGGCAGGTATGTAATCGATTCGTTATGCTATCTGTGTAAGTAAGTTGTATGGTTTTTGCCTCTTAATCATGGTTTAAATAAACATTGAAAACGATTGATACAGACTATATCTATATTACAATCGCATTTTAGTGACGATCACTATAAACGGTCAGGAAATTGACTGCATGCCAAACTGTGCTTGCTGTAAAGGTGGGGATTCAGGATGTGGAACTCATTCTTTAAATGGAGCAAATTACTGTTTGGCTGGATGCGTTGAACGAATATTTGGTCATCGATGCAAACAGTTTTGTCATGGTAACTGCTTGTTGTGCGAACAGGAGTTTGGTAATGAATGTAACACTTGCAAGGATACTTTTTATGAACTCAACAGTAACTGCAACAAGAGCTGTTCTGTTGGTTGTGATGGGGGCGTTTGTAATGACGATGGATCATGTAGCCCGTGTAGACAAAATTTTGAAGGATACACTTGTCGGAAATGCATTCAAGGAAAATATGGTACAGCTTGTTCTATGGACTGTGTTCATAAGAATTGCCATTGTACAACTAGTAATGGATGTGATTCGTGTATAACTGGATTTTATGGCAACAACACTTTCTGTCAAACACCTTGTTCTCCTAGATGTCGAAATGAAGTTTGTAATGTCGATGGAACTTGTGACTGTATCCCACCATTTCATGGCAGCAATTGCAGTGAATGTGTAGCGGGACATTATGGAACATATTGCGATGAAATATGTTCTGTAGGATGTGCTGATAGACAGTGTTCAAAAGATGGAACATGTTTATGCAGCGCTCATTTTAAAGGAACAAAATGTGATTTATGTGAGGACAAACGATATGGTGAAAACTGTGAAAAAGTATGCAGTGCCGGTTGTGCAAGATCGTCATGTGGCAGAAGTAACGGGTTCTGTGAGTGTCTTCCTAATTTCACTGGCGATAAATGCGAACAATGCCAATCCAGCTTTTACGGAAAATCGTGTAACATACAGTGCTCAAATAATTGCGTCGGAAGAAATTGTTCAAAAGATGTGGGTAAATGCATGTTTGGTTGTGTTGATCGATACGCTGGTGACAATTGTACAACTCTCTGCGAGTCGACATGCAAAACATGTCTCCAAAATAATACACTTTACTGCCTGTCATGCAACAAAGGATACACTGGATCAACCTGCCAATGTCCTCCTAACTGTAATTGTGCAATTGGATCTGACATATGTGCATCATGTACGGAGGGGTACGCAAATCCTGACCAACATTGTAAGTGTCAGACAAAATATTGTCGTGGGGACAGTTGTAATGAATGCATTGACAAAACGTACTATGCTAACAACGCAGCGTGTTGTAAATGTCCAGAGAATTGCAAAGGTGGTGTATGCAAGAGTGGACCTGAGTGTATATCCGGTTGCCTTGATGGCTTTTACGGTCTCGATTGTTCTATACGTTGTTCGTCCTTAAATGCCAACTGTTCAATATGTAACAGGAGCGACGGTGTGTGTCTTGAATGTAGAAACGGACTTTATCCACATGTAAATGGAAGTTGTATCAGTTGCAACAGTAATTGTAAAAACAAGCAGTGCAATTCTAAAACAGGCGATTGCACAAATGGCTGTGAAGAAATGTTTTGGGGAAACAAATGTGATATGGATTGCAGTTTAAATTGTGAAACATGTAAGCAGCCATTCGGTATGTGTGATGCATGCAGATATCAAACAGTCCATGGTGTTTATTGCAATGAATCATGCAGCCCCTCTTGCAAAGAAAGGAAATGTGATCCCAGTACTGGCCATTGTTCAAAAGGTTGCATTGGAGATTATTACGGCAATCTGTGCCAGACCAACTGCCCTGCAAATTGTCAAAAAAGTAGTTCAGACACGAGTTGTACTGCAATTGGATACTGCACATTTGGCTGCGTTGATGGCTATAAAGGCAATGATTGCTCAAGTAAGAATTTATTAAGTATTTTCCAAATGTGACTAGAATATATAATCAATTAAATATACAATCATTATTTTTCACTGATAATAGGTTAATATATTCTTATTTAATTTTCTATTTATGTACAGATGTTTCATGTCGATATGATTATGCCATTTTTATATTAAAATTGTTCAATTATACAAACCAAATTCCATACAACGAATTCACAAACTATGCAATTACATCATCACAATCATTGTTACATCTACTAAGCTGTACGTATCATGCAATCAGATATTCAAACATGCAATACATGTATTATAAGACGCAGAAAGCGCCGGATCACCAGTAGCAGCTATTGCTGGAGGAATAAGTGGTAGCGCAGTAGTCATTATTGGCAGCGTTGTTGCATTATTCGTCTTTCGACGAAGGTATAACATTTAGTTACCAATTTTAGTTTTGTGATGAATAATTGATTATTATAGCAATTGATTCGTTTTTTTTTGTATATTGCAAGTTCTTGCATGAAACGGAAGACAACCATCATTTATGTTACTTTCATCTACTCACGCACTATACTCTTGTCCGTTTATATATGGATATCACAAAGCAACAAAACAAGTTGTAAAATTTACAATTGTTATTTAATTAATATGATAAAACAATTGATGTGTGTTCCCATAAAACACGAGGTCAAATTAACGCTCTACATTTAAACGATTTATAACACACTGATAGTATTGAAAGATGGTAATTAATGACGGAACATCTGTATGATAATTAAACAAAGACGCAATAAAAATATTATACGTGTCAAATGTTTGGCCAATGTTCACAAGGATAAATCAAAAGAAAAAAGCATAAACAAAAAAATTCCAAACAATAACCGATGTTCGAAAGCTCAATAATATTGTTTTAAATTGAAAAGCATGGTCAGCCACTAATTATACAAACAGACACAAATCGTCTTACAAATGATTGGTGCATATAAGTTATTATTAAACAATTTGATATGTTTTCTAGGAACAAATAATTATATTTACACTTACTTTTATGCAAATTGCTGAAAATATCAAACAATTCCCAAACTAAATATATGTATGCAAATATCATACACACTGGAAAAGGATGATATGAACTTTATGCTATCATGAATAATATTTTTTTAAGGATATTGAAAGATCGTCATTATCTAGACATTTGTTTTACTAGATCCGCTCGCCAGTCCGCGTCCAGCAAAAACAAACAAAACAGCAACACAACATTTCTGGGTAACATTACTGAGGACGAAAACAAAGATAGTATGTCCACATTGTCATTACCTTATCAATTTCGAGAAAGTTAAATATGAATGTATTTGTAAGACCTTATCTGATTACAATTAATGCGCTCCTACTTTCTAGCAACATAGTTTGAATAGTTAAGGTACCTTGTTGTATAAGCTGCATTTAATTGAAAATCATCTCTTTTATTATTAAATTGTAATCATTAGCAAACGAACGGACATACTATAACGAAAGCCAAATCAAGAGGAAATCAACACAACAAAGTTCAGCTTGGTCCCTGCCATCAGCAAACAAACTCATACCAATACAGAAACAACCATCGACTCATGTTGTGACTGCATCAGAAATCGAAACTGACCTTGAGATTGGTAAGTTTTACAAAGACCTTTTGGAAAGGACAATTCAAATACTAATGTTAGTAAAATAAATGTCAATCTGTTAGATGCAGATTCATTTCAAACGATTTAAAATAATCGTTAAATATTAAGTTAGGCTATTATCTTATATTGTACAAAACAAATGCCCATAATAATTTACAAACAATATCTATTTAATTGGTGCATTGTGTTATGTAGATGCCGAGAGCACTGGCGCTGCTCTTGACAATACTTCTTCAGACGGCCAGACGTATTATAATGCACTTGGGTCATCCGCTTATAAGTCAAAAATACCCATTAGTCAACTCGTCATGTATGTGGACGGAAAAACTCATGAGGTCTTCAGTACAGAATTTGAGGTAAATAGCAGGAGTGATTAAATTGCCATCATTTGTATTAGTGGTATACATTTGAATGATAATGGCAAAGGTGTAACGCTTATGTAACATTTCAGGACATGTGTTCATAACTATTAGCGAACATGTTTTAAAGCGCCTAAAAAGAAGAGCTAAAGTGGGAATAATTAGACTCTGCCAAATGAGTATTTGGCAGGCATACTACGCCCAGTGTTGGTAATATTTAATTATGTTAAGTTTCTTTATTCCTTTGTTTACTGAAATTTCCCAGCGGTCTATCAAAGCCATATGTTGAATCACAGAAGAATGAAAATATAAGTAGGAATCGATATAAAGGAATTTATCCATGTAAGTTCTGGTCTTTGTCTTTGAATACTTGTCATTGTGTTTTGCACTCTCATAAGAATTGTACGAATAAATGATTCAGGCCGTTGAGTTTTTTTAAAAAAAATCAAGCTATGAAATTCCCTTACTGATTTGAGTAGTTAATAAGTTATAAACAATGTGACACACTTATTATCTCCCTTCCCTTTAGACGATGACTCAAGGGTAAAGGTTAGAAGTAATGGCGGATCAGACTACATAAACGCAAGCTTTATTGACGTATGTACAGTTTAAAAATATTCTTGCATGCTTGACTGTGTTTTAATTTATGTTCGTCCACTCACTAACTCCAATATTAGAATGGCATTTTTACTCTTGTGTATGCAGTGCGAAAAACATACGGAGGTCACTAATTATAAAAATTGACAAGCTTCTGATATATTTTCATTTTGTCTTCCTGGGTAGTATTTTCTGTTTGTTGGTAACAATTACATAATTAGTTTATAGTGTGGTGGCATATGCACGGACCATGGATAAAACATCAAGCAAAGAACATTGAACTAATTCATTGCAAATTTATGATAACAGTTTTAAACGTCAGGAAAAGTACGAATCTCACCGCCTTATATGGTGATTTAGGAAGGCACCCAATGGTAACTGAATGAAAAATAAGAATGCTTAAGTATTGGATAAGAATATCAAAATCTAATAATACATTATTAATCAAAAATACAGATAGAAAAGTAAAAAGTGATGTTGACAACATTAATACATAC
Organism: Mya arenaria; assembly: GCF_026914265.1. Taxonomy (NCBI): domain Eukaryota; kingdom Metazoa; phylum Mollusca; class Bivalvia; order Myida; family Myidae; genus Mya; species Mya arenaria. Next base: position 61,041,619 of record NC_069131.1, on the reverse strand, counting down.
AGTGGCTTGAATTGGGCATATCAAATAAAGAAAATATTAGATGAAATTGGAATTTCAGAAATATGGTTAAATCAAGATATACAACCGATTTCGATCGAAATAATACGACAAAGAATTATTGACATTTATAAACAGTCGTGGAATACAGATATTAATGAATCAAACAGATACGAAACATATCGCTGGTATAAAAATGAACTAAAGCAAGAAAAATATCTAGATATTATACACATAAATATAAAGAATTGCCGTAACAAAAATACGAGTTTCCTAACATGACCTAATAATCGAAACGGGATGACATCATAACATCCCAAGAACAGATAGAATATGTACCTTTTACATTATGAAGGTCATCGAAAATGAATTTCAGTTTCTTTTAGACTGTTCAAAATATAATAATCTACGAAAATATTTTTTAAACCATACTTTTGCGATTGACCAACAAAACAAAAATGAAATACCCTTTTGTCCTCAGACAGTGGAAAAACTATGCACAGTGTTAGTAAATATTTATATCATGTATCTTTGTTACGATCGAGAACCTTATTGTAATGAGATTTGACAATATGATATATAGTATACTTCTCTATTGACTTTGTCTTTGCTCTTCACGATGATTTGTTTCATAAGATTTATTTCACATGTTTTGCATTTTGGCTATATATATGATATATGCTGAATAAATGTAATGTTGTTATGATAGGCGACCTCTACTTAATAAATCATATTTCACTAAGTATAATGGGTATGCATTCCTACTTTAAATGCGAAAATAGAATTTCCAAAACTTCCTCGTTGTTTGTTGTATTTCAATCGCGTCCCATTTACTCTTTGACATCGTTTTTAAACCTTCAGAAAGAAGAATTACATAAATTATACCGACTTCATTTCAAACCACCTTTTCAGGGGTACAACAAGCCGAAGCAATATATCGCCACATTAGGTAAGAGGTTAAATGACATATGACACCAATATCACGGCGTCAGGTGTCATTATTATATTTTTTTTTTTTTGTTAAACTGCAGATCTTTAGTTTCGTTATTTAAATGCATGACAACTAATACTTTTTCGTATTCAGTTGACAATTTTTAGGATGAGAAAATGTATTGTATTGTACTGTATCTATTGATTTAAAATTTCCATATGCTCTATTGAAAAACAAAACAAATCATTTATGTTTAAAACTATACAAACAACGTTATAAAAATAGGAATAAACACTTCTCGCTTTGCCATGGAAAAATATCAAACACAAAAAAGATCTAGTAACACGTCCAATGAAACAAATGACCTTATGCCATGCTTGTCCTTTTCATCAGCTGTTCAACTGGATTGATTTAATAACTTGGCACAATTATGGCATATCAATTGTTCTTACCTCTCATTAGTAACATTAGTTTGTGTATAAATGTTTCAATGTTATCCTTTGTTTGGACACAATTTTTTTCCAGGTCCAATGTCACAACAATTAGGAGATTTTAGCTTATTTTGGAAAATGATTTGGCAACAGAGGGTTGAGAAGATTGTCATGGTTACCAACCTCATTGAACAGGGAGTAAGTATACAACCCAGATCCATTGGTATGAAAAATACTTGAAACGATAGCATTTTAAAATAGGTCGTTACCGTATAAAACTCAATTCACACATCCCGCACTAAGGATATCATGAGTGCGACATCGCAATACTGCCCCTAATCGTTACGAGACAAGAAAATATATGAAACAAAATACAAGCTGATTCTAGCTAATGAGGGTTTTACTATATGTATTTTGCGTTAATAGTATTTATAATGTAACGCCAAATGTTGTTATAGTATTTACCATGATACGTCACATTGTAATAGTCTTTAAAAAGTTACGTCACATTTTGTAATCGTCTTTACAATGTTACGTCACGTTTTTTAATCGTCTTTACAATGTTACGTCACGTTTTGTAATAGTCTTTACAATGTTACGTCAAATTTTGTAATAGTCTTTTTACAATGTTACGTAACATTTTGTAATCGTCATAACAATGTTACGTCACGTTTTGTAATCGTCTTTACAATGAAACGTCACATTTTGTAATAGTCTTTTAAAAGTAACGTCACATGTTGTAATAGTCTTTACAATGTACGTCACATATTATATTAGTCTTGATTATGTTACGTCATATTTTATAATTTGCAAATTAATGTTATGTCACATATTTAAAAAAATGTTTGTTATGTAGTTTTAGTATGTTCTAATTGTATTCAAACTAAAATGTCATAATACTCGTATATCGCATTTAAGGTGGCCTTTGTTGATACCTGACAGGTCCAAATGCATGTTATAACCCCGTTGTCTATCGTTGTACAATTAATCCGTTAAAATCTTCTCGTTGTCCGTCTCAGAAGTAAACTGACGTTACTTCTTAGCTGAACCAAATGACACTGACGAACTTTAATATAGGAGTGATATATTCATATGGTTGTCCGGTTAGCGCAGTGGTAAGCGCACTCGCTTCTCACCTAGGCGAAACGGGTTCGATTCCCGGCTTGGGCGCATGTGAGGTTGGTTCATGGTCACCAAGCCAGACAAGTGGGTTTTCTCCGGGTTCTCCCGTTTCCCCCACAACACAAGACCACACTCTCGCGTAAAATCGTGCCAACGAGAGTGATTAATATAATGTTGTAATAACTTGTTTCACAATCGTTGTAAAATAAATAAGTTTAAAACTATGTCCTATTCAGTCTCCTAAATGCGAGCAATACTGGCCAAAGCCTGGAACAACTAGGAAGTATGGTGATATAAAGGTGGAGAGCTGCTCGGAGGATGAGTATGCTGAGTTCACAAGGAGGGTTTTCACAGTGACTATGGTGAGTTGACAAGTTTTATCTCCCATCGAATGTCATGTAACAGCTTATCTAGTACAAGGTGACAATTTAAATGTTACATTTATGATTACTGTCCCACAAATAGTTTCAGTAAAACTAAGGATGCCTTATAACACTCGCTAACGTATTTTGTACATACAAAGAATAACTCGACTTGCCTAATGGAAATATAAACAATACATTTTGACGAAAATATTTGTTTTACGACAGCACAATATTTGGTTAACATTAACGAGTTATCGTTTTTCTCTAAAATAAAATCAGATACAATCATGGGGAAATCGTTCTTGTACGAAATTCACCAAAACATTTTTCATTCAATACTAATATTTATGCAAAAAGCTACAGAAACATGCTCAGTAGCAAAAGGACACGACCTCCCTCCTGTTAAATGAATGAATCTTAAGATTAAAGCAACGTGAACGTAAACAAACTTATTCTTCCGGGTTTAAATGGACAAATTACCCATAATAAGACGTATTATATTGCTCTATTAGATTAAGTTGCACATTATATTGAGAGTATGGGTATGAATTATTTAAATTTTGATAAATTCACCTGTTTCATTGTGACTCTTAAACCCATACGAAAGGATATGATGTCTCATTTTACTTGTTTATATATAAAAAAAAAATTCAAAATATTAGCAGTTTCACAACAAAATAAATAACTCAAAAGTTAACAGTAAACAATAGGACAATCACTTATGCGAGTGTATTTTAATATTAAGTAAAGGCCTTACGATGTTGCACTATAATTAAAATAACATTAAATGATGAACAAAGCAAAAACAAATGCTGAATGTAGAGTTCCGTTTTTTCTCATTATGAACTGCCAACAATTTTCAATTGAGGGATGTAGATTGGGCGTATTATGCACGTCTGTCCGACCAACATGAACCAATACTATGAAACTTACGGACAAAAATACAACTAAATATATCAATTATGCATTATGATATAGCGCACACAATATTATTTCAATCGGGAAATTCGGCATTGCGTCATAAACACAATCACTATTGTTATTTAATAAATAACACTATAAGATGCTCGTACGGGGAGCTTTCAAAATAACGCACACCTTAAGCCAGAGTGAAGGGTCGTTGACAGAATTGAATTCAACTCAAAATTCCTGTTAAATTGTTATAATAATGAAACACATGTTCCTATACTGTAGTGTCAACTCTTTGTGGATTTGAACGTTTAATTTGAACTTTTTAAGACTGTTGATTTAGCGAATATTGTTCAATAAGCGAATAATGTTAAGTTAACATCTTAATTGAAATAAGACATGATCTTTGTACATTCATCCAATGCAAACTTTTGTCTTATTATTATAAAATTAAAACATGTCTCACATTCGCATTAAATATTTTATCAACATAGGGATATAATTTGAACCAGGTAGATCATACAGCAAATATCTGAAATCCATTCTTACCGTAATGCCTCAGCACACCCATTGAAAACTTGCGCATTTAAGATGGCAGATATACTCCTTTCTTCAGGGTTTATATTACCAATGTTATTTGTTTAACGTGTCGTTTTACACATGACCACCGCAAATGAAAACCCGTACTAATTTTGTATCATAGATAAAGTTTCTTTTCGAATAAATCAATAGTATGTAAAGTGCCCAATTCTGCATGTGCCTATCTTATTCTACTCATTCATTTTGTTTATTCTGATCTTAATAACTGAGCATTTTCAAAAAACAAACAGTTAAACAGCAAAGCACAACAATAGAAATATAAACAAATATATGACGCTCGAATTCTGAGATAGTATTTATTTAAAAAGGAAGTGCATAATTGTGTTGCAACCGACATATATTCACATTAAGTGCTGACGAAAGTAATCTTCGTGTAATTTTATTATGTAAATATTTAAATGTGCCAAATAATTTAATGCAATCGTGCTCAAATAAAAGCAAACAAGAAAATGAATGAGGAATCATGCAATAACCAGTTTAATTTATGCAAACCGAACTACAGCGACAATTTCAGTAGCAAATCAAAGCACAGATGGTACTGCAAAATACGGCAGACCAGATGGCACTGTACTACTGTATGTTTGCTGGAGGGACAGGTGAACTGTCCCCATTCTGTAGAGAATACTTTCGGAGCTATTGAAATATTCAAGTGTATATAATGATGGGCAAATGTAAAGTACTACAGGAATATTGCATATACATCAATGAGTATCACGTTGCAAATTCCTACGCTCGTTTTTGTTGTTTTCGGTAGAATGTTTGACAATAATAAAATTCAGACGTATAGCCTTTGCTCTTCATATGTTTATTGTATTCTGCACCATATGCAGAAAGTGTACTGAGTAACTATATCTTAAACAGTTATTGATCTGTGGCCATTGCTATTGATTTTGTATGACACCGACAGCGAAACAAAGGCTTCGTGCGTTCTGTACTTTTTCCACATCGGTAGAATATTTAGTTTGGACGTAGAAATTGCTTAAGATGATTATGAGAATGATTATATAATAAAGGCTTCTTTACCGAAAAACAAGAATATATTTATATGAATAGTTCAAGTGTCGCGTACCAATACAATCTACTGGAAATTCCTACTTTTGCGTCCAAATAGCTCAAAATTAAATGCAATGAATCGCAATTATTTTTTTTGTTTCAATAAATCTAAAAAATGTTATCAAATGAAACAGTTTTATGTGAAGAGTTATCATTCGTAGGATAGAACTCTTTTATCGGAAGCAGAGTCAGGCGATTTAAAAAATACCATTGACCTTTCACATTCATTACAAACTTTTGTAAATACCTATTAACCTATTATAAGCTTAGTAAATACTTAATGTCGAAATGCCACACGTTTCTGAAAATGCATATTAACACTAAGAACTACCGTCACCAAAACCCGGAATATGTTAAGACAGCATCCTGTACTTTTTCAAATGAAACGTTCATACGGTATATTGTTCATTTCAAACCCAAAGCGAGATTAGGAGACAAACAAATAAAAGGTGAACCACAATCAATGTTCGTCCGTTTTTGTGTTTCTATTTAGCAATATAAAAAATCCGTGATAACATTATCTTCTGCCTGGGAATGGTAAACGAAAAATTGTAAGCTGGGCAGTTAAAATAGTTTAAGAACTTCGTTTCAAGAGCACACCACAATTCATAGGCATTACTAGTATAGCGTTATCATTTGAAAACTATCATATTCGAACCATCATATATCTGAAGGGATCGGAGGAAAGGACGTTGTATCATCTTCATTTCACGTGTTGGCCAGACAAGGCAATACCAGACGATGTAACTGCGATGATAGAGTTCAGACAGCGTGTTCAGAGTACGCCGAGTACACTGAATGGACCAACTGTTGTGCATTGCAGGTTTGTACAAATATAACATATCAAAAGTCTATAGCTAGAGAAATATAGAAATATACAATTTTAACATACTTCCTATATCCTTACGATATCGGGTAACTATGTCGAAGTACTTTCATGTAAAGTATCATGTTTGAACAAATGGTTTACGCATATGGATGATGTATACGTTGGTACAAGTGCACTAATTCTTGAATAAATAATAATTTACTTGTTTAATGAAAATAATGTAAGTGTGTTTTTTTTGAATGACCAAACAAAATTCTAAGCGTATATTTCTTAAAATATGTATCTGAACGAAAAACAGTAAAGTCGTTGAGGAAAAAGCTATTACCTCGTTGATGATATATACTCGTATTTACGTGAAATAATGAGAAAATTATTATTTTCCTACCTGGAACTAGTTCTTAGAGCAGTAAGAGTTACCCTTGGTAATGAAGAAACTAAACTGTATCAAAGAGAAAAAAATGACATACTAAATAAAATAGATAAGATACTTGTTAATAAATTCTGAAAAAACAGGTTTGTATAATTTTGATGCACATACGAGTATGTTCTACTCTTACTTTACAGCGCAGGTGTCGGGAGAACAGGCACCTACATTGCTTTGGATATTCTGACGAAAGAAGGTGAAGCTGAGAAAGCCATAGACATTTCTGGGTGTGTCCACAAAATGCGTCAGAATAGGCCGAATATGGTTCAAACAATTGTAAGTTAATAGTTTGTATGAAGCTTACCCTGCTATTGCAAAACACTTTAACAAAGCGAATGCAATTGATGGGGTCTCTATTCTCCAATAAAAATTGATGCCTACGAATTAAGCAGATAATAATTCACTTTAGATATAAACCAAAACAAGAACATCCTATTAATTCATTTATGATTTGCAAAACTCCCGCGGATTGAAGACCACAAGTCATTACGTAGAAAGGCTTTGTTAAAAAATGCCTTTCCTCTGTTTTCACTGTTAAATGTGTTTTTTTTTAAAACTGGTACAAACTATACTACTGATGTTATCTATTTATAAACGTCATCTACAAACTAAAGATATATTGAAAACATTTAATTGGAACTGGTCGTTTGGAAAATGATCACCTTAATTATGCTGAAAAAGTCGAGTTATGGATAAGTTTACCAAATACATTATCATAAAGAAAATATTGAAAGCCGTCCTGCTAGGAAAAGAGTGTCATATTCTTGTTTCAGGGGCAGTATCAGTTTCTGCACACCGCCGTGGTTTACTCACTTACGTTCGACTGCAAACAAATCAAGGGAGAAAACTTCAACGAGTACATGAACAGACACTCAACACAAGTACTTAATACTCAGTTTAAGGTACAGTAAGTCAACCGAGGGTTTACATTTCAGTACATGTGAATAAATAAAATGAGTGAAGTGGATGCACGGTAACCTAGTTTTCATGTATCTGTTTCATTTGAATGATATGATACGTTATATCTACTTATTACAAATGTTCTCTAAGTAGAATTACTTATTAATGTATATCAGTTTTTATTTGAAACCTTTCTCAGGCAGTGAGCTTACGTTTTAAACCAAATTATAAGTAACCTTTTCATGAGACAGTCCGACAGTCCTAAGAAAAGGGACTTGAACTTTAGTCGTATTAGCTGTGCTAAGCTACACTAAGGTTATCCTTTGAATCCGTTGATTTAAGTTTGGATTTTATAAGAATAATGTAACCGCCTCATGATTGAAGTGGATGAAGTTTTTATTATATGAATAGTAAGGTTTTGCCATAAACAAGGTTGATATTTCTTATCAGTTACAAGCTTTAATATAGTGGTTTTTGTCATTTTCAAACATCAGGTCGAGTGCATTTCTTCAAAATAGTATAACTTTACTTTAAAATGGATTAAGTTTTGATTTCACTCACACTTTCGTTATCATTTAGTTATATAGGTATACAGTGTAAGACCGTATCTTTGCAGACGAAAATTATTATTAAATAATCAAAGCACTTAACAAAGAAGAACTTATAGCACATTAAGTAATGCACAGTTTTTATTTAGTAATGTGATTGTTCTAAAAGTAGGTTGCATACATTTCATAAAGTACGCCACTCACTAATAGTAAGTAATAAAGAGGTCTGCGCAAGCCGCAAATTCGTATATTATTATCCCATGATTCTATTGATTCCATGCACTTCCTTGCATAAATAAACTGCGACTCAGTCTGGCTCATGCTTCTGGCCAGACACTGCACGAGATAGTCTGTAAACGGGCATCAGGCAATAAACAAAGCTAGGACAAAAGGACTCCTTTTTTGAGTGATAATTCTTAATTTTAATATTGTGTTGTTTTTTTATATCTTCTCTGTATTGATGTTGAAAAGGAGAAATCTAGTCAGGACAGAAAATTCAGTCAATTCACATCAATCCGACACACGTGCCACTTACTTTCAAAGTGATCATTCTTAGTTCTCACCTTGTGGATTTTTGGTCTCCTATGTGTGTTGGCAATGGAAGTGCATCCCTGAACACTTGTTTTTACTCAGTCCTGTCAAAGACAGAGGGAGTTTGTACCAAATTGTCGCATTTCACGTTGGGTTATTCAAAACGCTGTTAATAAGTAAATGCATTAGTCCATTGGCTTTGGTGCTTTTCGAGGTCCTGAGAAATATAAAAGAGTGTAACAGAAGGCAGTTCTTTATAAATGCAAGTAGCACGAAAACGATGTTGAAATACGCCTCGCTGAAGTGTTTAAAGTATGTAAAATTTTGCGATTTCTTTAGCCAATTCAAAGTTTTTTCGATGCTTAGAATGTTAATCATCTTCTAATTTAACGACTAAAATACTTTAAATCATTTTTCGAATCATTGATTTTTAATCCAAAAGGCCATGAAGCAAGAGGAAAATTAAATACATAAATAGACCGCTAAAGAACGTTACACAAGATAGTGCCACCGTCGGTGAGAATTATCTGAAATACATTACAGTACCTCACATATCCGCGTGTACTGTTCTGTAAATGCATATTATTACATTTGCATCAATAAAATGATAATTCCTGTCTATGTCTGAACGATTTAAGGTAATTAATAATCTTCTTCTAATGATCTGTTTTTATTTCAGCATCTGCAGCAGACGCTCGAAACACGATCTAAAGATGAAACAGAAGCAGTGGAACGAAACAAACAGCACCTGAGCAAAAACAGAGCAAACGCCGATATCCCGGGTAAATTGCAAACATATATTACAGAAGTGTTCGTGTAGTTTTTAAACAAAATTTAGTCACAATTTACTTTTTAAATACATAACATATCATTCAAAGTTTGATAGAAATCGCCACAACGTAAATACGAATTATACATTTTAAACAATCTCTGTTGCTTATAAATTTGCTTTCGTGTAGGAAATGAAAACCGGCCAAGACTTTATCTTCATCTAAAACCAGGAGCGCCAGATTACATCAATGCTGTGTACATTCACGTAAGCGAGTTTTCATTAGTTCGGTCTTAACGTATTTTAAATTTCTTCAAACGTGCCGATTAATATATGTAATTTATCATCATGTGCTGGGTCTTGAAAAACATTTATGTCTTTTATGTAATAAAGTTCCTTAGTCATACGGATTGTGTTTGATCACATTTTGACAGAGCTTCAGAATGAAGAAACGCTACCTGGTAGCACAAACTCCACTTCCAGAGACAGTTATTGACTTTTTGACACTAGCTGTCCAAGAGAGGTGTTCGTGTATCGTCAGCTTCGAAGCTGATATGGAAAAACAAAAGGTAGGATTTATTGCCATGATCGTATTAACGTCAAACAATAGATAAATAGCCATTCATTAAGCCGGCAAATCACGAAATTAGTTCAATGAATTATAACATGTGGTAATCTTATCAGATTGCGAACGGGCGTTGAAAAACGATTCGTCTTAACCATATACCAAATATTACACAATATAATGCTGTTGAGTTAAATAATGTATGTGGTCAATATTGTGAATATTTCCATGTGGCTTTTGATTATTAAATAAAGTATCATACAACTCAATTTCTTTCTAATATCCTTCTTAATAACACATGGTGCAGAATATTGGAATATACTACCCTGCGGCCAACCAGGAAGTTTTAAAAAAGGGAACATTACAAGTCAGCTGCTCAAGAGAGGAAAATAAAACATTCTACGCCGAACGAACATTGACAATACAGCACAAAGGGGTAGGTTGTAGTGGTAACAATACATTCATTACTTCTCTTACTGAATCACTTCTAAACAAATGCACACTGATACACTGAAACTATAGGATATGACCATTCCTGTCCACTACTTTATAAAGTATATTTCCTATTGTAACACTGGCCTTTCAATTGCAGACAATTTGACGACAAACGTTGTTTGGACAATATTTGAACATTCAATACATCGTTTGAATAATTGATAAAAAACATAAACATTGGTGCAATTTACAATTGATTGTGTATTCAATGACAGTATAATTAAATGTCAACAACAGCTAACGTGTACAAGGTGACCATTTCAGACGAGCACTTATCGAACCATTCCACATCTTCAATTTACTGACTGGGATGAAATGGAGAACAAACCACGGTCAACCACAAACTTCCTGTCATTTCTGAACGTGATAGATGATGTCATGAAGCAGCAAGACGACGGACCGATATTGGTCCATTGCTTGTAAGTAAACATTGTGGGGTTTTTTTTAAGTTTAAGTGTCACCCTATTAACTTGTTGCTAATACACAACATCAAAAATGATCAATATTTTAGGTACGTGCAATTTTGGTTGCGAGAAATCTAGAAATGCACCAATAAAACATTAGGAAAGGCTAAACATACTATTGAAATTATATATCCAATTAATTGGTGTAACGAAATGTAACATGTTAGTATATCTTAGTAATTACAATTGTTGTAACTTGCACGTATTTCTTAGTTATAATGATATATTTCTAATGTCACGTGCATGACACATGTGATTTGTTATTAATATTGCCAGACTGCATACTTATTAAGGGGATAAGAAACTATAAGTATAGCTAGTAACCAGAATTTCGTTAACACAGTGACGGTGCGGGCAAGAGCGGTCTGTTCTGTGTGGTATCGTTGCTTCTCCACAAAATGGCGGTGGAACATGAAGTTAGTGTACTTAACGCAGTAAGGAAGGTCAAAACCACGCGGAGACTAGCGATCCCAAATCAGGTGAATAATTCATCTTATCAAACGTACCAAAACGAACAATATATACTACACATATAATACATCGTATCAATTTTGTTTCGTTCGAAAGACTCCAGATTTCGAGTTGATTGGAAGTCCCTTTATTAACGAAGTGTTATCAGCATATTACTTATTGTCCAATACATACATGGCAACGCATTTATGCTACAATTATATATGCATTAGACATTTTTGGTGAATTGAAGCATGTTTTCATTTGTATTACCAGGAACAATTTGTGTTCTGTCATGGCTGCGTTTCGGAATATCTTCGTTCGTTCGACGTATACGCCAACTTTAACGATGAAACGGGGCAACCTTAAAGTGCTGTCCAGTCGGCTGCCGAGTGTAAAACTGGAGATATTTAAGGATATAGACAATCTAAACAGTAGTATGAATGTTTGGCGCAGTCCATTGTACACACATTTATACAAAATTATGCAATAATTGAAAGATGACAGATGTAAGTTAAACTGTTAAATTCAATTTATTATTGAATATGTCTTATTATATTTGAGCTATAAACAAAACATGTCCCGTAAATGTATTGCTAAAAAAGGTAAACAAGCTCTAACTTCCACTTAAGCGTTCTTTATTATAAACATCAAATATATTTATTTTCGTGAAATGTTTACTCATTTACAGTACATGTAGCAAAACTGTAACTAGTTTCTATTGAACATAAAAATGCTAGTATGTATGGTTGTACTTTATTAAATGTTAAAACATCATTCGTCCTTAATTATCGTACATGTTGCACAAGATTCAATTAAAGAACATTTAATGCGTTAGTCATTTGGATTTTATTGATAACACGCGCACCCTAAAGTTCTATACATCATAATACCGACGGGAGTTCATCATACAAGGAAGTCTTCATGAACTACAATAGCCAAATAGAAGCAAACGTTACCATGTCTTCTGTTCAATATAAAGTACTAGTATTCAAGTTCAATATAATATGTCATTATAATATATTTTTGTTGAGATACATCATGACAAATCTAAAAACTTATTTTTGACCAATTCTATCGGCATAACTCATGTTGTCATTTTAATAGCTATTGATTTATGTTATTGTCTTCTTTGCGTAACATCTTTATACAATATTTTGCATGATATTTCATGGACAGCCATATGTTCAGCTTAATTTTTACATTTCACAATATTTTGATACGTGAATATTGCTACTAATAACAATGATTTAAACGATAATCAAGATTGGTATGAAATGGGTATATTTTATACTTATTTTAATGTCTTATACCCATTTCTCTTGCACAAACAAATATCATTATTCATTGTATAACATTTGTATAACGACTATCACACCGATCTGCAATTCCAAACGATTCAGTGAATTTGAGATTTCTTTTCTCCCTGCTCATTGATATTTTTCTTTGGACATAATAGGGCGTTAACAGTAACTGGAAGAGACATTTTTGACATTTGAAACATACTATATTATGATGTGGATCAGTAGGTCAGATCAGCCAAGGCAATCACAAACACTGCCAAGTTTATTCAAAAACAACCATAAAACCTAACGATGTAATCCAATTATAATTTGATATCATAAGTGTAATCACTTTGTTATTTTTTCTTGGAGAAATTTCAACATTAATATTATTATTATTAGGCTGGTTAGCATTACTTTACATTTGAAAGCAAAATGTGACTTCAGACATCAATTTTGAACATTATTAGGACGATCCAAATTATACCTGGCTTTCACGTTTATGTTTTTTTCATTGCACAGAAAGAGTTATTCTGTTGGTATAAATTGTATTGCCTTTTAAGTCTTGATAAACATATATAGGAGACAATGTTGACAATACTCATGTTTTGAATATAGTGTGAAGATCGGCTTTATGATTAAATGTCCTTCATTCCTTATCTCTAGCTATAACAGTGTAGTACAACTTCTCCTTAAATGTTCTGTTTTTTTTTTTTTGTTTTTTTTTACTGTTAGTTATCGTTATATAGTGTCAGACAATGTATGAATATGATAATTATAATTTATCAGAGAAGTTTATATTTGCGTATTTTATCAATAATATGAGTTTTTGTTCGTGTGTGTGTAATGTTTGGTCAACATACTAAGAAATTGACAGCTTAGTTTGTAATTTCCCCTAATACAAAAAAAAACTTTTAAATTATTTTCCGTTTCCTAATAATACAATGGAAACTCCAGGAACTTTGCTGCATATAACGCGTGAATATTTCCGTGTCAGCCCTTAATGACCGTTCCATAATTGTTATTATTAATTTAAGTGCTTATTAATATGTTTGGATGTTAGTCATTTGGATTTTAATTGATAACACAGGCACCCGTAAGTGCTATAATTCACATCACTGACACAATCTCTGTAAGTAGGCTCGATCATTTATTAAGTGATAAGTTGTTGCTTATATAAGTCCTATTTTACTGTTTTTTACTGTTAAGATTTTTACCAATTGCTCCTAATAACGATGATCTTTAGATAAGTGATGTGTGCACAGTAAGTGAGGTTTTCTTTGTGCAATTTCAACATTGATATCTGATTTATTATTCAGTATTAGGTTGGTTAGCATTAAATAAACTTGGAAGCAAAATGTGACATCAAACATATATTTCTATCATAATTATGACGTTACAAATTATATCTGCCAATCACATTTTCGTTGTTTGTCATGGTATTATTTGTAGTGCCTGTCAAGTCTGGATATATCTATAAGTAACTATATTTACATACTCGTTTATCGAATACAGTGTGAGCATATGTTTTGTGAGTTTCGTTTACCATGCTGTTTTAAGATACTAATTTACCAATTGATTGTATATAATTGTCTTTTTTCTTTATCATTTGCCATTACAGTGCAGTACAACTTCTCCTAAACTGTTCTTCTCTTTGTTTTGTTTAAATGTTTGTCGATGTTTTAAAGTTTCAGACAATTTATGAATATGTTAATCATTAGTAATCAGAGAAGTTATATTTGTGTATAATAACTATACTAAGCCTTGTTCCTGTGTGTTTAATGCTTGATCTACATATGCAATTGGTAGCGTATTTTTTTTTCCTTTATACTAATAAAACTTTTAAACTAAATGTTTCTAAACGTTTTTTTTTCTTTTCAAAATTAAACAATGGAAACTCCGGGAAAATTCCTGTATATAACGCGTGAATATTCCCGTGTTAGCCATCAACGTTAGTGTTACACATACACCATTACAATATTCACCCTTATCTAGTTCATCCATACATATACTTAGTTTAACGAAATTTTGTTGGCAGCTACATGCTTATAAAATTTCACGATCGAGTCGAGGTAGAACCCAAAAATGATGTTTATTTTGAACGGCATAGGGATTTTCTTCTGTTTTGCAAAAGATGTTTCTTAATTCGGCCTTTGGTTCACTGTTTTCGAAAAGGGTATAAATGTTTATACAATGATGTAAATCCATCATTCAATTGTCTCTCTTTAATCTCTCTTTACATAAAATGGTCGTAGAAAGCACGGCCCATACTTACAATAAGATACGTTTGATATTTATAGGCAGTAAAACATTTTTTCTTGAGACATTTATTACTCTTTACGAATCATACAATTATTTGAGAAATAAATCAATAGGTGTCATTATAATATTCCCAAATCTTAAACACTTCAATACAATAGTAATTTAGGTTTAAATGAATGGTTATATGTCAGCAAGTACAAACTCCCCTGTGACATATAATGTCCCTTTTTAGAACAAACAAACGTTGAGAACTGACGAAACTGCCAGGCAACAGGTATATGCAGACAATGGAGTACGTAATCCCGAACAATTAAAGGAATTACATGGGATGTTATAGATTTTATCAACGGTAGCAGGCCTTTCAAAACATCAAATTGAAAAGAAAATTGATGCAACATTAATAACAATGATAAAGCCATCTTGAACCTAGGACTGTATTTTCCTGTCATCTATGATAAGTATTTTGATATATTTTTTAAATGTTCTGATTCGAGCGTTTGAATTTAAAATGAATGTTAATAATAAACAATACAATTGTATACTTAATTATATTCCACAGCCTTCATATAAGGTTAGCATGCTAATAACAATTTGATACATTATCCTGAATTTGTTGTTTTAATATACAAACTACAATAATAAATTATGATATTAGTTATGTTAGGAGCCAACACATTAACGAATCAGAGTCGTATACGCATCTTCCCATACTAATTCATACTTGATGAAAAATATCTCAATTCATAAACCAGATAACAATATAAGAAATAATTATACTATCAAAACTGATATCATCTGGAATAGTCACATTATCTAACGATGATACTTTGCAAGTATAATTTGCAAACTCAAAATGAAAAAGAAGTACACGGATTTTAATAAAGATACATAGGCCACAGTTCGATATTATTGAAACTGTATTCCATCACATCTACTTAGCTATCATATTTGATAAATGTGCAAATCGCGGGGTGATTGGGTAAGATACTTCCTGTAAATCACAAACACAGTATGCTAACAACGTCTCCTTTTATGCAAGGTGTTTTCAATGTTACCAATGCAACATAATGCAGGTAGGGGTAAAAATCATCAATCAATATTATATTTGGTTTCATTTTTGAGATTTGTATATTAAGTAAAATCCATGTAGTAGCATCTTATTGTTGTAGTAGGTCAGCAATATAAGAGGTTTATTGGACCGATCTGTACAGCCATCAGATATTATTCTGAATCGTGTGTGTACTTCCTCGAAATGACTGATTGTGCGCAATGATAAGCAATAGCTGGTGTTTTAGCTTGGATGTTAGAGAATGCTACAAGTGTTTCAGTAGTCATGGGTTAAGGAAATACATCTTGCGCACAGGTGTCCCCAAATTTACGTTATGAGTCATTGTTGTGTCACGGTACACACCCACCCATGAGTATAGGTGTGCTTTATAGGGTACAATGGTTGAGAGTATATTCCCATTGTCTTTGTTTTTATCTACTGTAACACATTACCCTCCACATTACCACGGTAAAACGTAAATTGGCCGCTGTAGTTATATAATTACTTCACGGATAAACGTCAATGCTTTTCATTTAAACCGCACGCTATTGAATACGTTCCGTAACAATACGGTACGGAACAGTAACGTCACTTGCATTCCTCTTGAGTGGAAGTCAACACCGTGAAAAAATCAATTAATCGGTTTGTCGGCGCCTTAATTATTATTTATATCATGGCGTCGCTGTCATGTAACACCATTGTTACATTTTTTGTTCAAACAATATTGATATGTTTTTTGCAACATTACTTTGTACATAAATGTTCGAGAAAAGCGCATAAGCTATCATTATGGTGGTTTAGTGGTGCATATTTACTATTATTTTCATTGAGTTTAGTAGCTTTTTATATGCCTTTCGCATACTCTTGTTTGTTAAACGATTCCACTTCGCTTCTATTCTATCATTTATAAGGAAAAATGAAAATGTTTGTGTCAGGTTACTCAACATTGTGGTATGTCCCTTTAAGGAGATATGGCTTGCTGGTAAGCACGAAGGTTAAGAAATAACTACTAAGTACAATTATTTGAACAACCACTTTGTGTAATTAATTTGTGTAATCATAACAAAGTTCAAATTTGTTTAGGGTCTACACATTAAAAATCGTAGTTTTCGTTATTGTATAATTCTTCATAAAGTGTTTTGAAGAAATAGCTGTTTAATGAGCAAGAGAAAGTGATCAACTTCACTTTGAAGAATCAGAACTTATTGGATGATACATTCTCGCTTTCTTCCTAGTCTATCAATGGTTATGTTATTGAACCATCTGTTTGGACTAAGTCTCCAAAACAGATAAAAAATGTTAGTAAATGCGGGCCATGTACATATACCATTACCGTAAACAGCTCCTTTGTGTACCAATTTAATCTTAATTATGCTCGGAATACGAGTTTGAAAAATAGGAGAGGAGCTTACACTCATGTACACTTAACACATTTCATAATTAGTTACCAAGCACTTAACTAAATTAAAAAAACAATAAATAACATCATTAAAATAATTACTCATTTATATATAAATAAATCATGTGCAGCATATTTTTATGATCATATTCTTTATAGCTCGTGTAAGAAAATTGTTAACTTTATAACGATTATCCCTTGAATCAAAAGTTTAGGTAGAGATAAAGAGAAAACCCCCAGAGGAAACACACAATAAACACATTGTTATACAAATGATTGTTTTCTAAAGCCTGTTACAAATAAAAGCTAAACATCTCCAAGCATATCACAACGTTTATTATTTTCTATATACATATGAAATTATATTGGGATCTGAAAAGGTACCGATTAAAGTAATTCTTATTTCTAGGTAGATTTTAAATAAATGCCTATTAATCTCAATATTTCAGCTTAAACAAATGTATCAATGTAATAAGATATGGAAAATGATATTAAAATGCTGTTCACTAACGTTGCGTCTGCTATTTGCGGTATTATTCATTGCAAAACATTGACGGTAATTTAATGCAATAGTGGGTGTTTATGCATTTTAAAACCAATTTGCTATGTCTGATATTATCATCTTTATAACTCCAAAAGAAGCAACTCAGGTAACACAGAACATGCGTATGCAAATACATTCAGTACACCTTACTTTCAAGCAAGATCATGATGCCTCATTGCAATCAAGTGACACATAATTTATAAAACACCAAAATTTCCAACAGTGGTCGGTGCATTCTTGTAACCTTAAGTATGCAGGGGTAAGCAAATATGAGTCATCATTGTTGACTACCTGCAGTATGCAGGGTTTAATTATTGTCGGTTTATACTTGTAACCCTGAATATTAAGGGATTAACAAAGGAGGGAATAATTGTAGGCTGTCCGTATTATGCAGAGGACGACAAAATGGGGGGGGGGGGGGTAGTTATTGTCGGTTCATACATGCTACCTGAAGAATACAATGACAAAAAGGGTGTTTATTAAGGTCGGATAAGACTTGCTTTCAGTTGTATGCAGGGAATAGCAAAGGGAAATGTATGGTCTGCTCCCCGCAGTATGTAGGGGACGAAACAATGGGGATAATCATGACCAGCTCATTTTTGCTTTCCGCAATATGCAGGGGGCAACAAAATGGTGTTAATTATTGTCCGTTCATACCTGCTACCTGTAGTATATAGCGAAAAAAGGGGGTTTATTATGGTCGATTCATTATTGCTTCCCGTAGAATACAGAAGATGAAAAAGGGGATAATTATGATCGGTTTCCCATAGTTTGCAGCGGATGGCAAAGGGTGGGGGGGTCATTATTGTTGTCTCCCCGTAGTATGCAGTTGACGACAAATTAGGGTTATATATGATCGGCTCATTTGTGCTACCCGTCATTTGCAGTGGACAACAAAAGAGGAGGAATTATAGTCGGCTCACTCTTGCTGCCAACAGAACGCAGGGGACGACAAAATAAGGTTAAATTTGATCGGCTCCTTCTTGCTACCCGCCATACTCAGGGGACAACTAAAGAGGGTTAATTATAGTCGGCTCATTATTGCTACCAGTAGTATGCAGGGTACGACACAAAGGAGGTTAATAATGGTCGGCTCATTCTTGCAGCCCTGAATCATATGATCACCCTGAATCATGAGTTGACACTGTCTCCTAGGGTCACACTGACGTCTAAGGTTACACTTACTATTATGGTCAACCTGGCTACTATGGTTACACTGGATATTAAGGTCAACCTGACTCATATAGTCACCTTGACTACTTTGATCACCCTAACAACTATTGTCACCCAGACAACTATGACCACCCTGACAACTATGACCACCCTGACTACTATGGTCACCCTGACGACTATGTCCACCCTGACTACTATGGCAACCCTGACTCCTGTGGTCACTCTGACTACTATGGTCACCCTGACTACTATGGTCACCCTGGCTACTGTGGTCACTGACTACTATGGGTATCTAGACTACTTTTGTCGCCCTGACTACTTTGGCCACCATAACTACTATGATCACCTTCACTACTATGGTCACACTGACTACTATGGTCACCCTGATTACTATGGTCACACTGACTATTATGGTCACACTGACACAAATGGTCACCCTGACTACTATGGTCACCCTAACTACAATTGTCAGCCTAACTCCTTTGATCACCCTAACTACAATTGTCACCCTGACTCCCTTGGTCACTGTGCCTACAAGTGTCACTCTGACTCATATGGTCAACTGACTACAATGGCCACCCTAACTGCATTAGAGGAATTGAGGAGACTACCTTGTGCCTTTTTCTTTCTCAAAATATAATTTTCAATACATTGTCGTTGAAATAGTTTGTGTAGTATTGATTATATTTGCATATTCTTCGCAACACCAGGTATTTGATAACGACAATATGTTTTTTACCAATGAACGATTGCCATTGCATCATGATTGCATCGACAGCTGAAAAGATATCGGTTAACTGGATGTTGCAAATGAACATTTCTTCCCATTTATGACAGCTTGATATTTATGTTTAACCAGCCATTATTTACTTAGTCCTTATTTGTGAAAAGAAGGATCTTTCAAATATGAGTTTTTTTTGTATGTTCATTACTGATTTCATTTTTTTTTTTTTTTTGCTTTTCGTTAATTTTTCAGGAGAGGAAGAAAAATAACTATTTATTATTATTATGCAATCCATTTGACAAAACATACTGTATGGTTTCAGAAAGGAATATCGAACGTCTTTAAATATGCGCGGTTTATGTATTATACTATCTTTTGTTAAGTCATCATTTCAATTTCGTGAATGTTTAATTATACACTATCGTCTATGACTTATTGAACACTTTCATGAATATATTTTATAAAGGTGTTTGAATATTATTGTACTGAATAGCGTCTGCAGAAGTTTGAACGATGATAGAATAACACTACTCCGACTAACGCCATCGTGTTCGCTTAAACACTGTTTTTTTAATATAACATTCAATATACACAATCTGTAAAAAAATACCAAAACAGTAGACTAGTCATAGCCGCATCGTACAATCCACACATAAAATAAATGAAAAGGAACCTTTGGATCGTATGTCTAAATGCGATAAAAATGTACGTTAGTGTATTATATATGTACGCTTACCTTAAAGTTCTTTGTTCACAGGTAGCAGGCTTGGCCGTGCAGTTGTTGCACGTCTATGGTCTAAATGTCTTTGATCTGGGCTCTTCATCTTCATCAACGCCAGCATCATCATCAGAAGGCCGGATCAGCTTTAGCCTGTCGGACTTGAAGAGAAGCAGCAGCAGCAGCAGAAGAAGCAACAATGTTTGAAAGCAGCAGTAGTAGGAGCAGCAGTAAAATTAGTGTCAGTAGTAGCGAGTATGTGCAGGGCACCAGTACTGATCCACATTGCAGCCTGTGTAACAGTATTTTAAGTTGTAACGACAGCAGTAGCAGCAGTAGCGGCAGTAGCGGCAGCGAAGGACGTTAAATTGCACAACAACGCCCCTACCGTTGACCACAGCAACACGAAGGCAACAACATGAAAAACAAGAACACACACTAATTATAAATTAAGAATATTTTACTTCAATCTTTATTACCATGAAATGGGAAGTGATTTTTGATAATACATGTTTGTGAAATGGTTAACATTTTTAACTGTTAACCTTTTGGAAAGAAAATCCCTTGAACCCAACTATCGGTACAAAACAAATATGTTCATTCAAAGGCTGCCTTATTTAAATATAATCCTTAACAGTGTTTAGTACGTGAACTTGTTCAAGAGAAGCCAAATAAGGAAAACATTTCAAACGTATTCTTGCAATAGTTGTCAAATATAAAAGTGTTTGCAACGTTAGACAATCCAATTATTAAAAACAGTGACAAAATATTGGACCTAACACTGAATCAAACGTGAAGACAAAATGATTGTCACAACTATCACCTGTCAGTTATGTCAAACTGTTTTTTTTTCTAACAAAATTTAGTTTTGATAATGAACGGGAAGGTTTAAGAATTTGACGTTTAATTGAAAAAACGGTACAAACATATCCTACACCCAACATTCGTGCTTAAAATTATGTATTACGCTGGCGCTTCATGAACATCTGGAAGGGAACAAGAAATTGACGTACAAAATGGATTATCTTTCGGAAAGCAACCCCATTTCCTCCTAAATTAAACATATGATTTAAATGTGGTTGGAGTTCGTCAGGGTCCTCATTCAAGAAAATGTCAGCTATTTTAGAATCAGGTCAAAAACATAACATTCTGTTATATCGAGTTCAATTGCACAAACTTTGGGGGAAGGGGTGTGATCAAAGGGCGAGTACCCATTTTCCATTGAACCACTAGCTACAGACCTAATGCTATACGGCAAGGATATGTCACTAGTCATCACATAATACGAATACACATATTTATTCACCGAGTTAGTTAAAACTGAGTATTTATCATTACATAATGGCAAGTGGCAGGTTCTTTTTATCATATGTTTTTTCCTGTAAAAATTGCAAAACATGTTACTGTTTCATCTGATCTTCTGATTTGCCGAATACTAAAATGCAATGCCTTCTTTCATGCTACATGCATGGCAGAAATGTAGTTCCCCCGTCCAACGCGAGAGATTATCCAATATGGTTATTGTCGCGATATAATACGAAGTTCTCGTCCAGTTATCGAGTGACCTACATTTGTAACTTGTGCGATTGATGCGAAAACCGCAGCACTCCTCAAGCGTAACACCTTGGACCGTTCCCATGTTTGTGTAGCGGATGAAGTGGCCATTGTTACTGCATAAACAGCGGCCCGTAACCATTTGCACAAGCTAATAAATTAAAATGAAACTGTTTAAAACCGCTTAAACTTATGTTTATCGTTGTATAAAAAAATGCTTGAGTTAAGATAGGCATATGGATTATCATACTATTTAGTTCCCTTCCCCCCCAAAAAAAATAATAAATAAATAATAAATGAACTATGTGTATAATGATAAAACAGGGTAGAAAACAAAATGCTGATTTTTCTTCCTAGGATCTTTATTATAAAGATACGCATGCGCAGCAATGGCGCACAATTTTAAAATCTTGGTAAAATAAGTGGAAAATTTGGAGTTAAACAAGGATAAAAAGGACGTAATGAGTGTTTGATTATATGTATGACTTATTGGATATACCTGTGTTGATGTATGTGATTATAGTGTAAATCGGATTACGCATAGACGGATTATCAGTGTTTATGGGGAAACGAAACAGGAGTAACACATCTCCCGCGAGTGCACAGGTAACGGACACACCAAAGAGACTAAACATGTCACAAACAAGCCCTTCCGTTTTTACGAACGGACATTTGATTCAAAATGGACAAGCCTGTTTTTTACAACCAGGAACTCTAAATTATGGGCAATACACATTGGGTACAACTGGGCTTTCACCTGGGACAGGTCAAACTATTGGACAGGTACCCGGTACACCAATATCACAACAAAGTCAGGTGACTGTAGATCCCTTCACAATACTTTTACAGCGTCTAGACAGGCTCGAGGGCAGATTGGGCGGATTAGATACGATCCAGTCATCGCTTAACACCGTTATAAGCAGACTAGACAGTACGGATAAGAAGATTAAAGACTTCGAACAAAGGCTATCAGATGTTGAGAAAAGTCGGCAGTTTGATACCGAAACCGTTGATGCCATTACAACAAAACAGAAAGAAATAGAACAGCTCACAACTAGGCTCAAAACTTTAGAATCGGAAAAGGCGACAAGTAACGAACTCATGTACAAACTTAAATGTGATGAGCTTAAGAACAATTTGTTGTTCTTCCGTGTTGAGGATTCAAACACAGAGTCGTACGAACACGATCGTACGAATAGCATTTTTACGATCATAGAGAACAAAATGCAGATAGAAGGTGCCAAAGAGAGGATCAAACTTCAAACCGAGAGAATGGGGAGATATAAAGCAGGAAGCACCAGGCCGGTGCTTGTTTAATTTGACAGATTTGAAGACCGCGAATCTGTACGTCGTTCTTGCCCAAAGTTAAAGGACACATCTATAGGTGTTAGCCAACACTTACCAAGGGAGATCATGGAACAACGGAAACCGCTTATGGACGCGTTCAAAAAGGCGAAACGCGACAAAAAGCGGACCTTCTTCAAGTACGACAAGTTGTACATCGACGGACAAGAGTACATTCCTGAAACGGCGGCCACGTCTAGGAAATAGGGGCGTCAAGAGAGTGATATCCACTTTCTTACCTGGAACGTTGAGGGTTTAACTACACATAAGAAATCATGTGAAAGTTTATACAACTTTTTAAATAACTACGATGTTATATGTTTAACCGAAACTTGGACTAACAGTAAATCAAACACTGATCTCAAAGGCTATTATGCTATTCATTCGTATCGTAAATTTCAACACCGCAGGGCGAAAAGGGCCAGTGGGGGTATAATTATTTATGTGAAAGAGAATATACGGAAAGGCATAACGGTAGTTCGGAATAGACTTGATACCATAGTTTGGCTTAAGTTTTGTAAGCAGTACTTTGGGAATGACAGTGATTGGTACGTTGCAGTCTCCTACATACCACCAGAGAACTCACCATTACATGCGGTATACGATTGCGATTTATTTGCGGAGATTGAAAATGATCTGGAGTATTTCGCACAGCGAGGTAGAACAATATGGTTAGGGGATTTGAACAGTAGAATCGGACAAAAGAGTGATTATATAGAACACGAGGTGATCAATGACCTTGATCTTAGGGACTCAATAAATGATAAACCGCCTAGACGGTCATCAATGGACCATACAAGTAACCGTTTTGGGGATTATTTGCTTGATATTTGCAAATCAAATAATATATGTATAATGAATGGCAGGTCGGGAGATAATGTCTGTTACACTTGTTTTACGCACAACGGTGAAAGTCAGATAGATTATGTTTTAACTAGATACAGTAATTTCACCTATGTTAAAGACTTTTGCGTTCACCCATACAATGAACATTCGAACCATACCCCTATTACGTTTACTCTCACTGTTGGGAAAACAGGTACAACCGGACAGCAAGAATATAGAGAGTTCTTTAAATGGAATGATGAGACAAAACACTTGTTTTTGCAAGATGTACAAAGTAGCATACTAGATTTGACGGATAGTCTTCGTAATAGCGAACAAACGTCGGAAGGTGTAGAACAATCAGTGACATTTTTTACGCAATACATTAACGCGCGTGCAGAGAAATACTTCAAAAAAGTAGTGAGAAGTAAACCAGGGACATTTCAAGATAGCTCATGTTCAGAGAAGAAGACATGGTTTAACGCAGAATGTCGCGATAAATTGACACAATATAAAGACGCACTTTCGCGCTTTAATTGTAACCGATCACTGGTAAACTTTGAATCTATGAAACGTTGCAAAAAGGATTACAAATATACAATTCGGAGAACAAAGCGTAGTTATGAAATAGCTAAAGGGAAACAAATGCATGACTTAAGACGAGAAAAGCCACGGGACTTTTGGAAACATTTTAAAAAGTCGAAAAAGCAAAGTGACCCTATCATTACCTTAAATGACTTTTACGAACATTTCAAAGATTTAGCGGATGATTCTGAAAATCTACCAGATGTTGAGATTGAGACATTCTTAACCGAGTTTGACAACGTGCAAGATAGGAATGTTATGTTTGATGAACTCGATAACAGAATAACAGAAAGTGAAATCACACGCGCAATTAAAAAGCTAAAACGAAATAAGTCTTGTGGAAAAGACAATATTATTAATGAATATTTTATCGAAGCGGCGGACTTTTTATTAGAGCCATTGTGTATATTATTTAACAGCATTATGGACACGGGTGTGTTCCCACAGTGTTGGTCGCAAGGTATTATTGTACCTGTACTTAAAAAGGAACCCAGAGACGAAGTAAACAACTACAGGGGAATTACTCTTATTAGCTGTTTCGGGAAGCTTTTTACTAACGTTATTAACGAAAGACTGAAAACGTGGTCGGCAAAATATGACAAAATCACAGATGCTCAATTCGGGTTTAAAGGAGGTCATAGCACAACGGACGCCATACTTATACTTCAAAATATCGTAGGGATGTACCTTAACGAACGGAAAAACGTGTATGCTGCGTACGTCGACTACTCCAAGTGTTTCGACAGGATATATAGGGATGGACTCTGGTTTAAGTTGATTAAGGAGGGAATAGACGGTAAAATATTAAAGATTGTCCGGTCTATGTACAGCACGGTCAAATCGTGTATAAAACACACAAATAACCTCTCGGAATTCTTTGACAGTGGAGTAGGCCTTTTCCAGGGGGAGATAACCTCGCCGATAATGTTTTGCCTATTCGTAAATGACATCGAGATACAGATGCAACAGAATATTAACGCAGGACTTACGCTAGATGAACTGACAATTTTTCTCATTATGTTTGCAGACGATTGTGTCTTATTAAGTGGAACTGCAGAAGGATTACAATGCCATTTAGACTGCTTAAGGGATTACTGCGATAAATGGAGGCTTAAAGTAAATGTTGACAAAACAAAGATCATGATCTTTAAACGAGGTGGTCGAGGTCGAAATAATACTGACTTTGTGTATAACGGTGAACTGATTGAGATTGTTGACACTTTTTGCTACCTAGGATTTTAATATTAGCTCAAACGGTAAATTTCGAAAAGGAATAGACGCTATAGCTAATAAAGCGATAAAATCGGTGATGTCACTTAAAAGCATTACGGGTGGAGATTATATACCAGTCAATATACATTTTGATTTATTTGATGCATATGTATTGCCTGTACTTGAATACTGCTCTGAATTGTGGGGGTTTGCCACGGCTGACAATCTTGAACGTATTCACAGGAAATATTTAAAGCAGATACTTAATGTTAAAATTACAACCAATAATCTTTCATTGTATGGAGAAACTGGTCGTTTCCCTTTGATGATACATAGGAAATTGAGAATTGTTAAATATTGGTTTAAACTGATGAATAGTTACAACACTAATTGTATATTATATGCAACATATTGTAAATTAATGAATGATTGTGTTAAAGGGCGAACGAACTGGTTGAGTAATGTGAGACGGCTGTTACAATCAACGGGTTTCAATGAGATATGGCTATATAGAGATTCTGTTGTTAATATACCATGTTTTATAAACCAATTCAAATTGAGACTAAATGATATTTATGTTTCGCAGTGGTTAGATGGTTTAAATAATTCATCAAGTCTTGTGTTATTTAGTGCAATGAAAGCAACATTTGCAATGTCTCCATATTTATGTTTAGTTGACAATGTAAAACACAGACATGCTTTAAGCAAACTAAGACTTTCATCACACAGACTCAGGATCGAGGACGGACGTTACCGAAATATACCAAGAAATGAGAGGAAATGTGAACTCTGTACCTCTAATGACATTGAGGACGAATACCACTTTGTGTTAATATGTGACAAATATGTACACTTACGGGAACAGTATATACCGCGCTTTTATTTTAATAGACCAAGTGTGTATCAACTTGTGCAACTATTGAACACTACCAAGAAGACTTTGCTACACAGATTAGCGATATTTATTCTTAAAGCAAATGAACATAGAGATGCTTATTTAAACGTTCCGGGATAAGAAATTTACTCTCATGAAAATTATGTTAAAATATGTACTCTAACTTTGCTAATAGTTGCTCAATTGCTTTTTGTTTACTCCATTTATGTTATCATATGTATTGTATGTGCATGCATTACTAAATATTCCTAATGTTTATGATCATAAGCTGTATATGCTTGTATCTAAATAAATATTCTGTTCATTTATTATAAACTAAACACAATGCGAGTGTAAAAATGATGGCGTTTACTGTCTGGCTAACAGTATACAACGACGGTTATCTAAGCCCTACTCATACCAATGCATGCTTTGCCCTATACCTCGATTGCTTTATGATTAAAGTAAAGAAAAAATTGGAATCAATATTATTGACTGGCAGTTATAAAGATTATTCTACAACGCACAAAGAACACATTTAAATTCAAAACCGAATACAATCATTCATGAATTTTGTGTTTGAGAAATAGAATATGGCAGTTGTATCTTTAAACTGTCGGGATTAAGATTTTGGGTTGTGCCTCTTTATTTGGAATTAGTTTCCGCTGTATAGTTTTGACTAAGTAAATATTATGTATATGGACTTCCATAGCACCTCTTCACTTGGGCTTCGGTAAGTGCATCTTTATAACTATTTATTTGCAGCGTTAACTATAGAAAACCTAGTTAATTTTAACTTTATTTCCAACACAAATTAATAAATCGTTTATGTTTTAAAAACGGCGTATTAGCATTTCAAGTACAGTTATCAAAACATTGATATAAGAATTTTGAAATAAATGTCTTATAATTGATCATTTAAATCTCAATGCATCCATCTATTTGAAACCTAAACATATTAAAGTAAGAATCTCATTATATGTGTATTATCATTTAACTGAAAAAAAAAGATATTTCTGATAATGTTCAATTAAAACTTCGCCTGTATTCATGAACGTGCTGACTCCGAGCCAAAAGATATCAGTCATATTAAGAAATATGCTGATTCTTTGCTCATATTCATAAACGTGCTGCGTTCGAGCCCATATTCTTACAAACATGCTAAAGTGGCGCATATATTCTCTAACCTGCTTAGTCTTAGCCAGTTTTCACAAACGATCTAAGTCTTAGACCTTGTTCACAACCGTGCTAGATTTAGCCCATACTTACTTACTTGCTAAGGCTTAGCCCATGTTCACAAACGTGCTAGATTTAGCCCATACTCACTTACATGCTAAGGCTTAGCCCATGTTCACAAACGTGCTATGTGTTCGCCCAGTTTCAAAAGTGTGTTAAGCCTAAGCCTATGATCACAAACGGGCGCTAAGTCTGAGCCCATATTCAATAACGCGCTAAGTCTGAGCCCATATTCAATAACGCGCTAAGTCTGAGCCCATACTCAATAACGCGCTAAGTCTGAGCCCATATTCAATAACGCGCTAAGTCTGATCCCATATTCAATAACGCGCTAAGTCTGAGCCCATATTCAATAACGCGCTATGTCTGAGCCCATATTCAATAACGCGCTAAGTCTGAGCCCATATTCAATAACGCGCTATGTCTGAGCCCATATTCAATAACGCGCTAAGTCTGAGCCCATATTCACTAACGCGTTATGTCTGAGACCATATTCAATAACGCGCTAAGTCTTAGCCCATATTCACTAACGTGCTTAGTCTTAGCCCATATTCAATAACGTGCTAAGTCTTAGCCCATATTCACTAGCGCGCTAAGTCTGAGCCCATATCCACTTATGCGCTAAGTTTAAGAAGATATTTACTAACGCGCTAAGTCTGACTTATATTCACTAACGCACTCAGTCTTAGCCCATATTCAATAATCTGCTAAGTCTTAGCCTATATTTACTAACGCGCTAAATCCTAGCCCATATTCACTAACGTGCTTAGTCTGAGTCCATATTCAATAACGTGCTTAGTCCTAGCCTATATTCACTAACGTGCTTAGTCTGAGTCCATATTAACTAACTTGTTAAGTCTGAGCCCAAATTCGTTTCCATGTTGAGTCTGAGTCTATATTCACTGAAGTTCTAAGTCTGAGTCCATATTCACTAACGTGCTTAGTCTGTGGCCATATTCAATAACGGGATGAGTCCGAGCCTTTATTCTCAGACATTCTTAGTCTGAGCCCATATTCACTGACGTAGTTAGTCTGAGCCCATATTCACTAACGTAGTTAGTCTGAGCCCATGTCTGAGTTGTATTCATTAACATGCCGAGTCTGAGCCCATATCCACTAGCGCGCTTAGTTTGAGCCTACATACTATATCGTGCTTAGTTTAAGCACATATTCACAAACGTGCTTAGAATAAGCCCATATTCAATAGACTGCTTTGTCTGGATCACATTCCTTTACGTGCTTAGTTTGAGCCATAAAAACTAATGTGCTAGGTCTGACCCCACACTAACTAACCTGCTTAGTCTAAGCCCATGTCCTATCGACTTGTATCGTCTGAGTCATATTTACTAACGTGCTTAGTCTAAGCCCATATTCAATAGACAACTTTATCTGAGTCATATTCACTAACGTGCTTAGTCTAAGCCAATATTCAATAGACATCTTTGTCTGAGCCATATTCACTAACGTACCTAGTTCAAGCCATATTCACTAACGTACTTAGTCTGGGGCCCATATTTACTAACGTAGTTAGTCTGAGCCCATATTCACTAACGTACCTAGTTCAAGCCATATTCAATAACAAAGTTAGTCTGAGCCCATGTTCACTAACGTAGTTAATCTGAGCCCATATTCACTAACGTAGTTAGTCTGAGCCCATGTCTGAGTTGTATTCATTAACATGCCGAGTCTGAGCCCATATCCACTAGCGCGCTAAGTTTGAGCCTATATATTAAATCGTGCTTAGTTTAAGCACATATTCACAAACGTGCTTAGAATAAGCCCTTATTCAATAGACTGTTTTGTCTGGATCACATTCATTTACGTGCTTTGTTGGAGCCATATTAACTAATGTGCTAGGTCTGACCCCACACTAACTAACCTGCTTAGTCTTAGCCCATATCCTATCGACTGTTTCGTCTGATTCATATTTACTAACGTGCTTAGTCTAAGCCCATGTTCAATAGACAGCTTTATCTGAGTCATATTCACTAACGTGCTTAATCTAAGCCCATAATCAATAGACAACTTTGTCTGAGCCATATTCACTAACGTAACTAGTTTAAGCCATATTCACTAACGCAGTTAGTCTGAGCCAATATTTACTAACGTAGTTAGTCTGAGCCCGTATTCACTAACGTAGTTAGTCTGAGCCCATATTCACTAACGTAGTTAGTCTAAGCCCATATTTACCAACGTGCGTAATCTAAGTATATATTTACTTAAGTTCGTAATCTAAGCATATATTTACAAAAGTGCTTGGTCTGAGCTCATCTTCACCAATGTTCTGAGTCTCAGCCCTCAATCGCTAACGTGCTGAGCCGGATCCTATTCACTTACGTACTTAATCTTAGCCAATATTTAAAAATCATCTAATCCCTTTCAACTACTTAC
This sequence comes from Mya arenaria, assembly GCF_026914265.1. Classification (NCBI taxonomy): domain Eukaryota; kingdom Metazoa; phylum Mollusca; class Bivalvia; order Myida; family Myidae; genus Mya; species Mya arenaria. The sequence continues at coordinate 61,011,064 of NC_069131.1, read as the reverse complement.
CGAGGCCTAACTTTTGACGTATGCCTAATCAGAACATTCTTGACCGTAGTGTAAATGAAGTACCAATGTTCATATGACACAATCAGTTTCAGATTTTACAATTTTATACTCATCGTTAAACAAACAAAATTGACGTATATTGATTTGATACGTTTAAGATAAGGCATATCTGAAATCGAGTCTCAACCTCAATACTTATTGTGTAAGGAATTATGAACCCTGTATGGTATTTCTACATAAAGCATTATTACTCAGTCAAAAAATAGAAATAAACTAATAAACGTCTAATCTCGATAAATGCTTGATATGGATATTGTTTATTTGTCAATTAGTGTTACAAAAGACATAAATTATTTGTTTAAGGTAACGGATGTTGTCATCAATAACATTGTACTTTAACGGATACATATCTATAAATGTAATGTTTAATGCAATGCTGATCGAAATTAATATATATGATTCAAAGTTTCCTTCACTCGCCTTGTGTGTTTTTAAAAGGATGAAATCTGAACGTTGATAACAGTACGCCAAACTATATCCACATTTTGTGTGTTGCAGATAACTATTTGAGATATCCCTACGACAGAATGATAATTTTGACATTTTGTCTACTCTGTTTGTCAGGATCAAATATGGCAGGTATGTATATCCTATATTTTTTGTCTAAGTTAATGTTTGATAAAAAATACTTTCTAAGTAAACGTAAGATAAAAATAGGAAGTAAAATATCGTGTTTTCGATTAAGGTTAATACTCCGTGAATTGTTTTCTTAAAAAAAAGATATCTTTTTCAACAATTTTCAATATCCGACGCTGCATAATTTATAAGGGATTTTCATTAAGTATTTGATTCATTTCGTTTTTTTATATCAAATGATATTCGACAGCATTTTTAATATATGTGTAATTGTTTCCTTATTTTTTATAGCGTTTCTCCTCCTGGTTTGTACAAAAATGCTTTTATAAGTAAACTATTGGAAGACATAGTCAAATTATTGTCTTTTAATGAATTTTTGGTACTTTTGTCCATTTGGCTTACAATGTTTTTGTCCCTAGGTGTTGACCTTGCCTTATGGTTATCCACAAGCTGTCATTTTTTTTTTCGTTTACTGGCATTGTCCCTTTAGTTGTCATTTTCATTGTATTATTAAAAAAAAATTTGATACGAAATATACCTTTATGTTAAACTCATTTGCCCATTTTTATGGGCGGATTGGACTGCAGTCTGAACTGTGAATGCTGTAAGGGAGGAGTGTCACGATGTACAAATGATGCTAGAAGAGGAGACAACTATTGCTTCGAGGGCTGCGTTGATGGAATTTACGGCTTGAAATGTCGAAATTTATGCCAAGGAATGTGTTCTACGTGTGAAAATGTATATGGCATTGAATGTTACAGCTGCAAGGACACATTTTATGATATAAACGGTGAGTGTAGCAAAAGCTGTCCAGTCGGGTGTGAAGGAGGAGTCTGTAATGATGATGGAACATGTAAAACATGTACAGCTCACTTCGAAGGAACAACATGCAGTGAATGTCAGTCAGGATATTATGGGGCAAACTGCAATGTATCATGTTCCGTAGGGTGTGTAAATGGACAGTGTTCAAAAGATGGCACGTGTCTATGCCGCCCAAACTTCGTAACATCACAATGTGATAAATGTCAAGATGGAAGATACGGTGTAAATTGTGACCAAGTTTGCAGCGTAGGATGTTCCACATCATCTTGTGACAGAAACAATGGTTTTTGTATGTGCCTTCCAAATTTTACCGGCGATAAATGTGAACAATGCATAGTGGGCCTTTACGATGAATCATGTAACTTAAATTGCTCGGATATTTGCAAAGTAGACGAATGCTCACGATATCATGGAAAATGTACACATGGTTGTGTTGATGGATATTCGGGTGATAATTGCACAGCCCCTTGTGCCAATTCATGCGCAACATGTCTACAATATGATAAATCACACTGCGTGTCATGCTACAATGGAAACAGTGGATCAACATGTCAATGTTTACGTAATTGCAATTGTGACTTTGCATCTGACATTTGCTCGACATGTAAACATGGGTATGCCAACCCCGAACACCGGTGTGAATGTCAGTTTAAACATTGTATAGATGACGCGTGTAATAAGTGCGTTAACCAAACGTTTTATGTCGATAAAAATTCTTGCTGTGATTGTCCAGATACTTTCAAAGATGGTGTTTGCAGGAGTGGGCCAATTTGTACTTCTGGTTGCATTGATGGCTTTTACGGAATCGATTGTTCTCAAAGTTGTTTGTCCCTTAGTGCGGATTGCTTAAGATGTAGTCAGACTGATGGAAGGTGTCTGGAATGTAGAGACGGTTTCTTTGCCCATACAAGTGGAAGCTGCAATAGTTGTAGCAGAAACTGTAAAAATAAGCAGTGCAATTATGAGACAGGCGCATGTACAAATGGTTGCGCAGAGAGGTTTTGGGGAAACAAGTGTGAGAATCATTGTGGTTCAAACTATGTAACATGTCAGCTAGAATCGGGAATATGTGTGTCGTGTACAGACGCAACTTTCCATGGATTGTTTTGCAACGAGTCATGTAGCACCTCGTGTTTGGAAAGCAAATGTGAACAAATGACTGGATACTGTTATAATGGCTGCTCTCGAGATTCGTTTGGAAGTATGTGTGATATTAAATGCCCTGACAATTGTCAGCAAGGGGACACAGACACGAGATGTAATATCGTTGGCGATTGTCTTTACGGCTGTATCACCGGCCTTGAAGGAAGGGACTGTACAGGTGCGTGTATAAGCCGTTGTAAAATTTAGTTTTATATTTTTTACAACGGCTACATTTTTTAATAATTATTAAATATATTATTATTATTATTTAGATATTTTGATGTTGATGAGGTTTAGCATATGTAATGTTCATTATCAAAAAATCAGAAGTTGATGTAGTTTTGCTGGAAACAAAAGGGCAACACCGAAAATATTGATTTTGTTTTTTTCTCGAAACCCTTCTGTACTTCTGAATGTTTTGAAAATAAAAACAAAACACGTGATGGAATTGTATTTCGATTTCAGGTTAGTTTTTGTATCAATTGGTAGGTAACCTTTTGGCATATATTGACGGAGTTTTGAATGTGCAACCATAGTTTTTGACTCTGCAGTCTTGCCTCCTTTAATTAATTTACATATCAAAATATGCTTTCAGGCAAATATTAAACACAGATGTATTTCAAATGTGGGTTCATCACCGTTGTAATATATTTTTGAAAATATAGATCTAGATCGTAGCGGATAACGTAAAAATATTAATACATTTTTATGCCAATAGGTCGCGTAATTATAGACACATTCGGCATTACTTGTATATGCAGATTTGACAAACAGCACTGCAAATTCCTTTGAAATTATTATTCTTTGGACCAATACTTGTAACAGCTCGAACCAATCAGAAGAATTTCATATGATAACATTATATCCGTACAAAAATATGCTGAGTGTGGGGCTCGACCAAGTAGCTCGGGGATTGTTTGCCTTAATTGCTACCTGTTGTGATATCTTGTCGAGCTGTTAATCATATGCAATAAAAGAAGGAATAACTTTAAGTACAAGTATTCTTATTTATCAGAATGACCACAGGAGTTCATCCGCATTTTATCATGCACCCCATGCCCGTTATTCAGCTGATTTTAATGAAATAGCGTAAAATGGAGGTTCTTTGTTGCTGTTTTTTTTTATTTGATTTATAGTGTTAGATTAGTTGCTCGATGGTTGTGACATGGAAAATAATCAGACGTGATACGTTGTTCCCAAACATGGTGATGCTAATATATTTCTACTTGAAATGGTTACTGATTTTAATGGAAATATTTCAACCTAAAGGTTTTTATCTTTCTTAAGAGATTCTGTTCGATTCAGTAAGACTATTCGCAATACGTTTTGCAAAATAAGGTGGCGTTATGATTTTTTTACTTGATCATATTTCATTGCGTATGAAAGGGTCATTAAATATCATAGCTTACCTTAGCATCATGCATATACAATTGATATACTTGATGTTTGCTACAAGTTGCTGCTAAAACTTTACTTCCAGAGAGACGAATTTACCTTGGTTCTTCCACAATAGCTATTCTTGCAGTTTTATTGGGAACTTTGGGCATTTTGCTTATTTGTATAGCTACTGGTTGCTACGTGTGGAACAGACGAATGTCTAAATCTATAGGTATGTTGTTATATTTTGTAGTGTATTTTTTAGGTCAAACTAAATTATAAAATACAACAAATATGTTTATATGCTTCGTGAATAAAGTTTGAAAATAAAAAAAAAATAGCAGGACATACCAGATTGGTTTACATAAAATAGCTCTTGTCTCAAATACACACAAGATGATTTGTCTGATGCCCTTTATTTCACTTTTGTAGAACAAAGCTCGGAAATACGCCTAGGTCAGCGTGAAATAGAACGGACCTATGAACAGCTACAAAGACAGCCTAGCGTAGAAACAGACAGAAATGTTGACGACAATTATACTGTACTTTCAATTTAGAAGTTAGACACACGTTTTAACTTGGACATCGTAAGTTTTTTTTTCATTTTTTTTGTATTATATCTATTTTGTTTCAGTTTAAAAAAATATCTTTAGACTTATTTTGAAATTCAGTACATTATTTAAGTTGTACACGTACATGCACGATGTACTTTTACCAGCATTTGTCTTGAACGTGTCCTAAGCCACATGGTCAATGTTGAGACAAGTGACTTGTTGAGCGCTTATTTACTGATTCAACTATACGCCGTTGGCAGTAACCTTAAAAAATTCGTCAATGACAAAAAAGTGAAAGATACAATAATACAATAATTTGTGTTGTTTTGTTACAGATAAGGACAAAGAAATAAATACAAGGGGCACTTATGACTTAAATCTCGTACTTCAGTGACAGTTTATAAGTGATGACTTTTATTTAGAATAATTCCATTTATGTCTGTACAGTGTCATTTTATATTTTACCAAACTAGTAAGCTTACTTCCAAAATTGAAATGCCTATTTTATCTTATTATGTATTGGTGATTAATACTCTCAAATGCTTTCTCCAAACGACAACTATAGAAGCCCCATTCAAGTTATTCAAATGTGCAATTACTTGTATTAGTCTAAACTTTCAACAAAGCCACTTTGATTTTGTGATATTACTTGATCGATTATTTTCTTTCTTATAATTGCTATGGTCTTTGGTACGACTTTGCTACCTATATAGTTATATAATTATACCAAACTAGTCGGATGCCAATTTGACAGTTATATGAGATTTTACTTGGCTTTGTAATTAAGGAAACTAATCCTTGAATTTCTAGTTCAGTATGTGATGGATTTTAAATAACTATTTAATGAATTGTACGTAACAAAATTATAAAATATCCGAGAATCGATTGTTAAGCCATCAGAGTCTTGACTTTAATTTATACTCATTTCGTTGAAGGCATATGTACATTCAAGATAACTTAAAAAGATGCACACAGTTTTTACTTCGTTGTTTATTTTTTTATGAGTGAGTTTGAAGAACCTTCATATCACTAGATGGTTGTTTTTGCTTTTGCATTCTGTATGGATTTTTGAAGAACCATATCACTTATGTTCGTTATTACAGTAAGTTTTGATTCAAGTCTAGTATTTTTTTTTGTGCGTTATGACCTGTTTTCAAGTTTAGCAAATTCCGACGATTGTTGCCGTCATTGAACAATCTAGTATTATCTCATCTGCATTTTCATGGCAATTAAGTTGTAATTTATTTTATCTATTTTTTTCGATGCAGTGTTTTCTCTATGTTCTGTCACATGTTTTGTGTATGCTGCATATTAAACTAAAACGCTGCTTTTAATACCTTTTATAAGTTCCCGAAGAGTAAGTGATATCTGTTGTGCATTTCAAGAGTTTCCTTTATAGCAGTTGTTACTTGTTTTTGTATGCTATGTCACTTATAATGCTATTTTTTTCAAACTAACAAGAACATCGTTAAGAGTGAGTACTTTTGTTGGGTGTTGTTTTTTTCACGTCCTGGTTTAATGCTATATCTTGATATTGTGTAATGTAACTATGACTGCTAGGTGCATAGGTTCAAATTGTGGTTATTTTCGTGCAAAATAGTGATCGTGTTAGAATAAAATATACGTTAATTAAGAACAGTATGACCTTTGATTTTTATCAGGTCATCCATTTTTCCCTAAATTACGGAGTTTTTTTAAAGTCACCGCTTATATTAATATTCCTTTCACTTTTGCTTGCCACAAAATGTTATAATGTGTTGAATACAAATATATTGTGATCGTTTATTCAATTATACATTTAAAAGAGTCATATCATAGTTATTATTTTATATCGAGTGTAATTAAGCGTGTTGTTAAAATTTGAATTTACAAGACTCGAAACGCTTCTGATTATGTTATATTCCCAGACATGACCATTTCCATCAAACGGTATATGTACCCAACTATCATCAATCTAACTATCTTCAAACTTACATATATTCTCACTCTGTCTACGTTTGTTTTCATCCATGGTCTCTTTTCTTCTTTTTGTTGCCAAAATCATCATTTTTATACATTAATTCAAACGCATTATTTCGTTCTCTTTAGATAATATTCTGCATGTTTTCATTAACAACATATATTCATGTAATTGAAATCGTCTGACCTTCTCATTATTCTGCATAACGTGTAACCTAATTCTCACGGAGAGAAACTGTATAAGCTATGCTTTCGTTTCAATCCGATTCAATATATAAATGCAAATATTTAAATGTATTTAACGTGTATTATATATATATATATATATATATATATACATAGAGAGATATGTTGAATAAAATATGTTAAAATCAAAATTTAAACGCTAATTGTGTAATAGTTTGTTTACATTGAAAGCAACACCTTTATCTGATTTATGTCCACTAAAGAATAAGTCACCCATGAAAACACGTTTCCATGATAGGCTTGTTATTATATCTGTGTGCGAGTATTTTATACATTATAAATCATAAAATTTATCCTCTAGATATTTATATATTTGCTAGCGCTTTCATTTATTTTACATTTCTGTATTGTTCAAGGTACACATAACCTGATATTCATTATTTACATGTATTTACAAATAAATCATTTCGTAATGACCAGATGAATCTCAAAAAAGGATATTTTCCAAAATTACCATAGTTTTTGGGCGTTATTCTAGACAAATATGAATATAAATGGTTTCGTAAAGCTTTAAATTCAGGCTATGAATAAGGGCACGTAAAACTATAATATATGTATGAAATGGTTTAGCACTGAGTCATTATATATTTTTACAAAGGCAATTACGGGGTTTAATATAAAAAAAACAGGTCAAACATGCTTAATTCATTCTATTATAATAAAAAGAAAATCTATCATGAACGACATATCCGCATTTATTTGGTGACATAGGTACATCTTTACATCAATTTGCCTCATTGTAAATCCAAGGCTGATCCACATACAAGTAAAGTAAATACCAACTCTGATGACGATGAATTACTTACGTTGTAGATAGAAACAGAACGTTATATCACATATCGTATTTTTGTACGTTAGTATACTACCAAAGCCGCGAATGAATCGCCAACCACGAGCCAACATGTATAAATCGAACAATCTTTGGATAGGGCATGAGACACCATATCTTAACAAAGAGCATATACCTAATTGATATAGAACACTTTGCTGATGCTCTTGTAAAGTATATTGTTTGGGCAAATGAAAAAAGTTTTTTATATTACACTCTGATGGCCATATTTTTTTAATCCCTCCAAGCTAGTTTTAAACAAACTGGATATATCTTCTTAATACGTAATTATGACAAATGGAGACAATTGTAAAACTGCGATGTTGTTGCAAACCATTTCCCGGGAGAAACTTTCTAATCTGGTGTTAGGCTTGATTGCGATACAAATAGCTTGCTTACCAAATGCGAACCGCATTGTATGACCCGAGTTCTGCTATAATTGCCATACGATCCGCATACCAAAAGTGGTGAGGATGTCTTGACCTTAACGCTGTGATAAAATAATTGACATGTTTTAAGTGAGTGAGTGAGACACCACTATTTGTTCATTCATGATAAATAAACAAACAAATCGGACAGTTTTTTTCCTTCTCGACTTTACATCGTTTATATGTATTGTATCATGTGTATCTCGTATAACACGTTTGTGTGTATTGAATAAATATAATATAGCTCTGACACCATACAGGACTGACGCCTAATGTAGACGAGAACGAACTTTTATTTCATAACCAACTTTCTCCTAGGAACATATTCTTTTTAGATTATAACGCTCATTATCCTGTCGTTGTTATGTTTTTTATCCAGTTTAATATAACATGTCTAGGCTCTATGTCCCGCTCCCTTACCTTGAACATTTTGTTGTCATTCACGGCCGTGGAAGATGTGCACAATTTATATTCATTAACGCATCCGTCGATACAAACATTTTCAACCCAAGATGTCGAACTCTTGATATTAATTTTGCCATGCGATCGAATCCCACTGTCATCGTTTATTTCAAACATGTTTTCATATTTCATCAAACACGGTTATAAGTTTACAATCATCGTGAATATGTAATATGTTGTTTGCAGCAGTAATATGGTAATGTATCACCTTTCAACAATACGATCGATACACGTATCTAGATCGAATAAGCTGCCTTCGAAATACCTTGAAACGCATTTAAAAAATATTATTTTAACGACCACTTAGGCTTTATCATTGCATCCCAATCATCATTAAATGATAGACAAGACCACATGACCTAAATGAGTACTGAATTGTATTCTTGCAGAGTAATTGTGATAAAACAGTTTTGATATTCGTTAAATTATAAGCTCCGCATGTCTATAATATGCTTAATTTGAAAATATATTTCCTTATTAGGTATTTATCCAGTAATACTAATATAAAAAACAACTACAGAAACCAGTCCAGTAGTCGAAAGGTTATACATATACCCCGTTTAATGGCACATGTTCAAGGCAATTGACATAAAATACAAAACAATCAATCACCAGAAACATGGAACGAACATTCCAGTCATACATAGAGTAGCACATTCACCATTTGAATGATAAAAGGTCATGAAAATTGTTCCGAAACATTTGGCACAAACAGATCATGACGTCATGGACATATTGCAAAATGTCGCCATTTATATGATTGATTACCATTCAAAGGACAAAAAAATGTTTATTGTTTTTGAGATTTTTACTAGTGGATATAATCTCATTATAAACAATCGACAAGCTATCTGTTTTGAACTATTACGGGTGCTCCTTTTCTGCAATTCTTGCATCATTTTCTGTTAATGTTGATGTTATAAGCATGTTTGGTTTATTGCAATATTTGTTGTTGGAAAATGAGCCTTACAATGTGTTTGTATACAAAATTATCGTGATACAGACTTGCTATTTTCATTAGCCTATTTCAGCTTTTACACAGTCATATAGACAATAGCCGTCCTATGATGAATATACACGTTGATTTTTGGTCGCGATGAGAGCAAGTGTAATTAAGTACTTACTACTAAAACATCTAGGCAATTCACAGCGTATTTAGTAAAACAGATGTGAAACATCTAATGATGCGCAATCTGTGATCGAAGGCAAACAGTGCACATTTAATCAGTAACAAATGTCGATAAACCGGATATTTTAGGGATCACACCAGCATGTTTCTTTCATACAAGCAAGGAAGGGCTTTCATGCCTTTAAATAAAAAACACCTCAGCATTTTAATTGGTGTCATATTTAAGTCCTATACCAGAAACACAGACACCAGTCTGCACAGATTGGTTGTTGTGCGAGGAATACTAATCATGCAAAAATATAGTAACTGTTAACATTGACAGATGCCTATTTCGGACAAACCCAAATAATTATTTAATTTGCAGTTTTTTGACGTTTTTCTTTATCCATATGGAAACCAAAAACTTATTGACTTAAAATAAATCATCATAAATTATCAATAATAAAACAAAATGTGCTGAAAACTAATATTTTTTTTATCTTCTGATCTTTTGATTAAGATCATTCTACAATATTGTGTACAAAACCTCTTAACTCAATTTATGTATTTCCTAAAATTCTTATGTCAGCTCAATGTTAATGACGTTTTGTGCTAACACATTACACTTTAGCCGTGGAAATCAAACAAACAGAAGTATATTGACACATTTATTTACAGAACAAAATAACAATGATGCATTACAGATGAGGCACGCCGAGTGTTATTCACATAAATATTAGATTGTAAAAGAACACAACACACCGTGTTGTATTACCAAACTCGTGCGCTACAGTTTTAACTATCATCATCTTGGCAGCTTTATGGCTTAAATTCTTGAAGTGTTTTTTTAAAGTAGTACGTAATCACCAACAGAAATAAACACCAAGATAAAGAGAAAGCATACTAAGTTATGCTTGCATAATTGAAGGTACAGTAGTTAGCATTCCATTTAGTTAAAGTTATACCTTTACCATTAGCTATTATAAAGGGATTAATTAGCTGATAACACAGTAAAAGCCTTTTAAGGTTTAGCTTTGATTTAAACGTTTTAAGTGCACAACGTTTTTCACTTATATATGTGCATAAAATATGAATTGCCAACATAGCACATCAAAGAGAATGTTTCCAACATATCCAAATGTTTTCCATCCCATTGGGAAGTTTGCTAATTGAGCGTTACTCTCACTTCACGTTTCACAGCGTTTATCCGTTATAATCTAGCATTTTTCATTTCCATGTTTGTAATTGCCAGAGCTCGCAGGCTCATGTACCCTCTTATTGCCATGCAGCCTGCATATTCGAAGTATAAGCTTAACTGATATATGATTTGGGGGTTGTTCATTCGCGGAATGTTTTTGAAAGCTATTCATATTGATTCGCGAATCTATATCCCCGATTTTTGGCAGTAAACACAGTGGCTCTAACTCGCTTTTGTAAGGCTGGTAAATCCAGCGTTTGTTTTTAAAAGTCCATAATATAGGCTATAATAGCACAACACATCAGTACACTTAAATGTAGAGCAAATGTTTCGAATTTCAGAACTAGGGTTTTTCCCCGAGGGATATGATAACAAGAGTTTTGGGAAACTTTTACGTATTTTGTTGTTATTTTTCATACAGGTTAAGTCAAAATAGGAACGACACTTTGCCTTCATTACAGGTTGTAAAAATAAAGGACATAAACAAAATAGCAGGACAGACACCAAATTCATATTTTTCTGAATTAGTATTGGTTTGTTTCATTCAATATGAATTGTTTTTACTAATTGTGCTAACAATACTTCTACATGTAACTGGCCATGGAAAATGTATCTGTATTACTGTTATAACGTTAAAGAACTTGTTGTACTACAAAATTGACAGTGTACTCATTTAAAACTTATCTTTTCCGTTTGATGTTGATTTTTGCAAAAATATACTAGTCTTGCACTGGAAGCCTTTACAAGAAACACGTTTAGTGTTGGTAATAACAAAATGATAAAAAACAATGACATAAAAAATGCGGAACATCTAAAAGATCACGTTCATTCTTGATAAACTAAAAGGTTGAAGTAACCACGCAGTCTTAGAGAACACATACCTGTCTCATGAATATACTAAGTATATTTCATGACCGGGAGTGTAAGAAAGTTTCATCTCAGCCGGAGGGTAGGGTGGTTTACGGAGAACGAGGTTTACTGTTCGGATTAAACTTACACTTTCGGCCATGGTGGGTGCTCTTTACTCCCACTTCAGATAAGTAAAATTGGCCATGTTTCGTTTGGAATTCAAATATTGCCACAAGACAAGGTTTGTCTATTATTTGTTTGTATATCTCGACATTCATGTAAACGCATTTCATCGTCATTTTTAGTTTGAATTATATTTATTTTTAAACAATTGTGTATAAAGTTATATGTACATATACTAAGTCACTCTCGATGGCACTGTGTTGCGCGAACATGTGGAGTGTTGTGGGGGGGTGGAACAGGAGAATCTGGAGTAAACCTACTTATCTGGCTTGGTGACCACCGACTTATCTCAAATTCACCCAAGCCGGGAATCGAACCCAGGTCACCTTTTGAGACATGCAAGTGCGCTTACCACTGAGGTTACCGGACATTACCGCCATAACCGTTAATTGTTGTGCGATGTCCACGTTTTTTTATTTCAAATGTAATATTTCAAATCGGTGAAAAGTAGAAGACAAACGAACGACTATTGAAAAAGGCATATGTTATGCTTGAATATACGAAATCATGATAAAAGCAAAGGCTTTGAAAGCAATTTACAAAAAGTACGTGTTTCTAATAATTATATGAACAAGCTCAGTAGCCAATACTTTGAACATAGAGTCCTACACTCTTTCTCAAAACTTTCGAACCAATCAACCATGTGTTTCCCTATTTTTATCTGCCTAATTAAAATAACTTGAACTTGTTGCTGTCTTAACGACTCGAAATAATTCTTATCTTGTCGTTTTATAATCCAAGGTTTGACTGTTTAAATCGCTTTTGCATTATTGCCATTGTAGCAGGGTGGACACCACTACCATGTTCTGCTCGAATTTCATGAATTAATTATTTTTAGATTTTACTACTGATTATTCAGCGGCCACAGAACTTCAGCGATATATACTGTTAAGGATATGTTTAATGTGTAGTGAATATCATATAATTAATATATACACTAAAGTTATGGAAGCAAGAAATAATGATTCATATGATCGCTAAACCAATAAATTTACTCATTATAAAAAGTAGTCGGCATTATTGAAATTGTAAATTTCCCCACATATTATTGTTGAAAAACGAGCAACATTAAGATTTTAAGTGACGACAGTCTTGAACATATCATTGCGGATGCAGGAAAAGTTTTATCTAAACCGAAAAGTGTTTATGTGATTCCACATTAACAAAGTATTTTAATTAATTATGCACCATTTACCAATAAACGGAACTGTTATATAATAAGATGATGATGTTAAACACCAACAGTGATGATAACTTACCTGTTAACTTATTTGGAACATTAATATAATAAAGCTTTCTGTCATATGAGGCTACGAGATGTCAGCCAATAATACATAAATATTCTTATGAAACTCACAAAGTAAAATATATGTTCAGATGTATATGGATATTTTGTAAGTGTGAGATTTTTCACAAGACTTATGACAGCCGTGAGACCTGTAATCTAATATTCCGTTCCTATATATCATTGTTACGCGAGATTATTGAGTGGAGTAAAACTACTTTTCCGGCATGACAACCACCGACCAATCTCAAATGCACCCGGGTCACATTGGAGAGAAGCAAGTGCGCTTACCACTGAGCTTACCGGACATTACCGCCATAATCGTTAATTGTTTTGCGATGTCCACGTGTAAAACGTTTTTATTTCAAATGTATTATTTCAAATCGGTGAAACGTAGAAGACAAGCGATAGGCTATTGGAAAAGGCATATTTTATGCTTGAATACACGAAATCATGATAAAAGCAAACGTTTCTAATAGTTATATGATGAGTCAGCCAATAATTCATAAATATCCCTTTGAAACCTACAAAGTAAAATATATGTTCAGATGAATATGGATATTTTGTTAGTGTGATATTTTTCACAAGACTTATGACACCCGTGAAAACTGTAATCTAATATTCCGTTCCTATCTTGATTTTGTTTTTTAACACCTAATTTAACACCTTCAGCTCAGACATAATGTTCATCAAAAGGATACGATTTTAGTCAATAGTCATTGCATTTAACAGTTCTCTGTATTGAATTCAACGACTATGCATGCGGTTGTGTTACCCACCCTTTGTATTTGTGACTACATTTGCATGTGTCCTGTGTTTATTTTGGTTGGAAGGGGAATTATAATCCAAAGTGGATTCTATGGTCAAAAGCCCCATCAAATTAATCAAGTGAAGTCAACACTCCGACAATACATCGAAAATATCAATCAGTAAACTATTGCTTGCAAAATGTTGGTGTTCGAGATAAGCTGCTTCGGATACCCTCTAACCGCTCACAGTTGTTGTGATTATAACCTGCCATTGTATTGTGAGAACATTTATTATTCATGTGTTTAAGTAGAACAGTTATAATGCACCTCATTGGGACAAACGTCAAAACGGCATATGCATCTGCATGGTAAATACGGAGTGTACAAATGAAATGAAATACCATATATTGTATTCTTGTTCTGTTTCCGTACTTACTTATAAATGCAAATTCGAAACATCCTATTGTTTTACTACACAAATTAATACTCAAATACTACACCAGACATTCTGATTGGTTCGATAGGCACAGGGTCCGGTCATTATTCCATCATTGTATGGATGCCTCGTGCACGAAGGAGACTCCGATTGTAAAATGATGCCACTGGATCCGTCTGAAAGCCAGCCACAGCTGCACATTTTCATTCCTTGTCTCCACGCCTCCATCAGTTGAGCAGGGGTTGCAATCGTCAGGCCATAGTCAGTGCATCTCCCAGCCGCCTCGGCGAACGTTAACGTATATTGTCCGTTGACGCCTATTTTCAATGTTACTAAAAGGAGAGAAAACAGACAAAGTGGTTTTTGTTTCGATATTTTTTTCTTGATTTGATATATACTGAAAACGATATCTATTAGAAACTCATACTGTAGATCCACATTTAAAACAAGGAGTTCCTGATAACATTTACAACAGAACGTGTCTGTAATTGTATGTATTCATGATCCTGATTCATTATCTATGATATGTGTGCCGTGAACAAACAGTTGCAATACTCATAACAATTGTACTTTTCGGTGACACAGCCCAACAATACTCTTTAATGAGTAGTTTAGATAATTATGTTTAAAATTCTCTTCAATTTTTAGGGAATAATATAATCTATTTATAGGTTTAATCGGGACATATTCAAAGATTTGAATAAAATATTATAAACGTTAATGTTTATTATTGATCGCAAATAAACTTAGCATCGCATGTGTTTGATTCGTTGAGTGATCCTGGCTTTTGCTACCTCCAAATCTATTGAGTGAATTTTAATCAAATGTAGCATCTAAGACCAATCGGGTTTACTAATCAAGAAAAAAAAACTACGTCGTTTGTTTTGGCGTCTTGATTTCTGTTCAACTATTCAACTGAAACCTAGCTTTAAATTTCGCTCGGGGGATACGTGCGGTTACATTAGAAACTCTTTCAAGTGTGATGGATCAACCGGCAGTGAATGGTAAACAAGCACCATAGGTTAAACAGCAGTAATTGATAAACACGCGGTAAAACTTCAACAGACAGTGATTTTTCAGCGATCGGTCAACAAACATGAATAGGTCAACAAGCAGTGTTAGGTCTTATGGTAATTATTCTTATGACGTACGCGGGGAATTTGACGAGGTAGTTTTCCTGAATTACATAATGTTGTAAATATTCTTATGACGTACGCGGGAAATTTGGCGAGGTAGTTTTCCTGAATTACAAAATGTTGTAAAAGTTTTTATGACTTACGCGGGAAATTTGACGAGGTAGTTTTCCTGAATTACAGAATGTTTACTTTAGGACCACATGGATCTACTATTTTTCATTTAAATTAAATACTGAATATGGGACATGTTGCAATAAATGTTGAATCGTAAAGAAATGCTGTATTAATAATACCTGGAAAGCAAAAAATTGGTTCTTGACTACAGACTCCGTCCGTTCCACAGGTTAAAGTGATGGTTGCAGGTCCTTTTGCAGTGAATCCTTCCTTACATCGCATATTTGACTTGCCTCCAATTGCGTTAACATTATTGTGGATGACGGTGCTGTTTGAAATTGATAAAGGGGAACATTCTGAAAATGAATATATTTATATTGGTTGTTTTGAGGAGAGAGCAATCTGTTTTTACAGGAGGAACATTGATCCGAGGTTAATTACATACTCAATTGTGCACTGTATAACAGGCCGGGTAAACTTATTGTATGTATTTATATTCAATGTCTTAACTCAAAACAAGTCGAACACAAGTTTAATTGTGGTTAACTAAAGTTTCTTATTTCAAACAAACTAAGTGCATTGTATATCACATTTGGTGCGAAAAACTTGTTTCGAAGACATATGGTATGTTCGCAATATGAACATTATAAATTTTGTATTGTCATTTAACGAAGAATAACCATTTAAATATCTTGGCTAGTTGCTTATCTTGTTTATCTTTATTTTTTGCTTTTTGGGTTTTTTGACTTACCTTTAATTTCGCATGTGTTCTTCTGCATATTGCATGCATATCCCGGCTTACAGGAGTGTATACCGCACTCTACAGAGTCCTGAAAAGAAAAGAAATGATATTGTATGTGTCGATTTGTTTGTTTCATTATGCTAAAGTTGACTCCATGTCGGTAAACATGATTGGTATGTAAACAATTTACTTCACTAAATGCACCATCACTAGGTAGAGGACTATTGATTATTATTAAGACAATAAAAGTTTTGTCCTTGAACGGTGCATGTTGCGGCTGTATAAAAAAGAAATCATATCTACTATATCATAAATTTTGTATTCTTCAAACCAATATCTACAATATTTCGAGCGTAAAATACTAGTGATATGTCAAAATTTATGTATACAACAGGTAAGATTTTACATGGTATATATGCTGAATGGTAAATTCAAATGATAATAAATACTGTTTGTAATTGACAGATGTTTTATCCAATCAGTAAACAATAGAACTGCCCAATAATTTGCAATCAGGACAATTCGTTTTTGAATCGTATCAGCTCGCTCTTTAAGTACAATCTTGTTCAAGATATCTCTTATTTTAAGTTGAAATGTACAAATAATTCATTTTCTCATAACATTATATGGACTGGGTGTAGTTGTTTTGTGTACTCGGTATAGCCTTATATTAGAAGTTAGTGTACTGTCGATAGTTATATACTGATTGTGTCATAGTCGCAGCAATAAAAAAATATGCAAAAACATTAAAACATTTATTACATAAATATTATTTAGTTTTAGGAACAAGAGTCCTAAACATGTTAATGTCAATTAACGAAACATGTACGTATTTTTTCTTTTAATATCAGATATTTTATGCCTAAAATGAGGGCAAATATGTATTATTTTTTTTATTTTCAGACTTGAGGCCTGCGGCCTATAGGCTTAAGTACCACCAATCGAAATCAGGTATCGTCTGATCAACTTTTTGGCATGACATGCCAAAATAATTACTGCGCCGATCACCAACATGGAATGTATGATGAAATGCAGTTAAAATAGTGAAAACTAAAAAACTGTTTTTATTTAAATACATTAATAAGTTTTGCATAAGATTGCAAAGTGAATTTGAAAGCAAGCCGGATATTCTCAAATAGATATTGGTGAGTAACCGAGAGGAATGGATAATTCTAAATAATTACGCAGAAGATGGAAATGTGCTGATTAAAACATCCTGCCTTTCTTTACGTTCTACAATATAAAGCATATCCTCATCCAATATCGGGTTTCATTCAATTTACTTTACACCTAAAATAAATTTGCGAGATTAAAGCAACGTCCATATATCATAATACATAAGTTATTACTTAGCTAATTGAATTAAAAATTAATCAATTTACATCACCTTTTCCGTTGTAAAACAGTATTGGACTACCCAAATATTTTTTTGGATTCGATTTTCAATTTCTGTAGACAGATTTGTAAAAAAGAAAAAAAGAAACATTATTGTCGCACCTATAGCCTATCAAATCAGCGCTTTCATTTTGGTTAAATTTGTTGGATTCTACTGCCCCATCGACAGTTTTGTATTTCAAATAAAAATACTTATTGTTGCTTCTTACCGTGACGGAATCCAATATATCTGAGAATACACAATCTTGATAACCACGTTTGCTAGTTGATATTACAGACAGCATCGGATCTCAAGATGACAGGTAATTTACAGCTTATTTGACGAAAAAAAACCTACAACAAATATTGTCACAGTGACAATACATATAGGACATATAGTCCGGGCCCGGTAAGTGGGGAAATAATATTTTAAAGTCCACTATTTCTAAAGGATGTTTCCATGGAGTGTTCTTTTTTATATATCATGTACAATCCAATTAGGGCAAATGGTGCCGATACCATTGGACATGGCAGGAAAAGTAAAGCCGTATTCCTATTTCGGACGAAGAGCATATACAGGACTATCAATTTTACATCGTCAGCATGATGATTTGGTCACAATAATTTTCACTAAGCACTGTTTATAGGGAAAAAATGTACATTCACAACATTTGGTCCATATGCATTCTGTAACATGTAATCTTTGGCTATGAATGCCAAATATCAACACTGTGATTAGCATAGCTACATAGCACCAGAAAATGCATAACTTTCCCCGGTACATAGAAAGGCTATACTCCAAACAGTATCAAATTCTTTGAAACAGAGAAACCTGACTTACAAATAAAGAAGCTCCTCGATTCAAGTGTTTACAAGCCAAATTATCAAAATAGTTTTGTCAAAACCTTGTATGTGCCCGTGAGCTATCTTCTTTACCACCAGTTTACTAATGTGTCAAAGCCAAGCATATAAAACTGTGTTGATGTCTGTAGACCTGGACATTTCCAAATCGTTATACTGATACATAGGTATGTCAAACTAAGGTTATTTATGATAGAATCAGGTCAAATCCCTACCATCCAGGTGAAAATAGCATTGTTTGAGTCTCGTTTGGGCTACTCTATCCACCGTGTTGCCTATAATAATTATTGTTATTTTGTTCCACTTCGCTGCGTGTCAGCCAAGAGAGAAACGTATCAGTAATATATTTTTCAAACATCTTCGGGCCAATGACATAAAGTTGAAACGGGGTCTGATTTGTGGCATTTTGTTGCTGAAATATAAATTATATCGTTATTGATGAGGGATTTAATAATAATATTATTACATTAACAATCATTTGGTCATTAAGGGAAAATTGCGAACCGTCTAAATTGTGGCGATTTGCTTTCTTGTTATTGTTTTTTAAACCAGGAGGAAACAAACGCAAAACCCACTCAATATAGTTTTTATATCATTTTGTCGGTAACATTCAAACATTCAAACAAAGATATTTCAAATAACTTATTCTTACTAGTAAAACACGTTTTAAACATAAAGCATGATAACATTATCTGAATAAATGCAATTCCTTACATTCTGATTATGTGTGGATACACCTAACAGCTTGCAGTTGAGCACGGCATTACCCTTCTTAATCAATTTAAGAAATGAACATCAAATGAAAATATTTGTTTTCATCTATAGTTTCGACTGTTACCAAAATTAAAAACGTCGTCCAGAATCCTCCAGTAAATTTACATTTTACTGACCGTTCCAAGGCGGTAACTAGCATTCTTTGATAAACACACTTAGTTTTTATATAGTATATTTGTACTGTGTTGTTTGTGGAGTTTTGTGCTGTTGTAACATGTTTCTTGTTTAAAATTGTTTGTTTTTTGTTATTTTTATCTTTGGTGTTTACCCTGTGCCAATTCACGGGATTTATGTTTAAACTGTTGGCTACTGAGTTTGTTTCTGTAGTTTTTACATATACATTTTTAACAGATTTAATTGTTCACAACGCATTCATTTATGTTTTAATGACTGGTTATTATTACTGATATAATTGATTTAATATGTCGTTTTATTTCCCCTGTTCTATCTGATAGTCAGTTACAAAAAATATGGATTTATTCTTATTTCCAGCGGTATGGACGTTCTTAAGATTTATTATTAATTATTCAGGCATTTGGATTTAGGAAATTGCGATAGCAAATTGTGATTTCATGACTTCGATTCGACTCGACTGTAAGGAAACCTGATAAAAGGCAATGGAATCACGTTCGATTCCACTTTACCACTCCCACCCTTTTTTAAATGTTTGGGTAGAGATATTCAGGGGTTAGGTGTGGCGCTGCTAGGACGGGAAGGCTTGAGTGGATCTCATTCAAAACTATTGCAATTATTTATTTGATTTTAATATTTCTAGTACGTATTTTGATATTAACGGTATATGCAATATTTGAGATACCTTATGGAAGCTGACATTTCAGTCATGGTTTTAAGAATTGTTGAATTTTTCGAGCATTAAAGTGACTCTTAATCAAAATCAATACATACACATGTATAACAAACATCAATTTTGACTGATAAACCTTTAACTACTTACTAATAATACATTTATGGAAAATATTAATAACTGATAACAAGAGTGTAACTGTTTATTTAATAGCAATTCATAAGAACTATTGTTTTCGACATGTATTCATCCGTAAGAGTGCATCTTTAAAAGCACTATATCTGTATAAATAATTAATGATTGTAAGCATTATCTTCCCACACTATATCTTATAAACGACCTAGCAATTGATACAACAAATTAAATTGAAAGGAAAGCAATAATTCATTTACATGTTTCAATTATCAAGGACGGGTGAAATTACGAAAATAATATATTTTTTGCCGTTTATTTTTGCAGCAAAAATACTATTTAAAATGTAAAACCACACCTTCCAAACTTGTTTTTGATGTCTAATATGTTTAAGTATATTTGTTTTATATCATGATAACAGTAGCTTAATGATTGCATTTTTTCTTTGCACTAAAAACTGATTGGTTTTGTCTTAAATGTCTAAAATCTAATAGTCAATTTTCGTTTAACAAAAAGTGTAGTTGGCATGACTTTACCGTTCTAAATCAGTTTCAGAAAAACACATCAAATGAAATGATTTCACTCATAGTTTCGATTGCAACCAACAATTTGTAAATATGAGTATTTACAAGGCAGTAATTTATAATAGAGTAGCGTGTAATTGTTTCTGATATTATTGCTGGTATTCGTTCGTTTGGTTTGTTCTTTATTCCTTGTTATATGATGTTAGAAGTTTCGTCCTCTATTGATTCTTAATTTTCAGCAATGTTGTCGATCTGAAGCTTTGTAAAAAATACATCAGGTATTCGGTTGATATGAAGATAATATTGTGAATTGCTCAGCATAAAACAGTGGGAATGTGTACTTTCGGAATGATTTAAAGCTATGTTTTGCTTTTGATTGTCCATATCCGTTTCTTGTAGATTGATGCTAAAATATTTTCAACAGTTTCTTTAAAGATAAGGACATTGTTCAAGAGGAATAAAGCAAGATAAGTTGATGTTTATGGCAGTTGTAAATAACCATGCGTATGCGAATTCTAAAACAGTCACAACAACAGGAACACGCCAAGTAGCCACATGATTCTTATTTCAACATGGCCGTATCTAAAGTTACAATGATTATTACTATGCATACATTCAACGAGAGACAATCGAATTAAAGAGAAAGTCTTATAAAGCATATAACATACGCATTACTGTCATTAATACATGTGTGAGTTGTCTTGGAACGGTCAGTAACAAAGGAGTTCACTTGGGTTCTCAACAATTTATGTTTAGCTTAAGATAGCTAATATAGCAATTTACCAAATAGATTTCAAACAATAACTTAGCAGGTATATATTTACAATGTTCTTTTAAGTCAGGTGTCATTGTTCATCATTGTATCCTCATCCTGTGTTTGTGATGCACAGAGAATGTCTAAGCGATTTGTAAAATAATGTATTTCGCAAAAGATATGTGAATCGATCGTAACAGTATCTAATACTTATGATTACGATGTTTTATGTCCTTTTATTGTGGGGCAACTCTAAACTTATAGCTTTTGATAAATTATTCAAACGTTTTGAATATGTTTCACACGGGTAACAGAAATAAGCATTGTTATGAACTTAAGGAGCTTTATGCGAAACAAACAATTGGGCAGTGTTTGTTATACATTTCAATCGGATCAAGATTTTCTGTGAACATGAGCACTCATACAGTTATTGTAATTGTTTACATACAACTGTTACATGTCTTTGATTTATCTATAGGACAGATATTTGAAACAAACGAAGTCAGTGGGATAGGATTGCATGGCAAAATCAACATTAAGAGTCCGAAAGTGTGGGTAGGAGATGTTAATTTTGACGAATGCGTAAATGAATGTAAAATTCGCTCATCTTGCACGGCCGTGAACTACCACAGTATTTTTAACATGTGCGAAGTGGACCTACAACCAAATCCTGAAGTTGTTTCGACTAAAGAACGAGGTTTATCGTACTGGATAAAAACAACGCAAAAGGTAATTAGCTTTAATATTTAAAACAAAAAGTGTTCAATGCATATTTAAGGAAAGAATTGCGAAATTGATGTCAATATCTGGGCAAATGACGTCACAATAGGGCGGGAACAGATCAAACACTTGAATTCACTTTTAAACGTAAAATTGAAACACTAATGGCAACAATACATTTAACATATCATAATTTAACACTTGCCAAAATGTTGTGTTTTTTTTTACGGGACCTGCTGACACATTACAAACAATAACAACATAAATAATTTTGATGTATATTGTTGTTCGGTGATTCGCTATCCGAACATATTCGAAGATATTGCGTTCATCGGATGTTAGCCGCTGTTGCAGAAAAGCACTTCATTTAAGGAATGGAAGTTGAGGTGTAAATATTACCCTATGAGAAAGATAGTACGTTTTATAAAATATATGGCCATTTTTTGTCTACATTGGGCGTGAGTCCTGTGAAGGGACAACTGTATAAACTTTATAAAATATGTACCAAAGTGCTATATGTAATTGATGCTAAGGCAAACAGCCAGAAACTGTCCGTTATGCAAGTGAAAGGTTAGTCCGAACATTGTTGACTTTTATAATGAGCATATTGAGGTGTTCACTTACCTAAGGTATTTCAATAATCCTATCACAGCGTTTATGTGCCCTTGAGGTACGCCATTTTGATGGAGGATAATTTAGTACCGTGGGCACACAGTGTCGGTACGCATTACGTACACATATTATTTTTATTTGTATTCGATACGCAAGCAACAATCTGAAACTTGCAATCAGGCCTTAAAAGGATTGATCAAAGTTTCTCGAGCGCGATGTTAATAACATGTAGCCCCTCCGAAATTTACCTGTAAATTAGACCTGAGACAATAGTTATTTTTAATAGCTGGTGGAAAAACTGATGCCGATGATAAACGTGTCTGAAATGGAATGAAAACTACAGGGACAAACCCGGTCTGACGGTCTGACATTAAGTGATGGAAATGTTCGTACCCATCCACATAATACATACGTCTTCCCCGAACCCTCCTCCTTTAAACAAAGGTTGAACAATATTTGTTTAGTTGTAGAAATATGATTTCTGTACTGGGACTTAATACAAATTACAAATATTTTTTTTTAAATCCTTCTTATAATTAATGTCATTAAGGCCTATTTATAGCCTTCTATAAGTGACCCCCCCCCCCGCAAAAAAAAAAAAAAAAAAAAAACAATCGTGTTTAGTACACACTTTCTATGTATTGATCTAAATTTTAATTACCTGGTGCTGCTTATCAGATCTCCGATCTGAGTGTCCAGCTGTACAGTTAGAGAGGTTTAATTATAGAAATGTACAATACCTCTTGTATTTTAGTTGTTGTTGTTGTTTTCAAATGATAATAATAATATTATTACAATGCCTTTAAACACGAATAAGAATTATTATATATATATTACTACTATTATTTAGCCAGGATGCTTCACAATTTGGATATAACAATGGGGACCATGCATTTAAAATGGATTTCAATATATGTGTTATATGACTATTAAACACTTATCAATCTTATTTGTTTATTATTTATTTCCGATCAGATTAATTAATAATAACACTAGCTATGCATATTGTTTTAGTGAGACAATGAGATTATCTACTCAAAAATTGTCAATCATATATGGCTCTGACCCAATAAACAAATACACAGGAAATGGCCCATACTGTGACACTAGTGCAATAAAGAGGAGATGCACAGCAGGTGATTATCATGTCGAATATTCCTTTAACTAGGCATTTAAGAGAAAGCGGCGTCGAAAACCACTCCGTGAAAGAGATATTTGATAAACAGTGTTATAGGGAAGTTAAAAAGAGGTATGCCTAGCTTTCTGCCTTTGGCTTTAGATGTTTGAATATTTTAGCACTGTCAATAATAGGCTGAACTATAAACAATCATTGTCAAGAAAACCCCTTATTTAATCATCCTTTAGAAAACAGTTAAAAAAACATGTAACTGAAATGAAGTATGGCTATTTCCGTTAGAAGGATGCTGAACTTATATTCAGAATTTACTCCTCACGAGCACTTTGTTCGCAGCACATTTAGGACTCATTGTTAAGCGCTTGGCTGATAAATCATCTTTGGAAATATTATCTTAGTATTTATTTTGTCTGTACAGCAATATACGTGTCGTCATTCTGTAAGTTCATATCACATGAATAAATGAAACGGATATATTATTATTAAACAAATACAAACATACGTGAAGAAGTACATTTCAGTTTCAAGAAGTGTATAATCAAGGTAGAGGAAATGAATATTTAAAACAAGTAACTTGATACTCGTCTCTCTAAGTTGGCGCTTATCTAAATCCAAATAACAATTGTTATGTAACGTGGGAATTTCACAGGGTAGGCTACGCTCGAAAACATGTATCATTTGGTTTTAATTATACACACTCAAAAGCGGATATATTTTTTTGTTTTGATACAGCCGCAACATGAACCGTTCACCGGTTAAAACTATATCTAGCCGTAATAAACATTACTCATCTCCTAAAAAATGGTACATTTAGTTTCATTAAGCGTATAAAGCCGACTTATTCTCAAAGGCAAGTTCATAAAAAAATACAAGCAGCTCGACACATAAGACATTATTTTTCTACTTGGCAGGACAATGTAGAGTGCGGCATACACTCGTGTAAGCCTGGATATGCATGCAATATTCGGGAAAACACCTGTGAAATTAAAGGTAAGATTAGGGTCAACGACCGCATGAAACAATAGTTCAAACAAAGATACTTTAATGTTATATTTCGTGAGAAAAAGGCAAGCGTTTGCAGATCTTCAATACACAAATAAAAGCGTGTTTTTTCCAATGGCACACATATCTAAGTCTTCGAAACAATGTATCTGCTTGACAAGAAAATTGAATACACATTTGTCTGTTTCATCCAACAACCAATACAGATACAATTATTTTCAGAATGTCCTGTCTTATCAACTTCAAATAGCACCGACATCCTTGGTAATTTGAACGCAATCGGAGCCAAGGTTCAGATGCGATGTAAGAAAGGATTTACTGCAAAGGGACCTGCGTATCTGACTTTAACTTGTGGAACGGACGGATCCTGGAGGCCAGAACCATTAATTTGCATGACAGGTATTTAATCAAGCAATTTTTACGATTCAAATATTATTTGAGCCTGTCCGTCTTTAATTATTTGTTTTGTTTACCATTCGCAGTTGGAATGGGTCCTTGTGCATCATGCCCGTATTATAGTATTTGTTTTGAACCAAAAGCAGTTGAAATGGGTCCTATAAAATACATTTGGTTAGTAACGGGAACTTATGACGTCCTGCTATCCGCTTACGTCATGCTATGATTTCAACAAGATCTACTCTGCTTGTTGACACATCTGTTCTTGTTGAACTAGCTCTGCGTGTTGTGGTTTATTGTAAAGATTTTGTGATTTAGTCGGAATGTTTCAGCGTATGTCGTCACATTTTTCGAAATATTTTACTTAGGTTTAGATTAAGGAAAAATATACTTCTGTATTTTTATCATGTTTTCTTGGTTCATTCCCAGGATTAGCAGAAATGTTTGTAATATATCATGATAACAGAAGGTCTATAAATGCATTTTTCTTTGCACTCAAAATTGATTAGGTTTTTTTTTCTGGAAGGCCTAAACTTACCTGCAAGATTTAGTTAAACAAATACAAAGTTGGCATGACCTTACTCTCCTAAATCAGATTCAGAAAAAAACACATTTAATATAATTATTTCACTCATAATTTCCACTGTAACCAACAATCTTTATATTTGAGTATGTTACTTATTAAGTGGAATTCGCAAACCATAACTAAATAACCAGTTACTGCTTGGAGCCAAAAGGTCGTTTATAGCTAAGTGGTAACACGAATCTTATCACGTTAACAAGTTAGTATCTTACTTATTAAGTTGAATTCGCAAACCATAACTAGGTAACCAATTCATGTTGAACAGCTTAAACAGGTTATAGGTGGCAGTGATTAACACGAAACAATTCGCGAATATTAACAGGTTATCATACGGCAGTTATATGCCGCCATACTTTTTAAAGCCATTTGTTTTGCTTAAGATAAGATTTGATTTATCCAAGATATACCATACACTGACTAAATAAATTATCCCTAAAATATCAGTTTAAACCACGCTTCTGTTACAGTTATATTTATTAAATACATATTAATTTTCTTCGTTATTCAACAGCAAAAATACACCATTCTGGCATGTTTTTACAGTCTCGTTTTGTTGTTGGATGTATGTATGAACGCATCAAGTTTTTGTTGTTGTTTTATTTAAATCGCCAACATGACTTGATCGATGAGTTCAGATGTAATAAACATTATTATACCTCACTTATATTCTCTATGTTAAATTCCCTATACCCAAGCGGTCAATATTTTTTAATATTATACCTCACAAAAATGTGTCCCTTCTTTGTATATATAAACTCGATCGGTCCGTTTATCACTGTATTTTGATGAAAATCCAGTTTAATGACGTCAGCGGTCCATATTATAAGTTTGGCCGGTCCGGTTCTCGCCAAAATGTAATATGGACCGCTGACGTCATATAACGGGTAAGTGCGGCTTGCTATGTTCACAATGGCGAAAATTTGTTGCAAGTAAACATAGATAGTTTTGTTCAATAAAACACATTTAAATCGCTTTAAAAATATTAAATGTTAATGAAAATGTTCTGTATAATATAAGAAATATAACACACCACTGAGGGCCATATGGCATTATAAGGACCGGTCAGTCAGCCCCCGAAGGTGAATGGACCTCAGCTAGCGCCTCGGTTCATATAAACCTTCGGCGGCTGACTGGCCGGTCCTTATAATGTCATATGAACCTCAGTGGTGTGTTATATTTCTTAAATATTGCCCGGTAATGTTGACTGGCAAAGTAATATCACATGCGCAGAAAGATGCGAGTGCGCTTTAGAATTTTTAATGGCCGCATTAATAATAAGAGCTGATGCCCGCACAATAAATAAAATTGCATAACAAAACCGTTCAAGTTATCGACTACGATATAAAAAAAAAATAATACTATTTTTGGTGTGGACATCAGAGACAGTGGAAACTGAATTCTTAACCTTTTGCCTCTAATACGGAGGCCGATGGAAGTACATTAGTTGAGTCTATAAAGATTCCAAAAGTACAAAAAGGTCCAAAAATAGGCATTTTTTTGTTTTCCAAAGGCTGAGGTGATAAGCGGTTATTAAAATGCATTGTTAATCTGGTTACAACCGGTGTTCGCATTATTTCTAAACATCATTTGCGACAAAATGACAGCTAATAATGTAAACAAACAATAATTACAGAACAAATTGATTAAATTTGAATATTGTGTAATAGTAAAAATCTTATATATATATATATATATATATATATAAATATAACTGTGTTCGGTATAATAAAATAAATACTGCATGTCTTCCAGTGTTACAGTACATATTGTCAACAGTCGGGTAAATACTGTCAATATGTACTGTCACACTGGAAGCCATGCAATATTCATATAATATCGACCTTCAACATACTTTCAGAATTGCTTCGATAAGTTAAGGTATTCGGCTGCAGTACAAATTTCATTGAGTTAACTGGTAAGTTTTCCAATAACATATATTCGTCACTGGGGTCATTTAATTTCAGATTGCATAACCCTAGTTTTATTTCATCGTCGGCAACAACGGTACTTTTTCCGTTACACTTCATACATACTGTGGGACAATTGAGTGACAAAATCTCAGTTTAATCAATATGCAATAGACAGGAGACAGGAGAGACAACACATTTTTCAATGAATTTGCATGTTACACTCAAATATTTACACCTCAACTTCCATTCCTTATATGAACTGCCCTTCGGACTCCACACACTTTGACCAGCCCAATTGTGTTCATACCCCGATAATGACATCAACTCCGCAATTCATTCCTTAAATATTGTTCAAAAATTGTACAGTGTCAGTACCCTCCGTGGCCGTGAGGTTTTAACATCTGCCTAGTATAATGTACTGAGACGGCGGACCCGGTTCAACTCCGTCAATCGCAAGACTTTTTTTCAACAGTAAATTGTCTGGTCCTTTGCGGAACCAATGGACTTGCCTCATTAATTATTCATAATTACGTGATTTTCCTAGCCAAATGGCCCATGGTATACAACGAAGCATAGCGTTGTGTGTAGCGGGGCTATCCGACGATGGCTTTACATTACAGTTCAATAGATTGATTTATTGTTTGAAAGAAAAACCACATCTGACAGTATATGAAATAATAGTTATACAGACAACAAGTTCCATACATATCTTCATTTGACATTTTCAGAGTTTTATCAAAGAGTTGATCAACTGTTCACTTTAGCTTCTATGTGTATGTTGGTAAAGCAATGCTGTATTGTACTATGACCAATCAATTATCATGACACTGCATGTTTTGTCTTAACTTAAACTCAAGTAGACGTCGAACTATGATACTCCAAGGCGCTAATGATTATTTCAACATTTAAGAAGTTTGTTTAAATGATTAAGTTTGTTTAAATGATTTCAATATCATTTTCTGAAATGAACCTAGTGCCTACTATATTGTTTTTTAATAAAAATAATCATTTCATATAAAAGTAAAATCCAGTTGCATAACAATTTAGGAGTTAAGCGAATATGCTAAAGATATTATTTTTAACACTCATATTAATACAAAAAAATTATAACGATATTTTTTTAATATTAAATCTGATTAACTGTTTACTAAATGAAATAGAAATAGAACAGCGAAGCATTTTCTTGACACCTTTTGTTAAGGCTCGCGGACTTTCTGGAATTTAATAACTTCTTAAAATTGTTAAAGGTTACATATGATAATTTTGAATTTCTTAAGATTGAGTATATCATTTAAAACATAAAGGCAGTAACTCAATCGTATGCACAATTCGGTGTATACATTGTGTTTTCCCCCTATAAGATAGAAAGTTGAGCAAAATGTTTTACCTTGTAGGTGGATGTCCAAATGAGTGGCTGGCTTACGAGAGCTCCTGTTATTTGTTTGGAAAACACGTAAATTCGTCGGTTGCAGATGCAGTGGTAAATGTATCGTCTATCAAAATCTTTTCACCCCAAATTTAACAACGTTTATAGCAGCGTACATAATATATCGAGATCATGACACAAATCGTTAGGCTACGTGAATTTATCAGCTAAATCTTATTTTTAACTACTCTAGATCCGTTAGTGATGATAACACATTAAGCGATTGCTCGTAAACATGTGCTGGTGTAAGCGAAGAGTCAAAATTGAACAATGGAAACTACAGGGACGAGCGCGTAGGGAAACACTTGAAGATAATCCCTGCTTGGAGACACAACCGGCTATTAGCCAGAGATACAAATGCATTAACACCACAATCATAAATGCGCACAGCACAAACAGACCACACTCGAGGCAAAACGCTTTACCGGATAAACGTCACTTTCACAGATTTCAATCGATATTACGTTTTTGATTGACTAAAAATTGAACAATTTCCATTTCTTAACGAAATGAAATATTCGTAATAAAGGTGATCGGTTGAAAGATATTACATTAAAAAATCAATATAAATGCTCTGCTAAAATTCAATTTACAATAAAAGTAATCGTTTTGAGTCTTGAAATTGAACTCATAGTTGAAACTGAACCTTATTTTGTTACCACGTCCGTAAACAAATGAGCTACATTAAATCAATATGATTCAAGTTGTTGACCATGGCGTCTTTTCAGAAATTTTGTGAAGATCGAGAAAGTCATCTGGTATACATCAATGACGCTGCAGAAAACATGTTTCTCAAGGAAGCTGTTCGTCAAATGACACGTACGTGCCAGATATCACACTTTATATTTAAATAAACCGATTTTTTTATTTTATTGTATTAAAACTTTGATTGCGTTTATATTAACATAAAAGGTAATGCATATTATATTTCACCCCAAAAAAATATTTGTTCACTTTTAATTAGTTATACATTTTGTTTTGATATATGCATTCGATTGAATTTATTATACGAACACATTTATAAAAGTATAACCATTCCTAAACTATAAATGCTTTACGTTTACGCCTAACCGATAATCGTTGTCATATAATGTGGTCGATATCCGAACAGCAGGAAACAGATATTCGAATTCATTTTTTCTCTATCTTTACATTCAAAAAGAAGTTTTAAAATGTTTAAATTCCAAAATATGTAGTGTAATATTCCGTTCTTAATGTTGTTGTGTACGTAAAATTTAATTCAATATTTCAACCTCTACATTCATATCATAAATAAAATGTCAAAAATAAAATCTGATATATCTATATATGAATGCAATAATTATTTAGTATTATATTGATTGGCATTCAGTGTAATACAATCATACCTTCGTTTGAAAGTTCTTATCATGGAAATAGAAATATTTCACCGCCGCCAACGAGGCCATTACGCCATGAGGACTTACGTTTCAAACAAATTCTATTTTACGCAATCTTACTAGATTAACGCAGCAAACCCGTATCAATTAAAAGAATGACAATACATCCCCCGTTTGAAATCAATGGACTTCTCACGCATACCTAAAACCTCCAAGCATAATCCTGCAACTTGTTCATTTAACTATTTCAATGAAAATGAAATGCAATCTTCACAGACCGCAATTGGTGGATTGGTATGACGCACAATGTACTCGAGGATATCTGGACCTGGGCTGATGGCTCGGAGCTCACTTTCACTGGTATGTGTTATTAGAGATATGGTGTATTTCATTCATGAATTTTCACTGATAGTCAGTAATGTATTATCAGCGATTTGTATATACTGTTTCAGTTTGATATTATCGTTATGGACAAATAAACAGTTACAGTTTTTATTAAATAAATATAAGAATTAGTTTAAGAGACATTTGTTTAGCAATAACATTAGAAAGGAAGACTGTTAATTATAAGAATTATGTATTACTATTCAATTTGATACTTTGGTAAAACTTGTTTTAACAAGAGCGCCATTTGTCACTAAAAATCGTCCGTCTTAGTTTAAGGCCAAGTTTGGTGATAAGTGGTTGTGTGTTAAGCCAGATTTAGAGCGGGAAACAGTACAGAAAGTGTTTTTTTTTTAATTTAATAGTCATAACTTTTGAGTGACTAAGCTTGCATGGCTTTATCGAATCTTCCTAAGATATTCTGCCAAGGGTCATTCTGACTAGATTTGGTGATGATTGGAAAAAAATCCAAAGTTCTTGAAAAACCGATTTGAGGTTATTGTCTATAATAAAAGAAAATGACTCTTGCGTGACTTAGCGATACGACTGGTTATCAAAACTGTCCGATTTTTTTTCATTTACATTCTGAAACAGTTTGGTCATGACTGGATACAGGCGTCTAATGTTGTTGATAGGATGAGGCCGATTTTAATAATGTCCAATAATTTAAGGACGATCACTGTCGAATGATTTTGCGATGTGTTTGATTATCAAATTTGTTTAATATACCAAGAACATTTATAGCCAATTTCTATAAATTAAGAGCGATAACTCTAAAAAGACTAAAGTAATATCTCTGTTAATCAAGATAATATCAGGCAATCACGTGACCCAATGTGTCAAAAGCGACGTAAACAATCAAGTTGGTAACACTGTTTCATAAATTACATTCTTTTTGCAGAACAAATGTTAAGTATTTCGAAGCTTTTAAAAAGACAATGCTACTGTCTGCCTCTACACGAAGGTTATATTAAAGATTTGTTTGGGGTTTTTTATATTGCAATCCTTGTGCATATTTTCAGCGTTACATCGATCAACAAAATTCCGTCGATATTTGAATTCTGTTGAAATTTTGGCCAAGGATTGGATGATTAAAATACATGCAACCCTTAATATTTCACATTTGTAGAAGCCAAATAATTCGAATTATCAAGCATGTTATGAACTTGATTAACATTGATAACAACCATGCCAGTAGATTCACTTTTAAAAAGGTTTTAAATTAACCACCAAGAAGTTCTTAGCTGGTTAAAAATATCACTTTGTATGCTACAAGAAATACATTTTTCATATACAATGAATAGCGAAAATGACTTTTTACCTAAATTTGTTCCCGTTATCACCATTTTATATTGTTTGTTTAGTTTGTACAACTTATTTTTTTCTTTTGTCAAGGTATACTTTGGCATAAATGCTTCTCATATAACAAACAAATGCATGGTCAGAAAAAATGAAGAATAAAATCAACACCTACAATAGACGATGGCAACAACTCACACATTTTTATTTTAGTAAAACTGCTCCAGTATATTGTAATTATGTTTAGTGACTGGTATAATTAAGTGAAATATGCACAAATTATTTTATTTTATAAGGTATATTCTTATTTTAATTAAGATTTTTTTTCCATATTTTATCTTATGTCTATGTAAGGAACATTATTCCAAAACAACAAATACACACAATCTCCCTTATTTTTTTCTGATGATGTTATAGAAAATAAGTCCCATCGGGTTACAAAAATAGTTAGATCAATATAAATTCGATCACATTGATATAATTTGGTATCAAGCTTTGTATAAAATGATTTACATACACATATAATTGTTTATATGAATTACCGATTTTGGCAATAAAAACAAAAACCAGTAAAAAGCTGTTTCCCATGCAGCGTTTAAAAATGATGTTTATTACATAGAACATCAATATTACTAACCTCTTTATGTCTTCCTTAATTGCAGACTGGATGCTACACGAGCCGAATGGTAGCGGAAATTGTACTCAATTACATGGATATTATAACTACATGTGGGATGACTATCACTGCACTGCACGGCACGATATTAATCCAATTTGTGAAAAGTAAATCACAAATATGGTAGCGCAATGCATCATTCAGATCGGAAATGTGCCTGAATGACAGGGATACGTGTGCTTCATATCGACTTTCTTGTTTATATTTATTTCAACCTTAATTATTTTTTAATACAGAGTACAGTGTTATTTAAAACGCAATACCACTTATCTTTATAACTATGTTTAAACTTGGGAATTTATGTCTCTCAAATAAGTCCAAAACCCTTTAAATTGTCACAAGTGTCACTTACAACACATGCATATTAAATATAAGCCTGATTGAACATGTATTGTAAATACCTGGCATGTAGTTTTAGAGTTAACACATATCATTTATAGCTTTTGCTCCATTTTGAAGTGATCACCCCAAAAATATTGATAAGTCAATGTATTAATATGAAATGTTCCGACCTTTAAAACCAGAAATTTTAAAACTATTTCGAAGACAAAAGCAAACGCCCTCAAAACACTTGTGAAAGTAGGGGGAGAAACGGAAAGCAAAATGCGTTTGTCCGCCGGTAACAATCTTCTCAAGTTATTTCTTAAAATTGTTTCTATATTATGACCTAAGAGTTCGCTTTTGTTTATTTAGATATAGTTTTTCTTCATAAAGCTTCATTCCTTAGATAAACATGTTAACACTGAAACGTTTACTAACTTTTACTCAATTCGTCAACAGCACTCATCATCAATATTAATTGTATACACTTAAAGCCATATTTGGTCTATGTAAAGTAATTTAATCGTTATTAATTGGAGACCGAGCAAGCGCTAAACGGCATTTCTTAAAAGAAATACATAAAAGCATTTTTTTTGTTTCTTTGATGGTGTAACATTGTCTTTGCTAAGAATCGTTACAACCTAGATTGACTTTTTAAATTCAGTCATAGATTAAAGTACTAGTGGCGGCTGTTTTTACTTCTTGCATTCTTAAACCGTATTGACGTCGGTTGGAAACACTACGTCGGTTTGAGATCACGTGATAAAAATGGAATAGCAAAATTATTATTGTAAAATAAAACTAAAAAAATGTGTTTGATAAAAAAAAACCTTTACCAACAAATCTGCTTACATTTAGCAATGTTTCGACAGCATTTGCTTCGTCTTTGATGCTTTGCATCAAAATTGGTCTTGCATGTATGCTATAATACGTTATTTGTATCAAGTGTGTGTTTATACGAAGACTATCACCTTATGATTTCCGTTTTATATCTCATAAAGTACGATATTTGGAAAATGCCCTTTAAACAAACAAGAGCTTTTTCAAAATATACTGATTTTTTTTTTGAAAACCGGGAAGGTCCGAAGTTTCAAAGTGTCTGTTGCAGTTGAATCGTATATGCAGGACATTGTATTGTCTAACTACGCATAAATAAGAATACAAATCATATATGAGATATTTTAGGCAAAATACAAATAATCACAAATTCATATTTTATAATAAATATTTCGCTGTAAGTCATATAGATGCCTCTTTTAATATTTAAAATAGTAAAGGTTGTATTGGTATTATATCCCATCGACACGTGTATTTTGGAGTGATGTTTCAATCGAGCTAAAGCTTTACAATGCCAGAGTTGTTTTGCCCCGTATCAGTCGATAAAATGGATCTGAACATAATCTTTTGGCTGAATGGTCATGTCCGATGATCATGATTCAGTTTCATTTTGTAAATACTGCTTGTCCATAGAAATTAATTAATTTACTAAGGAGTAAAGCATTGCTTAACTTGGGGTGTTTCACTTTGCAAAGTTAATTAGTCGCAACTAAATGACTACCATTATATGCTCCTCAATATAGCATCTGTTATGTTAAGATTTCTTCTTGCTTCACTTAGCCTTCTTGTTATGTATACATTAAATGATCAATTACTATGAACGAATGCACTCAGTGACCGAAGGTACTAAATAGACGAAAGTAGAACACAGTTTAACACTTGTGATACCCACATGCGTTGGTACACATCTGGCCTCATCCGGTTGCATTTAAAGATGTTTTAAGTATAGCTCATACTTACAAATCGATATACATGTAGTTCTTTTTACGTTATCTTAATATAAACGTCAAGACATTTGGACACCATAATATAACAAATTCATTGATTGTTGTGAAATAGCTGTAAATAATGAATAAAACATGATACACTTTGTGTATATTGTATTTATGAAAGTATAATGTCGAATATTTTTGTCCTGTTGTATCTACTTGCTAAAGTCTTACCTTCGATTGAAGTGCATGTTAAATATCTGTGCCTTAGATTCGTTAATGTATGTGTAAATAAGTTCTAAGTAGAAAAATAGTCGTGTTAAATAAAGGTAAGTAAATATGTTTGATATCATATTAATACCTATAATAAATAAATATCAATTTGCAAAACATGCTGCATTTTTCAGTAAGTTAAAACAAGTTTAGGATTAATTGACATAAGACAGAAAAAAACATGGTGTATTTAAAGTATACATACATTGCATATAGTATTATTGCATAAAGGATCCAGTTAAAACCGTGAACAGGAAGCGTTGAGTACACTAAATACTGTAAGCTACTATACAGTGTTTTACAATTCTCTCGAAGTTGATCCTTTAACTTCTTAAATCAGTACTAAGTTCCTTCCTTTCAACAACTGGATTTTGCAATTACCAAAACGACGAACGTAACATGCTATTCGGGGATTCGGGACACTGGTTTCGGAAAAGAAGATTTTCAAGACATAGAGTTCAAAATAACCCAAGCCCAGGCATTCAAGTTCTTTTAGAAAACAACATGGCCTGAATGAATTTGATCAGGTTCACCTAAGCTAAAGAACATTTATGTGAATTAATGTTAAAATCGGGAAGCGATTTCTAAGTAGAAATTCATTGCAAGCAGCATAATATGACTCACCCAGTCAAGTCGTACTTCACGGTTTAAACATGAACAAAGTGAACGGCTGTGGTAAGAATAGGATGAAGATCCACTTACATTATACAGCTTCCTGTTAGACAGTGCCGCTAAGAACATGCAAGCCAACCCTTAGCTGATGGGCAAAGATAAACAATTGTCAGAAGGGACATAGGTACTAGCCCTTTGTCGTTTCATTCTGGATTAAAACAAAACATCGAGTAAAAACCATTTACATTCACACGCATTTTATTTCAAATGAATCAAATTACCACATGTGTATAAAAGGGTTGCTGGGTACCAAAATATGCAAACATATTTTCATGCAGGGCTAGCCCCTCTTCGAATGCCAAACTAGAAAGAAGAACTAGATATAAACAGTCTATGATTACAATATTCAGGCGTAAAGGGCCACTTAGATAATATGATAAATGGTACATTAACTAAAACTAAATTGAAGTTTCCCGACGTAGTTCCTTTATCATATTAAACAAGAACTTTGTTACTATTCTTTGCACAATCAATAAATAATAAAAGTTCGTGTAAAAACGATAGCATAAGGCCGAAAAATAACAATTAATGTTTATCAGTTAAATGATTAGAATTATTGACTTTAAAACGCATAAAAAAGCTCAATTAAATTCAAAACGGATACGTTCATTTATAAACCTTGAGTACGCTTTTTGACAATATTTAAATCGGTTTATCATGTTTCAACGGTATGTCCTTTCCATTGTGATGGGAAGGTTTACATCATAAATATATCAGTCGTGGTTTTATATCAAAATAGTTCCAACACTAATTACTTATAATGTTATATGATTTGTATTTTGTCGAAAAGCTGCTTTGTGAGTTACTGCTGTAATTAATGGGTATTTGACGTGCAATAAATTTTCTTGTATCTTGTTTCTAACTAATAGTGTCTGGATTTCTGAATAGCCGCAAACACATCCCCTTTATCTTATTTTCAGCCAGACAATCCAAAGGTTAACTTTGTATACTCGGTACATCACTTCCAATCTCAATATTTAGAACAAATAAGGTTATCTTTACTGTCATGCACTACAAACACGATATTTGAACAAAGTATTTTGTAGTTTTGTCATTCATTATGTATTGTTAATATAAAGGTCGAGCTACTCGTTTGGTATTTGAGATTCTTCAGTTGTTTCAATGGATGGGATTGGAATCATTGATGCGTTTAAAGAGTAAAGAAACATAAACATCTGAACAAGGTATGAATAATACCTTTTTAGTATCTAATGAAAACAAGTGAATCATGCTATCGGAATCCTTTCCGCATAGACTTCCTTCCTACTAGTATATAAAGGCAGAATGTCCATGAGAACAAAAATGATGATGACAAAATTACAAAATCTAATCAGGGTACAAAATAAATTGCATAAGAATAACACCAAATCAAACGATCACAGCAATATATTGTATAGGGTAGAAGTATTCTTTGGCGTCCGTATTACCATTATTACATAAATAATAGTTCTCTTGATTCATTTGTTAACTGTATACACATACATATTATGGATGCACTCTATCAAGCATTGAAGGAAATGTTGTATTAATCATTTTATCAGTTAATAATTAGTCAGCAAATAACTGAATAGAAGGTATAAACCTATATTCTATAAATATTCTAATTATAAGGGTAAGTGAAACACAACTGGAACATGTGAGTACTGGGGGCTTAAACTACTTTGTATGGCAATAATTAGTTTTTCATGGCATGTAGTCTGAGTAATCGTTGGGTTCCCCGCATGACAGAGTGCGGAAACTTGTCTACGCGAACTGACATGCCTTTCGCAGGTTTGTTTATTAAACCATGACCCTTAATATAAGGAAAATACTAAATCCATTTCGCAATCTCGAATTCAACTAATTTTTCCACGTTACATAATTGCATGATTTCAAATAACTCATGTTTTACTCTTTAAAAGCACGTTATCGTCTGCATAATTAAGATATCAACCTCCGGCTACATCGACCTCAGTGAAATTCATTAATTGTATAAACCCTTTCAATTATACGGTTTATAAAATTATCTGTATATTTTTGTATAATTTTATGAACCGTAAAATTGAAAGGGTGTATACATGTTGGATTCCAGTAAGGTCGATGACCATTCACTCATTATATTACATGCATGTACAAATAAGTTAATGTTAAAGGACAAGTATTACATATAGGTGAACAAGTGATATGTATATACGAGGGGAGATGGTAAAGATAAACATTATTAGAAAACGCTCCAAAATATGTTACACTAACATGACTTTTTCTTTGCAACTCATTTCTTTGTTGTGAAACAAGACCTTACCATTGATCTTGTAATTTCATTTTCACAGTTCCTAAAATGCAAGTAGAAAATGCCTGCCACATACAGAATATATGATTTTACAAAGAAGGGTACATTATGAATTGTGTAAGTAACTCAATGCACTTATCCTTCATGCCAGTTAAATCGCCAGTCCAACCTAGCAAGACGTCCAAACGTAGTTAATTTACATGAAGATAAGTATGTAAATCATCTTCAAAATGACATACCATTAGATGTGTTACTGACACTACAAACATGTCTTTATTTCATACTTATTTATGTTTTTTTAGGTAACTATCAGCCACTATGACCAATATCGTGTCCGTTTTCCGGAGTGAAGCATATCGTCCTTTTTGAGAGGCATAACAATCTAAGCCCTGGTGGAGTTCGATCTAACGACCACTAGGGTACGAGGCGGTAACCTATACCACAGACCCTGCAAAAAACACTATAATAAGGTATTTATTGTCGTAGAACGCAATGATTAAATACATTTTCAGTTTTCAGTTTTTTTTATTTAATAAGTAAAAAAAATCTTTAAAGTACGTGCACCGCATTATTTAATTCAGTGCGCAAAAAACAAACACAACTCAACTCGATTGCAAACACTCATTAATCTTGAAAACGCCTTCGAAAAGTTGTTGTATTATGTTACACCGCCAGTGCATGGTAATCTTTTTAAATTATGTTAGGTGACTAGAAACGGAGATATTCTCCTCCTGTTTAAGGAATTTAGTGATATGATTGTCATGATTTAGTTTGTGCATCTTCATTTGGACTTATCACTAAACTAATAGCATTACATTTAAGCGAAGTTACATTATACAAGAAAAATAACGTATTATTCATTGAATGATTAGTTGACAATTTTATTTAATTCATATATCAGTGCCAAAACTAGTTTAAACTTGAAACGATGTACATTTTCAGTATACATACTCATTGATGCTTTAACTCGAACATTGATAAAAAGAGGATATTAATAAGGTAAGTACAGTTCAATATAATCACCTAATTGCATAGATCTTAAGTGTCAACGTTCTTCAAATTAATCAAACGAGCTCATTATCAATCAGTAGTGTTGGTAAAGAATCAGTGTCTCGCATAAATCATAATTAAATCCGCAAGATTATTGGAAATCACACGTCATGGATAATGAGCTTGGTTAATCAAAAGATAATTATCAGTGAATTAGATAGATTAACGAGGTGAAAAACATTGAGATCTTACTCTGGAACTAAAGGTGGGATTTTTTCTCCTTTTTATTATATGCCTTAAACATATTTTAATTTTACAAGCTTTGAAACCGAGGTTGTCTCTTTAACAAATCGACTATGCTACTTCTCGTTGCAGAAACTAATAACTTATAGAATAGTAAGTGCATCGACGATAGCATGATATCTTATAAAACCAATTAATTGCCTTTCAACATTATGATATCATCTAGTTTAATGATATAAACATTATTTGTGTTTAACTTTACTAAACACAGCAGGTTCCACAGCATCATTCACTCTACAGCGCATAAACATCTCAAAGAGATTGAAAACGAATACGTTCATTCATAAACCTGAGATACGAGGACGTTATTTTGAAAATGTTTAAATTGTATCATGTTTCAACGATCTATTCATTTCATTGCAAGTGTCTTTACCGTCTGTGTTAATATTGTTAAGTCGGCAGACACACTATGGTTGAAATATTTTCTTCCGGTTTAAGAAAAAATGATAAATATGACAGTCGGGGATGTATATCTTTACGGTTTCGGCTCAGGCAACTAATTCTTTAGTTTGGAATTTATGCCTCAAGCTTCAGAATTAACATATAGCCTCTTGTTTCGGATGATATCAGTATATCTTTAATCATACTAAGTCTGATATTTTACATTTCATTTTATCTAATTAATTTTGTTAATATGTTGAATAATTATGCATTTAATTTATGATAAGGACTGCAAATGTACATGCCTTCTACTACGAATTTCTAACACATGTTCAAGTGGTATATTGCGCTTTTAATTAATGTGAATCCTAATCAAATTCTCAGTTTTGGACTACTTAGTTTGTCCCTATTCTGTTGTGTACTGAGGCAGTCTTTGCACTTCGAGCCTTGCCCTCTACGTGTACTTCAATACTCTGGCGTGTTCCTGTTCTTTATACTGTGTATATCCCTTTGTTTCGATACTTAGATTGTCCCTGTACTTTGTAACGGTGCCGGTTATTGCACTCCGACATTTCGCCTGTCCCTGTACTTCGAATTTGTGCCTGACCCTGTACTTCCTTATTGGGTCTGTCTCAGTTATTCAATACTGAGCTTCTTTATTTCTTTGCTTGTAACTGTATTTGACATTGGGCCTGTCCACGCACTACGATCCTTGGCTTTTCGATGTACTTCGATTTTGAGACTGTTCCCTTTAAACTACCAGGCTTCTCCATGTACTTTGATACTGAGATTTTTCATGTACATCGATTCATGGCCTGTTCCTGTACTTCGATACTGGGCTTGTCGCTTTTCCTCAATTATGATACTGACCTTGTCCCTGTACTAAAATGCTTTGCATATCCCTGCACTTCGAATATGAGACTGCCCTTGTACTTTGGTACTTATATGTTCCATGTTCATCGATTCAGGGCCTGTCCCTGTACTTCGACCCTGAGCTTGTCGCTTTACTTCGATACTGAACTTGTCTCTGTACTAAAATGCTTGGCATATCCCTGACTTCGAAGATTTGACTGTCCCTGTACGTTGATAATTGGCTTTTCGCTATAATACTTAATTACTAAGCCTTTTCCGGTAAAGCAATATGGGAATCGAAATGTCCCTATACTCCGATACTGTGCTTGTCCTTTTACTTCGATACATGACATGCCCTTTAAAAAGAAACTCGGCTTATGCGTGTACTTCAAAATAATGCTGGTTACAGTACTTCTATTGTTTGACTGTTCTTCAATTTCAATACCCCAATCAACAGTACATTCGGAAAACTTCATGGACTTTGCGATCTTATTATTATGTTTGCCTATAGCATTTAAGGGGGGACGATTACCAGTCGGTATCATCATTGTAATAGTTTCGGTTTGAGTAAGATCTGAGTCGTCATTAGCAAAAAAGCGTCTGGTGTTTTGAGTGCGGATTGTTATGATTTAATACTTCGGTAAATGCCAAGTTATTTGGGCATCAAATTTCCGTTAAGATTATCATAGGCAGGATGATGTGTTTGTTTTGAATTAAATCATTAGCCCTTTTTAATGACTTGATTATCTCTCTTTTCTTATTCAACGTTATTATTTATTATCAAACTTAACCGTTAAATAATGACATATTGCCTTTTTAATTTTAAGCCGGTGTACTATTTTAAAAAATGTGCGTATGTATTTTAGGTCTCAAATAAGAAATATTCCAGTAAAATAATAAACGGGGCAATATCTGATCAAGGAACTCCTTGCGACTCATGCATATTGAAAATGCATCTTAAACCAAATAATTCTGTGTAAATTTAATCTTACAAGTTAAATTCGTTTTTCGATTTCTGGCAGTCACTTAGTAATAAACTGAATTTTCATAATTAATATTTTCCTTATGATTTACTTTTAGTTTCTTGTACGGATGTTGATATGATGGCCACTAGACATATATTGGCAATAAAAAACTTATTAGGTATGTTTCCATGTCTTACTAATGTCTAGACTAAGAATATAACTGTTTCTGAACTGTTGTTAACTTTTGGATCATCTAAAGTTATTTAGGGTATTCTAAAATAATTTTAATGTAAGAACTGGATAGACACTTTTGATTAATTTTAATTAAAAGCAATACAGTCTTAGCATATTCTTATTTATTACTGACCTACGTTTAAAGAAACTGAAAGAAAATATGTTATTGAATGAAACTGGTTATTTTGTCGAATTTATGTGGTAATTCTGTGGAAATCTGACGATATGTTAAGTGAGCAAAGGAAGTTACATATACAACGTTTTAACACCAATAGAGCAAAATCTTTAACAAAAAATTCATATTGATAACGCAGAACTTGTTCTGTTTGTTTTAGTTTTCAGCATTTTTCACACACACACACACACACACACACACACACGCACACGCGCACGCGCACACGCACACACACACAGTCGATCGCTCATTTAATCACTCACTCACTCGGAAAGTCAGTCGCTCACATTCTTTCTCTCTCAATCGCTCGCTCACTCTCTCTCTTACTCACTCAAAGTGATTGCACGCATGACTTTCATTTCATCAACACTTTTTCATATTTATCCCTTTGCAACAGTGTTTAAGCGGATTTGCGTTATGTCATTTGTACAAGAGTTTTATTGAAAGATGTAGTGTCAAAGTTGCTTGTCTACAAATAGCTCATTAGTATTTTATTATCAATACTTTTTACACGTATTAGGTTTATGGATTATTTTGTTTCAATTAAGAAATTGAGTATATGTTTAGCCATGATTTACCGTCATCATTAAATGGACTTTTTCCATTTGATTCTAGTAG
This sequence comes from Mya arenaria, assembly GCF_026914265.1. NCBI lineage: Eukaryota > Metazoa > Mollusca > Bivalvia > Myida > Myidae > Mya > Mya arenaria. Next base: position 60,968,264 of record NC_069131.1, on the reverse strand, counting down.
AAAATACTGTTGTTTGTAATATTTTGTGCACTACAAGCATGATATTTGAACAAAGCGAATAGTGGCTTTTGATATATGACACATGTGACATTCATTGTGCATTGTTAATATAAGGGTCGAGCTATTCGTTTGGATTTTGAGGTATCGTCTGTTGTTTCAATGACGGGATTTGAATCATTGATGCATTTAAAAAAAGAAACAATAAAATTCATAAGGCATGAATTATACTTACTTAGTATTTGATGAGAAAAAATTGTGAATTCTGCCTCCGGAATCCTTACCGCACAGGTTTTTCTTCCTACAAAAAACATCAAGGCAGAATAACCATGAGAACACAAATGACGATGGTAAAAATATCATAAAATAAAACCAGGGTTATAATTTTATGAAACCGTATATTGAAAGGCTGTACACATGTTGCATTCCAGTGAGGTCGATGAAGTCAAGACAAGTTTCTTGCATTCACTCATTATAGTACATGCGTGTACAAATGAGACAATGTCAAATGAAGTATTTCATGTGATATGCATATACGAGTGAAGATCCGATTGTTATTCATAATAAGAAAACGCTCAAAAATATGCTTCACTAAACTTTTGTTTGCAACTCAATTGTTTGTTATGAAATCAGGCCCAACCATTGATCGTGTCATTTCATTTTCATAGTTTCCTAAAATGCAATAGAACATGCCTGCCACATACAGAATATATGATTTTACAAAAAAGCGTACATAATGCGTTGTGTAAGTAATTCAATGAACTTATCCTTCATGCCAATTAAATCGCCAGTCCAACCTAACAAGACATCCAAACGAAGTAAATATTCATGAAGTTAAGTTTGCAAATCATCTTCTTATTGACATACCATTAGACGGGTTGCTGAAGATTCAAACATGCCATTCATTCAAACTTATTTATGTATAGGTAACTATCAGCCACTATGACCAATATCGTGTCCTTATTCTGGAGGAAGCATATCGTCCGTTTTGAGGGGCATATCGTCCGTTTCGATCTAGGCCCTGGTGGATCTCGATCTAACGACCATTTGGGTAAGAGGCGGCGGTAAGATAACCTTTACCACAGTCCCTAGGAAAACAATAACATAGACAATAGTCCATGCAACAACACTATCTTTGACAACAGTCCCTGCAATAACAATAACTCAGACAACAGTCCCTGCATTAACAATAACTTGAACAACAGTCCCTGCAACAACAAGAACTCAAACAGCGGGCCCTGTAACATCAATAACTCAGACAACTGTCCCTGTAATAACAATTATTTAGACAACAGCCCATGCAACAACAATAACTTAGACAACAGTACCTGCAACAACAGTTATTTAGACAACAGTCCCTACAACTACAACCCTGCATGAACACAATAATTAGGTGTTTGTTTTTGTAAAGTGCAATGATTAAATATATTTCAATTTTTAAATTTCTTAATTTAATAAGTATATTTTATTATTGTTTAGTAGGTAAACAGCATTTTTAATTAACAAAGCTGAAAAAACAAATACTTACAATCAAATCTATTTCGAACACTCATAAATCTTGAAAACGCTTTTGAAAAGTTGTTGTATCATGTTACAACGCCCTATTCAGTGCATAGTAATCTTAGGATTAGTAATGGAGATATTTTCTTCTTGTATAATGATTTAAATGTAATATGATTTTCGCGACAGCGGAATGTCATGATTTAGACTGAGGTTAGTGCATCTTTATTTGGACTTATCATCATATTAATAACATTATTTTTTCAGCGATTGCATATTCTACAAGAAATACAAAATATTACCCGTTGAATGATAAGTTGATAGATTTGTTTCGGTGCATAAAATATTTTAAACCTAAAAGGTTTTACAGTCTAAACATATATACGCATTCATGCTTAATCTGGAATATTGATAAATAGTGGATATTATAAAGGTAAGAAATTTACCTATTTTCAACTGATTGTTTCAAAGCAAAAAGCTACATAAATCGTGTTAACTTTTTTTAAATTAATCAAATTCGAACGTGCCCAATATCAATCAGTAGTTTTGGTTAAGAATGATCGTCTTGCATTAATCATAAATAAATCCACTAACCTCACACACTGTGGATAATACGCTTTGTTGGATTATAACATAGGAGTCAGCGAAGAACATCAATTGAGTTTCATACTAAACATAGTAGTAACACATGTACCTATGTAAGAACATTAACACTCATTTGATGCAATATTGGTGGCATATATAAAATATAAAATAATTATCAGTCATAAGTAATTTACATTTTTCCAAAAAAATATACTCTAACATATACGATACTGCGCAAAACTATTCATTAATCATATGCAACATCCTAAATATCATATGGGTAACGGTCTGATGTCCAAAGTTAATGACTAAAATATAAAAACAGCAAAACCAATTTTCAATATCGTATCTTGGTAGTTTGATGATTAAAATAATTGTTTTATTCGAGTATGTGAATATTAACTTATCCATAAAATCAGATATACATTTGCTTCACGTACGTTTGATTTTTGTAGTAGTAATATGTTGCAATGCACACATTGAAACTACGGAGTCAAGTCATAAAACGTAAACTAGTGAAAAGCTTTGCTCAAAAAGGGCTCAAAATCCACCTCAATAAGACGAATTCCTGTTCGTCAGTGCTACTAAGACGGTTTAAACATAAAATAATGAACAGCTGTGTCAGAAAAGGACTACAAATCATAAATTAAACAATTTCCTGTACGTACGTGCCGCTAAAACATGCAAGACAAACCTTACAATATGTGATACGATGAACAATTGTCAGAGAGTAAATTTGTGCTAGCTCTTCGTCATTTCATTTAGGGTTTAGACTTCAGGTCAAGGAGAAACCGGAAATACGCATTAGTATTTTGTATAAACATGGTGATTTCGCGACGGATATGACTTAGATCGTCATTATATTATAAACAAAAATTGTGCGGCTACGCGTCTTAACTTTAAACAAACGAACATTGGTCGAAGTAATGAATGCATTGTATGGCTCCTCATCATTCTAAACAGTGTTATTGTTTCTGTCAAACAAGCCATGATCTTATTTTCATTAAGAGTTTAAATAACGTGTATTTGATATCAGACTTTGTTTATAGTATCTTATACATCTTTAGAATATATGATTATTTGTGTGTTGGTGTTATTAAGCAATAACAAAATGTTCACTTTTACAGCTTCTTAGTTTGTCAGTTGTATATGTATTTTTGCATTTATCTTATAATCTTATTCCTGTCTGACTTCTTTTCCAATCTATTTTCGGATTTCATTTTTATTGTGTTGTGTTAGTGATAGGAACACATTTTATTCTTGTGACATTGAATGCCCCGCGCAAAATGGCGATTCCGCGATTGCATGCATTCCCCCGAAATGAATCTCTTGTATATACATATATAACTTGTCTGCACTCTTATTGAAATACAATTATTCTTTAAATCATTACAGAACGCTCTTTTTTTAAAAAAACGCAGGTAATTAAGCGTACCAAAGAATAAAACTTTTTTTTAACCGTTACACACCAATGAAACGTCTAATCGTTACGCAGAAAACAGTTATTTTGTTTTGTATTTATCTCTTTTTAACTTTTCAAGAAACATAGTAAAAGGAAATCTACCTCGCATTTTTCATTATGTAACATCTCATGTATATTTTCTTTTAAATTATGACATTAATAAGCTGTTATTAAAAGTCAACAAGTCACTGTGTGCTCACATAAGGAATATGATAGAACATGAAATTTAAAGAGTTTATCCCATCCCGATCAGTTAAACTCTTATTTACTTATATATTTTGCTTTACCTTATCAAATTTCAACAGAGCCCAACTGTTCCTTTCGTTAGTTTACTATGTACGTTTTGAAGTTCACATTCACTCCAGTTTAATTTTTGTAACTTTCAAGCTTCTTGACGATGAAAATACTCAAAACTGAGTTAGATATAGTCTTTAAGAGTAAGCCAAGCTGCATTTTCTCTTTTTCATCATTTACATTCTCAACAACTCAATTCAATCCGTATTTGCTTTGATTACATCTCGTTTTATTATATCAAAACATTTTAATCTAACTCTAATAAATACAGAAGGTTCCAAAGCATCATTACTCATAAAGCGCATGAAAATCTCATTTAGATTGAAAACGAATATATCCATTCATAAACCTGCGACACGAGGACGCTATAATTGAAAATGTTTAAATAGTTGTATCATGTTTCAACGATCTATTCAGTCCATTGAAAGCGACTATTTCGTCTGTGTTAATAGTGAAAAGTGGGTAGGCAAACAAGTGTTGCCATATTTTCTTCCTGTTTGAGAACAAATGATGAATATGACAATTAGGGCAGAAGATCGTTTAGGCACGAGCGGCTTATTCTTCAGTTCGGATTGTTTTGCCTCATGCTTTATATTTTACCTATAGCCTCTTGTTTCGGATACTATCTGTACATCTTCAATCATAGTAAGTTTAAGCTTGTAGATTACATATTTTCTAATTAATTTGATTAAATATGTGGAGTAACATCTTCTTTTGATAAAAGTATGCAAATATATAGGTCTTCACTTTCTATTACAAATTGATATAACATCCATGTTTTAAATGTACGGAAACCAGAAGAAAGCATTAAGCTTAGATATACCCGAAATACTCGATAAACACGACACACCATATGATTATGTATCCGATCGAAAACATAATTGAGAGTAGAAAACTCATATGTTTAAAAAAAGACTACACCAAAAGCCGATATGGCATGATACCATCTAACCTATATTTATGCAATGCCCACAGCATGAGTACTCTAAACACACGCGATATAGTTAAAAATGGCCCCATGTATGTTATAGTTGACTCGTTGTGTCATGCGGTATGGTTTGATTTCGCCCCCTCGTATTTTGAGAAAAAAATGAAAAAATATACAGGTTTTTGCTCTCCTGTATTAAAATAATCCAAACATTTTGTACAAAAGACATTCAATGCCATAGCAGTACTCCCGATAAGTATAAGAAATAACAAGAGTTTATGAAATGCCACTATGTGTTCTTAGTCTGTTGACAAAACTATAAATTATCTAGGCATTCTGACCGTCAATGACGTTTTCTAGTTTAATATAGTATCCTGCGATTACGAGTGTCAAAATGGTACTGTTATAAAAATACGTATAAGAATTGGCTTACTAGTTCATCTGTATACTAATTATAAACTTTTGAAATTTCTTTTACAGATTCAGACGACTAGACAGAGAATGAAAGCAGATATGCTCTACTTGTTGTTTATTTTCTGCCTTTTTAAAAGGGGTTAGTAAGAATAAAGGTGCACATACTTTTTCCAATTGTTGGTTTCTGACCTTAACACTCGTATCTGAATATATAAAAAACGAAACACAATACTCTTGTTTAAAATATATATTTTACGTAGGTTTGTTTATCCTGAAACTGATTGTACGCTGTTACTTGTCCCTTTTTATTTAATTATTTTGTTATTCTATCTTTTTATTTGTATACATTTTTCTAATCTGACTGAAAGAGTGAGGGGTTTGCAATCCACTGTTTATTAGTTGTTACAACAACATATAAATTAAAACTTACATTACCAATAACGTAAATTCAAACATGTAAATGAAATTGTGCTGAAATACCTGTGCATTATTACCGTTATAAACACCTTATGATACGAACGAATACGTTTTAATGGCATCCATATACGTAACTAGCTAACATATATCAACTTTTCACAAACCAAATATTTAAAAACAACCTTGGAATAACAAGAGAATCACTGACAAATTATAATTATGTATAGGAGGCACTTTCAACTGCAGTTGACGCTGTGCCTGTTGCATCGACGGAGCGGTAGGAAGTGGAACAAAGCCTGGATTTTTAGGAGATGATTTCTGTTTAAAATGATGTGTCGATACCATTTATGGATATAGGAGTAAAATTCCTTGTAGAGGAAATTGTGTGAAATGTTCTCAAGACACGGGTGCTGAATGTTTTGCCTGCAAACCTGGATTTTATGGCACATCAAGCTTTTGTGCTGAGTCTTGTGCAATTAGATGTATTAATGGCACGTGTGAGAATGACGGTAGTTGTACATGCATACAAAACTTTGAAGGTAACAAATGCGACACATGCGTTCAGGGGCAATATGGAGATAACTGTGAGCACACTTGTTCTATAGGCTGCATTGGCGAAACCTGCTATAGAAATGGTAGCTGTAGCTGTCTTCCAACCTTTAGTGGGCAAACCTGTGACACATGTGCATCTCATTATGAGGGAAGCGCATGTGATAGTTGCATACCTGGTAAATATGGCGACCGATGTCAGCATAATTGTGCAAGTCCGAATTGCCGCTGTTTACCTTCGCAGACATGTGTCTCATGCGTTTCTGGTTTCTATGGTACTGCCTGCAATACACCATGTTCTCCAGGTTGCTTTGATAACAAATGTTCTGATGATGGAAACTGTATTTGTAAGCCAAATTTCACTGGAAAAAAATGTGACGTTTGTGCAGCTAATTATGAAGGCTATTCTTGTAATATTTGCGTACAAGGGAAATATGGCAATTTTTGTCAAGATACATGCACTTATAACAATTGCCGTTGTCGTGAAAAGTTTGGCTGTGCTTCGTGTAAAGCTGGATTTTATGAAACAAGTACCTTTTGTAAAAAGGCATGCGGTAAGGGTTGTGTTAGTTCGACATGCGAGGACGATGGCAGTTGTTCTTGTTCACCGAATTTCATGGAACCGAATTGTGAAAATTGTATAAGTGATTATTTTGGACATATGCAAAAGAACATGCTTTAATCCTAACTGCAAGTGCACAGCCGAATATAACTGCGATGACTGTAAGGAAGGTTATTTTAACATTTCTTCAAACTGTGATCACCTGTGCTCGGATGGCTGCATGAATGTTTGTCAAAATGATGGATCTTGTAATTATAAACATAGTTTTAAAGGGACAAAATGTGACTATTGTGATGATGGTTTTTATGGACAAGACTGCTCAATGTCATGTATTCTATTTGATAATAATTGTCTTAAATGCAAACGGAATGACGAATACTGTATAAAATGCAAGAATGGATTTTTCTCAAGTAATGGAAAATGTATCGCATGTGGTATAAACTGTTTAGAAGGGAGTTGCGACCCCTCCAGTGGCCGTTGTGACTTGGGATGCAGGGGAGGATTTTGGTCTGACAAATGCGATGCATGATGCAATCTCAACTGTTCTACATGTGACCAGTTATGGAGTGTGTGTTTGCACTGCACTACCGACGTTGTTTACGGACCTTTCTGTAATACGTCGTGTAACTCTTCCTGTGTCCAGTCACGGTGTCATCAGAAAACTGGTACATGCACACACGGATGCACTTACAATCGGCATGGTACTTATTGTGGAAAGGAATGTTCGGACAATTGTGAACAGAATGACGGTGAATCACCATGCAATGGTAGCGGTGTTTGCACAAATGGCTGTGTCAGTGGATATATAGGAACTTCTTGTAATATAGGTATGAATTGTTCATTCGAAATTTACGCCTTAAAAGCCAGGGATTTTAATGCATTCTTAGAAAATTATTTGTTTAAAATAAGAAAAACAATGATATTAATGGCGTGTTTTTTTAACTCAGTTTTAAAGCTATGATACAACTTAGAAAAGAAAAAACAACAACACTGTACAATAAGAAATGTTGTTACGTGTTTTTATTCAAATGGGTATTGAACATTTATTTTTGATTAATTAACTTAATTACATTAACATAACATTATTATAGTCCTGTTCAATAACTGTTGTTATCTCCCTTGAAACATTACCTCCCCTGAACGCTCTTCCGTGTGGAGAACAAATCTTGACTTCCGGTGGAGAGCAAAGTAAACTTGTGCGAAAATGAGCGAATCTACACCAAAATCGACAGTTAAAAAGCGACATTATTGTTGCATTTGCAGTAAATACAGGGGGAAAGTTGTGAATGAACTTTGTGTAACGTTGCACAGATCCCAACGGACGATAAGCTCAGAAAACTCTGGATTAAACGTCTGAAAGCTGTCAGTCCAAACATTGTGTCAAGTTTGAAAAACGATCGCCTTTGTTCTGTTCACTTCGCCAACGGCAAATACACAAAGACAAAACCCCGTTCCGTGTGTGTTTATCATAAACAACAAGGAAAAGATATTTAAATTATCAAAGGTAAGTCGAGTTTGTCGTTGTGAAACTAGTTTCATCTTGTTTATCATTCTTTGTGAATCACTAGCTACTTATTTTAAATACATAGAACACATCATGAACATGTGTATCTAAACTTTATATGAATGTATTTCACTGTTTACCAACACTATTGGAAATTGTCAAACAAAAGATTTGGTTCTGTTATGTTACATGTTTATAGTTTGCTAAAACAAGGGGGATTTTTTAACTGTTTTATTATCTGTATAATCAGTTAACGTACAATATATTGTTCTGGATCTGGATGGTACGTTACAGGGCCTTTCAGCATATAAGCAACGTAGCATCATGAATATCATATCAAGGATTTTTGTTCGTTTCTGTGAAATATCGAAAATAATACTCACAAAATAGAACCATAAGAAATACTAAGAATCCTGTTTATTTATGTATTTTCAGGTGGAAAGTTCAGAACAGGCATACAAATGTAATGACGAAGACCAAGAGGCGGAGAATGAAGAGTATGATGGGCCAGACTGTACGTTAACTACAAGCAGTGTATCCGAGTATGCTTCAAACAAGTTCCATGACTATGCTGGCTAGATTGAATTTACTGTTCAGAAAACGCTAATTAAAGACACACAAGCTGACAAAGTAGGAGTGTCCTTTTCCACTCAGACGGAAGGGACTAGTTCAGTTTCAGTTACTAAGTGTAGTGTTTCAACACAAACAAACTTTGAAACTCCATTATGTAAATGTATGTCAAAAACAACTTCTGAAGTTGGAGTACAAGTTAACAAACCTGACCTGACTGTGGAAGACATTAAAAGTAATGAGATGTGTATGTTTTACACAGGTCTACCTAATGTGGAAATTTTTCATTTACTTTTTGATGAAATGGATGATGTAGAGAGTCACACAAATAGAAGCGGAAATGGAGAAAACAAGGGCCGGCCAAGAGCGCTACGACTTATTGATGTTTTTTTTTTAGTTTTGATGCGTTTAAGATAAGGGCTTCTTCTTGAGGACTTAGCAAGGAGATTCCATGTGTCGAAATCAACATGTTCAAACATAACAAACCAGTGGATTTCATACATGAGTGTGAAACTGTCAACATTAGTTGCTTGGCCATCCAGAAAGACATTAAAAGTTACAATGCCACAGAAGTTCAAACGGAAATACCCGAACTGCCGCATAATCATTGACTGCACTGAGTTCTACACAGAAACACCACAATCACTTGCTAACAAATCAATGATGTACTCACACTACAAGTCACATATGACTTGGAAGGCACTTTTAGGAATAAGTCCATCTGGAATTATAACTTTCGTTTCGGACCTATGGAGTGGAAGCATTAGCGATAAACAGTTGACAATTAAGTCAGGACTCCTTGATTTATGTGAAACTGGTGATGGGATAATGGCTGATAAGGGTTTTCTAATATCGGATTTGACAACACCACGCGGCATGCATCTGATTATTCCACCCTTGAAATGACAAAAGTTTAACCGCCGAAAATTTGAAGAAACAAGGAGAATCGCAAACTTGCGAATTGACGTAGAACGTGTTATGGAAAGAGTGAAAACTTCAGGATTTTGCAAGGTGTAATGCCTATAACATTGTCTAAGCAAGCATCAAAAATCCTGAAAATTTGTGTTGCTCTGTCAAATTTGTTGCCACCATTGGTACATGATGATGAAGATTGAATATGATCATTGTTAAAAGACAGTACTGGGGAATATACTTTTATTAACATTGCTTCAGGCTTCTTTCTTGATATATTCTTAAACTTGTTTAATAAAAGTTTACATTTTATGACATGAAAGATCATATACATACTATTTAAAGCTGCGCTCTCACAGATTTACCATTTTTACAACTTTCTTGCCAATTGATGTTGCCTAGTTAAGAGCACAATTGCATGTTGTTTGCTTTGGTTTAATCACCAATATAATTGTAACTTTACTTCTGAAAATAAACTGTTACACACTTAATGTACTTTTTTATGAGTTGTTGTTAAGTCTCCTTTGAGCTGGAATTGGCATTGCAGAGTTTAGTGCTCCGGCTTGATTAAACTGATTGAATCTAACCTCCACCGACTTACACTCTTTATTCATTAAGACAAAACAACCACTCTCGTTAAAGACTTTATCATAGCATTTGTCATTCCAGTTAAATGAAGTTATGTAATACCAGTTAAAAATCAAAGAACTGATTCAACACTCTAAAAACCATAGCCGGCAAGTGACATCTGTACATTTAGATTTATTTGGTTACCCACTTGACTCTTGACTCTCTATTCGTCAAACACTGTTTTTCAATAAAAGAAGAAAAAAAAAACTAATTATTTTCATTCCAAGCATTTTATTCAATTCAAGTATTGTTGTCAATGAAAAAGAGCAGTTCATGACGATACATTTATTAAGATCATAAAAACATAGGTATAAATCAAAGAACAAATCAACGTCACAAAAATGTTCATGTGATATATAGTATCGGTGGCCGTGTGGACTAGCTGGTTGTTTTCAATTTTTTTCTATACTTGAGAAGTGTGGGTCTGAATCCAAACCCCACAAAATCAAAATACTTTTTATGCTATAAACTGTATTTTTGTGCAATTTATATATCATAGAGTAAACTAATGATCAATAAGTGCTTTCAGTTGCTTTACTGGGAAAACTGTTTTTGTTCAAACCATATGCGAGTCATTTTAAGTCTGAGTTTTAGACTCGCACTAAAAAAACTGAATCTTTAAAGCTGCACTCTCACAGATTGAACATTTGGAGAACATTTTTATTTTTTTGTCTTGGAACAAGAAATTTTTTGCGTACATATCTACAAACAGATATTTACGCTAAAATTTGCTAATTCCAAGACAAGAAAAAGAAAAAAAAGGGAAAAATGGTGAATCTGTGAGAGTACAGCTTTAAATTTTTCAAATAATGTATACAAAAATTAAATTAAAAGCAACTGTGTGCTTGCTTGACGAACAGAATATGTGTTACTGATACAGCAATTTGTATCATCTTTGCTCTGACATGTATAACAACATTTGAACAACAAGATTAAAATGTTGCATTTCTGAGTCCGAGTCTCAATGTTACACTTGAGCCATTTACGAATATGGACGCAGGGCTCCATAACCAGTGCAATCCTTGGTTTCAGTTCCAGTAACTGACAGCTTTCCCAGACCAAACGGGTATTTTATGTACGATATAAAAAAAAAATGTTAGAATAACAATAATATTAACACTTATTTACTTTAAGTTATAAACAGTACTAATTAGGTATCATATATTTGCATAGCAATCAAGGTCTATAGTTAACTTAAGCGCATGCAAACAAACTATTAAATGTAACAACAACATGCGAGCACCAATTCTGTTTTAACAAACTCTTTCTTTGTCTATTTACAAATAATGAACAAGAACTGTTTGATTTTTCTATTTACACTTTAAACACATTAAGTTTCTTTACATTAGTTCTTTACCCCGTTTGACACGCTCTGTGAACAATTCTGGTATAACAGCCTTTACATAAAAACTGTTCAGTTTACCTAACATGTCAACCCAAAAATCATTATCAAAAGGTATTCTCTCCACACTATGACCCTTCAAAGTCCACACAAAAAAATCACACCATTTTCTTTCTGTTAAGGCCTTTTGACCTTGAACTTGGAAATAGTAGCTGTGTTTTTTTTCAAGGTTACTTCGCCAATCACTATTGAACAACAAAATATTTTGTCTACACAGGCCTCTTCTGGTGAACAGTTTGTAAATTTATATGGGCATTTTATCTCGAAGACCCCCTTGGTGTGAGCACATTTCTTACAACAGTCTACTATTCCATCTGGGCTTGATCCCAAGTGTGGTAGACTTGGCTTTACCACAAGGCCAGATGAAAAGAGTTTCAGCCCGGGGTGAGTTATTTGAATACGCATTTGGTACACACGCTTGACAGCTGGTTCATGACTTCTGCCCCATCTAGTAGCTGCAGTATCAAATTCGTCATTGTACCCCATAATGGATCGCAACAAGATATCAGGTTTTGTTTCAGGTTTTTTCTTACAAATAGTTCCAAAACTGGAACTTGTTAACCTGCCAGCCCTTGCAATGGTAACTTTTATGTTGTCCTTTTGTTGAGTTTTCAATAAGAAAACAGTCATCCTGCTTACAGTTCAATGATTTAAAATATGTTACGAAATTATTTTCACACATTGAACTTTTTAAGTCAACACTGTCTTTGTAAAAGAAATCCACAGAATGAAGTTTGTGAAGCACTGGTATTGGCTCTTCTTGTGCACCAAGTTCAGAATCACTCAACAAAAAAGCAGCATGTGGAGCACATTTTTTAAGTTTTTTCCCCAAATGCTAATGAATTCAGAGGTTTAACATTGTGCAGGTTGTCAACTTTACATTTAGTAGATGGGCTAACTTTCTGTAAAGTGTCATTTTCAAATTTCAGCTTTTTGAATACAAGATGCTGAGACCTTTGAGGGCTTATTTTTCTTTTCCTCGGCTGGTTCCATTTACATTTTGTTGAAGTTGGTGCATTCAAACCATCCTTCTGTTTGGAACCGATATCAACAAGGGCGTACAGCAACGCAGCAACATGGTTGCAGGATTCCCCCTCCCTGAAACATGAAATGAAAAGTTGTACGAGTATGATAACAAATTCTGCATTATTCATTGTAATTTAAAATTACTCAGAAACCTGTAATCTGACAAAACAGTGAACGGACGCACAACAGGGAGCTAGGAACACTTTTGGATAACGATGATTTAAATAAATTCATTGACCAACACCTCCTTCAAACAACTAGGCACGTAGCTACTGCTACTTTGGGATAACGCTGATTGAAATGAGTTCATTGAACGACACCCCCTTGCCCCCCTTCGGTTTGCATTTAAAATTCAGGGTATTTTCAAACAACCTGGCACGTAGCTAGGGCTATTTTGGAATGACGCAGATCCAAGTTATTTTTTGATGGACTCCCCCTAGCCCTTTCGTTTTGTATTTTAAGTTCAGGCTTTTTTTATTACAAAAACTTTGACCAGTCGAAATGTCATTGCACAGCTGCGTACAGTCAGCTATGCCCCTGTCAATTTTTTTTTATAATCACTGGCAATTTTGGTGCATCTTAAGCTTTTATTAGACCATCAACATTATTGCCTGATGGGATATCATTATAATGATGCATAATAAAATAACGAGTATGTCAACACCCTGCATCAAAAGGAGACGTTATTATCTAAAAGTGCATGTATACATCTTATTCTAAATGTGAATAGTAAATTTACCCAGCAGCACAGTTGCATCCAGCAGCATGAACCTTTCCCGATACTTTAGACAGACCGGCCCATGGTTCATAATCCTTTTTTTAACATTAGACCCTGGAAAGGACGGAATGACCTTTTCTCTTACGTAGCAGTGGGAACATTTATGTGATATCTGATTGTATTTCACACTATGGACATGTCCATCTTCGTAGAACACTTTGGCTTTTAATTGTTTTCTTGCATTCATGTTCTGATTGTCAAACGGTTTAACACAAGGTAATTGTATAAATCCTGCGTCCTGAAGAAGGGAATTTTTAACACATCGTCCTCCCAACAACCTTTTAAACTCTCTGGCTTTGGCAACTTTTCACCTAACGGCGTGGTAAATAATTCCTCCTGTCGTTCAACTGTGTTGTTATTGTCCTGAATATTAATCTCTTTCAATGTCCGTTTTCCGATTTGTACAAGGCCTCGGGGACGTTTTATTAACTCCGGTCTATTTCCTGACACATGTGCTCCTCTATCTCGTAAATATATCTTAAGTTCACGCACTGATAATTTGTCAAATTGACACGGGTCACCGACCTCTTTATTCGACGTCATTATCCTGTCAATTGTTACTCACCGGAAGTTGAGGTCAACTACGAACGATAATTTGCTAAGGGAGGTAACAACGGTTATTGAACAGGACTATAGACAAAGTATGTTCTCATTTTTCTAAAAAATAGAATGGTTTGCTTATTTGCAGTTAAACATTGGCTATATTTCATAATTTATCAAAAACATATCTGATATATATATATTCTGCTCCGGGTAACAACTCCACCTTTTGCCCGAGGGTTTGATTCTTCAACCCAGACCGCAACTGCGTGAAAGCGTATTTGACGATTATATATTTCCACTTTGTATTCAAAGTTTTACATTACTAGTTACTTAATTGGGCTTTCTTGAAATGAAATGGTATTATTTTCATAAGCAATACAGTTAAAATAATTAAGATGCTCGTTGTTATGGCAGGATGATTTATCTGAAACGGAGTACAATTTTCAGGCACGGCTAAATACACCTATTCATATCCCATATGCACTCAAAATATATAATGTTGTAGTAAAATTGTAGCTGTCGGAAAAAGATTAAATTGAATTCAGTCTGGCGTAAAAAAAGTGTTTTATAGCTAATTGTGTATAAAGAATAAAATAATTATTATGTCCCTGCCATAATATAGTATACACCAATTGACTATTATGTTCTACATTTTGATGCCAAAACTGTTATTTAAGAGAGACGTATTAACACTGCTTCTTCCACAAATATTGCAACGGCAGCTTTAGTGGGAGTGTTTGCTACTTTGGTCATGTGTACGGCTGCTGGTTGTTACTTGTGGAACAGACGAAGATCTAAACCAATAGGTATCTTATATCGTATTGGTTTTATAACATGTATATGCATAATTATTTTGTAAACATATTATAACTTTTAGATTCTAAGTAAAATATATATCAGTGGTATTTCTCACAAGAAAGACCGTTTTCTGGAACCTGTCTTAAGTATTCACAAACATAACAAAATGTATATATTTCAATTTAAGTCTGTTTGATCAGCTACATTTGGTTTTCAGAACAGAATTCGGAAATACAGTTAGATCAGGCTGAAAACGAAAGGGCATATGAACAGCTCCGAATACAGGCAAGTGAACCAACATACAGGAATGTTGACGACAATTATACTGTGCTTTCAATGTAGAAGTTCAACAAACTGATATTTCTCATTTGATACTGAAAATAGGACATAGTCCGCTTAATTCTGACATATTTTGCTACTTTGTATACAACTACAATCTCAGTTTTAAAATGTATCGTGTGTAGATTATTACAGAAAATATTTGTTCGTCTTATGTTTTGTGAGATTTATGCATGATATACAACCTCTAGTATGTTTTATGCGGAATACCGACTGACCGACAATACCAGCAGTACTCATTCTGACAGAAAGGAACATAAACTGTGGAATGAATTAAACCATATACTACGGCATAAACAGGGGGCTATGTCGCAACCATCAGAGTTGGTAAGTTGTGTGATTTTGAATGCAACTGTAAAGGTATTCAGTGCAATTGCACACTGCATTCTAATTATCGATACAATATTTATATGCACAACTACAGAAACAAGCCCAGAAGTCGACATTTTAAACATAAACTGCGTTTAATGGCACAGAGTCAACGCCAAAAACATAGAACACAAACACAATCAATAACAAACTTGTCTTAATTGCCGGATTAGCTTTAGCTGACTTTATACTTTTTATTCAAAAATGTTCCTCTCTTCAGAGTAACCCAGCTCGAAACCATGTTTAAAATCATTTCCTTAACTTGCGCGTGCACTATAATTGGGTATTGCAACAGAAAATTTGATAAGTTCACGACATTAATTAGCGAGTGGCCATGAATCTTTAATGTTTTAATATATTTTATATGTATATATATCATAAGTTCAGATAACGTGGTCTGCCTGATTGGGGTAAGCGGGATTACTGACTTAAGGAAGAGCGGAAGTAACCCGGTTGAAAACGCGCAGCGCGCGGTATGATGCGCCATGGGGCTGTGCTGGGTCACTGTTGTTACTATACTCTTTCATTTGAAACACAGTACATAGAAGGGTGATGATTGTTACATATTAGGCAAGAGTATTGAAATTTGCTGTGTTGTGTTGCGTTGCATTTGATTATAATAAAACAATTTGGTAGAACTGTGTTTCGCTACCTTATTCACAACAGCGAATGACGGGCCCATGGCCGAAAACATAGCTCATTATCATTTTTTGCAAATGATATTCTCGATGTGTCAATTGCAAAGTGCATTCTAAATTGCTGGTCATATTCACGCCAGCCAAGTCAAGCATATTTTCTAGCTGTCACCTTATATCTCGCCCGTATTTCAACAACTATCGTGAACTATTGGGGTGAACTGTTAAGAATAAAGAGATATAAATAAAGAAAGGTGTCGGTCCATTTTTCAATGGTTGATATATTAAAGACGTATTTGGTTTAGCTCTAAGCGCAGTCTCGCTATTGGTAGTTTTTTTTACATCATCTTGACCGCTTTAGGGTTTTCTACGTCGAATAATTGACTTAAATCGATAAAGTTACCAGAAATAATCTGAGATTCATTGAAGCCAACATTGAGTCTCCAAATGGCTATGTATACTGGGCGACATATACATGGTTGCATCCTGCTCTAAGGTTAAATGATCAATTGGGATTATACCTTGCTCACAATGTGCCTGATTCACCAAGATTGTGGTAAAGGGTGGGATCTAGCTATGGCCGACCTGCACATCCGAATTGTCGTAGGTAAAGAGTCGCTATATGATGTGGCTCTAAATGTCGCGACGCTTGTCGGTGCTCCTGAAGGTTGAGCTACGCGGCGGGCAGGGGTTTTTTGGTCTTTACCTGGGCGCACGTGAACTTTATCCATGTTAACGGCGTGGCCGTCTCGAATCATGCGTGTTCCGCTGTCCGCAGACCATGTATGATGTCGCGTTTGGCAACAAAGCAATAAGTAACGAGGAATCGACTGTATGATTAATCATTGGCGAGTAAATTAATATTAATCCACAGCTTGTCCGCTTACACTTCTTATATATATATATATATATATATTGTTTTATAGCCAAATCAACTACCATTGTTTAGCAATAATACTACTCCCATATTAAATATAGGTCCATTGAGCCGAAAAGGCGCGTGTTAAGGTCAAGTATTGTAGAAAAAAACGATTGACCAAACGCGTCTTCTCAGCTTAGATTATTATGCGGAAGCTTACATAACCATTCTGTTTGAGATATAAAGCTCTACAAAAACAAAGCAGGTTTAAGTTAGGTTTTATACCAATGACCACGTGCGCTCTGTCAAGCGAGAATCAAATTGACTTATATTAAATTGAAAAGAAAATGAGCAATACATGCGAGTTGAATCTACGTTGACTAATTAATAGCAACTAATATATGTCTCATTTTATCGACATGCGTAACCGGAGTAACTTTGTATTTTAATATGAAAAGAGAAATGAATTTGTAACCGAATACTGTAACCAGATATTTTGATTGACTTTATATTTATTATATTATATTTTTATGAGAGAAAAAAACTAACTGTGTGTATAACAACAGTCCCAGCAAAAACAAAATTTTAGGAAAGAGTCCTGCAACAAAACATCTTAGACAACAGTCCTTGCAATAAAAATAACTTAGACAAGAGTCCTTGAAACAGTAATGACATAGAAAACATTCCCTGCAATAACAATAACAGAAACTTAGACAACAGTCCTTGCAAAAAATAACTCAGACAAGAGTCCCTGCAATAACAATAATTTAGACAACAGTCCCTGCAATAACAATAACTAAGACAACCGTCCCCGCAATAACAATAATTAGGACAACAGTCCCCGCAATAACAATAATAAGGACAAAAGGCCCTGCAATAACAATAATTTAGACAACGGTCCCTGCAATAACAATAACTTAGACAAGAGTCCCTGCAACAACAATAACTAAGACAACAGTCCCCGAAATAACAATAATTAGGACAACAGGCCCTGCAATAACAATAATTTAGACAACAGTCCCTGCAATAACAATAAATTAGACAACAGTCCCTGCAACAACAATAACTAAGACAACAGTCCCCGCAATAACAATAATTAGGACAACAGGCCCTGCAATAACAATAACTTAGACAACGGTCCCCGCAATAACAATAATTAGGACAAGAGTCCCTGCAATAACAATAACTTAGACAACGGTCACTGAATAAATTAAACATCAACAACAGCCCTTGCAACTTTTATTAAACAGAAATCAGTTCCTGCAACATTCATTACTTAGACAACATTCCCTGCAACAACAATTACCTAGATAACAACCCCTGCAATAACAATAATTAACCAACAGTCCCTGCAACAACAATAACTTCGGTGGAATCCCATGCAACAACACTAACAAAGAAAACAGTCCCTGCAACAACAATTAATAAAATAACAACCCCTGCAAAAACAATAACTAAACAAACAGTCCCTGCAACAACAATAACTTATACAAAAGTCCCTGCAAAAGCAATGAATTAGACAGCAGTCCCTGCAACAACAATAACTTAGACAACAGTCCCTGCATTAACAATAATTTAGACAAACAGCACTTGCAATGCCAATAACATAGACTACAGCACACGCAACAATAATAAGTTAGACAACAGTCCCTGCAATAACAATAACTTAGACAACAGCCACTACTATAACAATAGTTTAGAAAACTGTCCCTGCAATAATAAAAACTAAAACAACATCCCCGCAATACACTTACTTTGACAACGATCACTGCAATAATTAAAACATCAACAACAGCCCTTGCAGTCCCTGCATAAACACAATAAACAGGTGTTTGTTTTTTGTATAACTGCAATGATTAAATACATTTTCAATTTGAAGTTATCTGATTTATTAAGTATATTTTATTACTGTATACTAGGTACACATCATTATCTAATTAACAGCGCAAAAAATAACATATTTGAATCGATAGCGAACACTCATCAATCTTGAAAACGCTTTTTAAGTCGTTGTATCATGTTTCACTGCCCTATTGAGTGCAATGTAATCTTGCCAAATTGTTTTTGGTAAACAAGACTAGCAATGGAAATATTTCCTTCCTGTTTAAAGGATTTAAATGTTAAAAGATTATCGTGACAGTGGCTTGTCATGATTCAGACTGAGGTGTGTGCATCTTCATTTGGACTTATCATCATATTAATGACATTACATTTATAGCGAAGATACATTGTACAAGAAAACAAATATCCATTGAATGATTTGTTTACAGGGTTTTTTTTATATCGGTGCCCAAACTAGTTTAACCTTTAAACGATGTACTGTCTCAGTATACATACGCATTGATGCTTTAACTGGAACATTGATAACAAGTGGATATTAGTAAGGTAAGAACACTTCAATATAATCAACTAATTGCATAGATCTTACAAGTGTTAACGTTCTTCAAATTAATCAAACGAGCTCATTATCAATCAGAAGTGTTGGTAAAGAATCAATGTATTGCATTAATCATAATTAAATCCGCTAGATTATTGGAAATCACACGTCGTGGATATTGAGCTTTGTTAATCAAAAGATAATTATCAGTAAATTCAATAAAGTAACGAGGTGAAAAACATTGAGATCTTACACTGCAGCAAACCATGTTGTTTTTTCCTTTTAATTATATGCCTTAAACATATTTTGATTTCAAATGGCAGTTAATATTTAGTTTTTCAAAATAGCGCTCCAAATTGTATGCGAACGTTAAATAATTTCGGATATGACTTCGTATCTTTTTTTGTCCTAGCCCTATGCGTTGCGACGTGGCCCATCTTGTTTTTTTCCAGCATCTTATTAGTCTAATAACATTAATGTTAAGGTACCTTTGGTTGGGCATGATACTACGTTTCGTCAAATTCTTTACACAAAATTTCAGTTATATCCCATTTTGTGAACAATCGCATTATTAAAAAAAGTTGAAATATTGCTAGTTAAGCAAGTTATATTTTTTCACAAAAGCTTGAATATACACTCTCAACATTTCATAATTACAATGAACCCACATCTCACATTGCAGCCGAACAGTTTTACAGTCTCCTTTCTTTGAAGATCAGCGACTATGTTATGAAATATATAGATATAAACAAGGTTAGGGTATTAAATATAGGATATTCATAAAATTGAACAACTTCGATTTGGTTTCCGTTAAAGTACCAACTGCTCTATGTGACACTCAACGCCTGACTACCATAATCTAAGTCTTAATACATCTAGATCTTAGTGCTACCTTGGAAACCGAGATTGTGCCTCTAACTAAACGACTATGCTACCTTTCGTTGCATAAACTAATAACATATAGAATAGAAAGGGCAACGACGATAGCATGATACCGAATAGAACCAATGAATAGTTTTTCAACATTATGATATCATCTCGTTTAATGATATAAACAGTATTTGAGTTTAACTTGATTGAATACAGCAGGTTTCATAGCATCATTCACTCTACAGCGCATAAACATCTCATTAAGATTGAAAACGGATACGTACATTCATAAACCTGAGATACGAGGACGCTATTTTGAAAATGTTTAAATTGTTGTATCATGTTTCAACGATCTATTCTGTCCAGTGCAAGCGACATACCCGTCTGTGTTAATAGTGTTAATAGTGTTAAGTGGGCAAACAAACTATGGTTGCAATATTTTCTTCCTGTTTGAGAAACATGATGAATATGACAGTCGGGGATGTAGATCCTTACGGTTTCGGCACGCGCGACTAATTCTTAAGTTTGAAATTTATGCCTCAAGCATCAAAATAATGTATAGCCTCTTGTTTCGGATGATATCAGTACATCTTTAATCATAGTAAGTCTAATCTTTTACATTTCATTTTATCTAATTAATTTAGTTAAGATGTGGAAAAATTATGCATTTTATTTTTGATTATGACTGCAAATGTACAGGCTTTCACCTTCTACTACGAATTTCTAACACATGTTTGTGTCGTATATTGCGCATTTGGTTAATGTGCTATTATATACAAAGTCTTAGTTTTGAGGTACTTAGTTTGTCCCTATACTGTTGTCTACTGGGGCAGTCTTTGCATTTCGAGCCTTGCCTTCTTCGTGTACTTCAATACCCTGGCGTGTTCCTGTTCTTCTATACAGTGTATATCCCTTTGTTTCGATACTTAGATTGACCCTGCACTTTGTAACGGTGCCGGTAATTGTACTTCGACATTTATCCTGTCCCTGTACTTCCTTATTGGGTCTGTTTCAGTTATTCAATACTGAGCTTCTTCATTTCTCTGCTTGTAACTGTAATTCGTCGTTGGGTCTGTCCACGCACTACGGTCGTTGGCTTTTCGCTGTACTTCTATTTTGAGACTGTCCCTGTTTAAAATACCAGACTTCTCCCTGTACTTTGATACTGAGATTTTCCATGTACATCGATTCAGGGCCTGTCCCTGTACTTCGACCCTGGGCTTGTCGCTTTTCCTCGAAACCTAGCTTGTCCCTGTACTAAAATGCTTGGCTTTTCTCTGCACTTCAAAGATGAGACTGTCCTTGTACTTTGGTACTGATAGATTCCATGTACATCGATTAAGGGCCTGTCCCTGTACATCGACCCTGGGCTTGTCGCTTTACTTCGATTCTGAACTTGTCCCTGTACTAAAATGCTTGGCCTACCCCTGCACTTCGAAGATGTGACTGTTCCTGTACGTTGATACTTGGCTTTTCGCTTTACTTAATTACTGAGCTTTTTCGGTAAGTCCATACAGATATTGGAATGTTCCTGTACCCCGATACTTGGCGTGTCCCTCTACTTCGACACATAACATCCCCTGTAATAAAAATCTCTGCTCATGCGTGTACTTCAAAACGATGCTGGTTACAGTACTTCTATTGTTTGGCTGTTCCTTAATTTCGATACTCCATATACTTTTTTCAGCTCTTTAACCGAGATAACTTTACCAAGAACTTTTACCTAAAATTGCAGTTACATCATCATGAAGTGGTAAGGGGTACGATGTTAACTTTTATATTCTGTCCATTTGTCTGAAAACCAGCACAAAAGCGTTTTATCAACAATACATTCTTAAAACTTTATGGACTTTGCGATTGTATTATTATGTTTGCCGATAGCATTTAAGGGGGATGGTTACCAGTCGGTATCTTCATTGTAATAGTATCAGAGTGGTCCCTAGCAAAAAAGCGTCTGGTATTGCTTAATCAGTCGTATGTGTGGAGCCTTAACTCTTCAAATATCAGTTAAAATGTTATGTATTTAGCTGACAGTTGCAATTACGTCACTTGAATTTCTGTATTCAAAATAAGTGTTATAAGAAACATTGGTTCCTTTGAGAAAGCGTGATACAAATTCATGAACATATTTTCCAAATCCATGATCAGAGATTTTAAACTTGAAAATAAGAAAAATAAATGACCAGGCAATAGCACTAAAGTAATAATCAAACATATATATTTCAGAAAAATAATCACATAACGAATTTCAATAAGACAAATACAAAACATATAAATTCAGTAAAATAATAACCACAAAAATAAATTTCAGTAGAATAATTACAGTATATTTAGAATTTGGTGAACTATTTACATCGAACAAAGACCAAACATTCTTAAACAAGATCACCAGATGTGCTCATATTTTTAACCAGCTATTCAGTAGTTATATATTTAAATAACTAATTATGTTCTTTGTTGAAATAGTTGTAATCATATTTATCTAAAACATAAAACCCGCTTCACTCGAAATTATTCAATATATTTCGAAGTAATTGAATAGAAAATAAATAGTCGAGAAACTTACCGAAATCCAAAACCTCATGCCAACGATAACGGGATTTCTGATAAAATACAGTATTCAACTTATTTGGAGACGTTGTTTATTGTCTGAAAAATATAATTGCAAAATAAAAGCAGATTCGACAAGAAATAAAGAGCATATGTCTGTTTTTCTGCGAAAATCAAAGCAGTGATTATCGGAAACTGTTATCCCCTACCTTCGTCATTTCCGATAAGGGACGCAACTCTTCTGCGCCAATTTATCGATTAAATGAAATGGTGTAAAAATAACATCCTGACCGGAAACATCGCGCGATTTCCGCTTTCGTGGGCGATAGAAATAAAGTTAAATGTAAACAATAAAAGCTTGATACGAGCTATAATGTGGCGATAATACAATATTTTACAGGTTTAAAAGAAAAAAAAACGCAACAATCATTTTGTCCCACACGATGTCACAGCTGAGTTGCCCCGTTCAAAAAAGCAGTATTCCACAGGACGTCACGATGTGTGTATATAAAGCAATTGAAAGTCACATAGCTATTTTTAAACGTATTGGGATCTACTTGGTAGACTTACTCACAAGATTTCGAATAGAAAAAAAAAACGCAAAAACTGCAAAAGAAAAATGTATATCAATACCAATTATAACTTGTCTCTAGCATGTTTTCTGTGAAAGAGTTTCTTACAAGTTTTAGAGGGTTGCCATGGAATGATCACCGATACTTTTAAGATAAGTATCGGTCTTATAAGCTGTGGTGCATGTGGATTATTCTAGACGCTTTTGTTCTAAGAATACGACATCAAAATGGGTGCTTGCTAGTGACTACTATTACACAATGATGAATGTGATTTTGATTCTGCCGAGAAACCCGACACTCTCTAGAAAAGTGTTTGTAATTATGATGACATTAATACTTTTTATAAAACGATGAACACAATGATGATGATGGTTGATGGTTGATAATGCTGCTTGATGGTTGATGGTTGTTGATGATGATGATGATGATGATGATGATGATGATCAAAAATCAATCTTTATTGTGCCAATCGTTGTGTTAACTGTTAAATGAACAGTGTTATTTTAGATTTATTGATGAAACAACAGTTGCTGACATGATTCAAAGACTGGATACACAAACCCACTAAAATAAATATAGCTATTTTACAAGCTCGTCTCATCACAACACATCATTCAACAAAAATGTACCTTTATAAGTGGAGCAGATGGTCATAGTAGTTATATTGCAGAGTTTTTTTCTCGGATGCGTGTTGTGGTCGAAAAAATAAATCTTTACATATGATAGGACGTATGACGCTTTTTACTAGCATGTTTATAATTTTATTATTGTATTATCCAATGCATTAAACTCATTTATTTTAAAAGCGAAGGCGAACACTCATAAAACTGAATACGCTTTTAAAATATTTTAAGTGCCGTATCAAGCTACAATGATCTATTCAACCAATTGTATGCCGCTAGATACCTCTTTCTAAATCGTGTAAGGTGAGAATGTATCTATTGCGTTGAGATATTTTCTTCCTGTTACACTCGTGGCTGTGGATTGTCATGCTTAAGACTTCTATAAGTGCTTTGTTAGTGTTATGAATCTGGACTTATCTTATTATGTCATATAATTGCTACAAAGTTAAGAGTTGATATTTGGCATTAAAAATTGCAATTATTCATTTTGGCTATTGTAAGTACGTTTTGATTAAGCTTATTGTAAACTGAAATTAAATAGTTAAAGTTCCTAATTGCGGGAGGTACATCCATAAGGACATTACAATAAGTGTTGAAACCGATTTCTCTTAAATGTTCAATTATGTATCAGTTAAAATAACTATACAAAACTTTAAGTAGTTTTAGTAGGAAATAGGTTGTTGTTTATCATCATTCTACTGTTAACAAATTCTGCTGATGAATATGATAAAGCGCAATAAAATATTGTCCCTTTTTCATGATCATGATGAGTCTGAGATCATATTTACTAACGTGCTTAGACTGAGCCTATATTCACTAATGAGCTGCCTGTGAGCCCATATAAACTTACGTGTTGTACCTGGGTCCATATTATCTGACCAGCTGAGTCTGAGCCAATATCCACAGGTTTGCTGCATCTGAGCTTTTATTCGCTAGCATGCTGAGTCTCCGTCCATATTATCTAGCCGGCTGCGACTGAGCCAATATGCACTAATGTGCTGAGTACGAGTTCATTATTAGTAGCGTGATTGTTTATTTTTACTTAAGTGCTGCGTCTGAGCCCAAATTCGCCAACGTGCTGCGTCCGGGCCCATATTCACCAACCCTATATTCACAAACGTGTTGCGTCCGAGCCCATATTTACCAACGTGTTGCGACTGAGCTCATATTCACAAACGTGCTGCATCCGAGCCCATATTCACAAACGTGTTGTGTCCGAGCCCATATTCACCAACGTGTTGCGATTGAGCTCATATTCACTTACGTGTTGCGTCCGAGCCCATATTCACCAACGTTCTGCATCTGAGCCCATATTCACTAACTGCTTCATTTGAGCTCATATTCGTTAACGTGCTGCGTCCGAGCCCAAATTCACCAACGTGCTGCATCTGAGCCAATATTCACCAACGTGATGCATTTGAGCCCATATTCACCAACGTGCTGCGTCTGATCCCATATTCACCAACGTGCTGCGTCTGATCCCATATTCACCAACGTGCTGCGTTTGAGCTCATATTCACCAACGTGCTGCGTCTGATCCCAAATTCACCAACGTGCTGCGTCTGATCCCATATTCACCAACGTGCTGCGTTTGAGCTTATATTCACAAACGTGCTGCTTCTGATCCCATATTCATCAACGTGTTGCATCTGAGACAATATTCACCAACGTGCTGCATCTGAGCCAATTTTCTCCAACATGATGCATTTGAGCCCATATTCACCAACGTGCTGCGTCTGATCCCATGTTCACCAACGTGCTGCGTCTGATCCCATATTCACCAACATGCTGCGTCTGATCCCATATTCACTAACGCGCTGCGTTTGAGCTCATATTCACAAATGAGCTGCGTTGAGCCGATATTGGGTAATGTAATGAGGCTAAGCTTTATTCACAAATATGCTGTGTCGGAGTCAATACATTCGAACGCTCGTAGTCTGAGGCCATATTTATTAATGTGCTTATCGAACGGTTATATTTACTAGCGTACTGAATCTAACCCCATGTTCACTATCTTGCTCTGACTGAGCAAATACGACATAAATCTGAGCCCAATACCACTAGCATGATGATTCCAAGTCTTTACTTGCTAACATGCTGAGTCAGAGCCCATATTCACTAACGTTTTCAGCTCGAGCCAAAACGTTAATCAAAGCCAATATCAGCTTACGTGCTTTGTCCGAGTCCATAATTACTCACGTGCTTTGTCCGAGTCCCTACTCACACACGTGCTTCGTCTGAGCCCATATACACTAACGTGCTAAATCCGAGTACATATTTACAAACGAGCTTAAGCAGAGACCATATTCACTTTCGTGCTAAGTCCGAATCCATATTCACTTTCTTGCTTAATCAGAGCCAATATTAACAAACGTGTTAAGTCCAAACTCATATTAACTTACATGTTTAGTCCGAGTCCATATTCACTAACGTGTTTATCCGAGTTTATTTTTTCTTACGGTCAAAGTGCGAGTCCATTTATACTCACGTGCTACGTCCGAGTCCATATTAACTAAAGTGCTAAGTCCGAGAAAATATTCAGTAGCTAGCTAAGTCCGAACTTATATTCACTTTCGTGCTGATTTTGAGCCTATATTCACTTATGTGCCTAGTCTGCGCCCATATTCACTATCGTGCTTAGAGTTCATATTTACATTCGTGCTTAGTCCGAGTCCATTTTCACTAACGTACCGAATCAGAGTCCATACTCACAAACATGCTGAGTCGGACACCATATTCACTTTAGGGCTTAGTCTGGGGTCATATTCGCTAACGTGCTAAGTCCGATTCCATATGCACTAACCTGCTAAGTCCGAGTCCATATTCACAAACGTGCTCAGTGCGAGTCAATATTCACAAACGTGCTCAGTTCCAGTCCATATTCACAAATGTGCTTAGTCCAAGTCCATATTCACAAATGTGCTTAGTCCGAGTAGATATTCACAAACATGCTTAGTTTGAATCCATATTCACAAACGTGATTAATTCGAGTCCAAATTCACAAAGTGCTTAGTCCTGATCCATATTAACACACGTGCTTTGTCAGAGTCCATGTTCACTTACTTGCTTAATCAGATCCCATATTCACAAACGTGCTAAGTCCGAACCCATATTAAACTACGTGTTTAGACCTAGTCCATCTTCACTAACCTGTTTAGTCCGAGTCCATATTCACTTATGTGTATAGACCGAGTCTATATTCACTAACGTGCTTGGTCATGGTGCATATTCATCTACGTGCTTTTTGCAAACCCATATTCACTTATATGCTGAGTCCGAGTGCATATTCAACTACGTGCTTAGTCCGAGTCCATATTAACAAAAGTGCTAAGTCCAAGTCCATTTACACTAACCTGCTAAGTCCGAACCCATATTCACTAACGTACTAAGGCTGAGCCGATATTCACTAACGTACATAGTCTGCGCCCATATTTACTATCGTGCTTAGAGTTCATATTTACATTCGTGCTTAGTCCGAGTCAATTTTCACAAACGTGCTTAGTCCGAGTCCATATTCACTGACGTGCTAGGCCCGAGTCCATATTCAATAACGTGCATAGTCCTAATCAATGTTCACTAACTTGCTTAATCCGAGTCCATTTTCACTAACGTACCGAATCAGAGTCCATACTCACAAACATGCTGAGTCGGACACCATATTCACTTTAGGGCTTAGTCTGGGCCCATATTCGCTAACGTACTAAGTCCGATTCCATATTCACTAACCTGTTAAGTCCGAGTCCATATTCACAACCGTGCTCAGTCCGAGTCAATATTCACAAACGTGCTCAGTCCCAGTCCACATTCACAAATGTGCTTAGTCCAAGTCCATATTCACAAATGTGCTTAGTCCGAGTAGATATTCACAAACATGCTTAGTTTGAATCCATATTCACAAACGTGATTAATTCGAGTCCAAATTCACAAAGTGCTTAGTCCTGATCCATATTAACACACGTGCTTTGTCAGAGTCCATGTTCACTTACTTGCTTAATCAGATCACATATTCACAAACGTGCTAAGTCCGAACCCATATTAAACTACGTGTTTAGACCTAGTCCATCTTCACTAACCTGGTTAGTCCGAGTCCATATTCACTTACGTGTATAGACCGAGTCTATATTCACTAACGTGCTTGGTCATGGTGCATATTCATCTACGTGCTTTTTGCAAACCCATATTTACTTATATGCTGAGTCCGAGTGCATATTCAACTACGTGCTTAGTCCGAGTCCATATTCTGTTACGTGCTAAGTCCAAGTCCATTTACACTAACCTGCTTAGTCCGAACACATATTCACTAACGTACTAAGTCTGAGCCCATATTCACTAACTTACATAGTCCGAGCCCATATTCACAAACGTTCTCTGTCAAATCCATATTTAATTACGTGCTTAGTCCGAACCCATATTCACTTAGTCAGTAATATGTGCTTAGTCCGAGTCCATATTCACTAACGTTCCTAGTCCGAGACCATATTCACTAACGTGCTTTGTCCGAGTCCATATTCACTAACTTGACTAGTCCGAGACTATATTCACCAACGTGCCTAGATCGAGTCCTTTTTACTTTCGTGCTTAGTCCGTGTCCATATTCACTAACGTTTTTAGTCCGAGTCCATATTCACTTACGTGCCTAGTCCGAGTCGTTTTAAGTTTCGTGCTAAGTCGGAGTCCATTATCAATAACATACTAAGTCCCAGTCCATATTCACTAACGTGCTTGGTCCGAGTTTATATTGACTAACGTGCTGAGTCCGAATCTATATTCCCTAACGTGCTAAGTCCGAGTCCATATTCCTTAACGTGCTTAGTCAGAGTCAATATTCACTAACGTACTTAGTCCGAGTCCATATTCACTAACGTACTAAGTCCGAGTCCATATTCACTTACGTGCCTAGTCCGAGTCCCTACTCACTAACGTGCTTAGTCCGAGTCCATATTCATTATCGTGCTCAGTCCGAATCCATATTCACTAACGTGCTTAGTCTGAACCATATTCACTGACGTGCTGAGTTCGAATCCATATTCACTAACGTTATAAGTCTGAGCCATATTCACTAACGTGCCACGTCCGAGTCCATATTTACTCACGTGCCTAGTCCGAGTCAATATTCACTAACGTGCTAAGTCGGAGTCCATATTCACTAACGTACTAAGTCTGAGCCCATATTCACTAATGTACTTAGTCCGAGCCCATATTCACTGACGTACTTAGTCTGAGCCCATATTCACTAACATACTTAGTCCGAAGCTATATTCACAAACGTGCTCAGTCCGAGTCTTTAATATTCACTAACGTACTTAGTCCGAGTCCATATTCACAAACGTTATAAGGCTGAGCCCATATTCACTAAAGTTCTTAGTCCAAGCCTTTATTCACTAACGTGCTGAGCCCGGGTCCATATTCACTAACGTGCTCAGTACCAGTCCATATTCACAAACGTGCCTAGTCCGTGCCCATATTCACTAACCTAATAAGTCTGAGCCCGTATTTACTAACGTTCTTAAGTCCGAGCTTATATGCACTAACGTGCTCAGTCGAGCCAATATTCACCAAGTGTTTAGTCCTGGCCAACATTCACTGACGTGCTGAGTCCTAGCTCATATTCCCTAACGTGCTTAGTCAAATCCCATATTCACTGACGTGCTGAGTCTGGGCCCATATTCACTAACGTGAAGCGTCTGAGTAATTTATAGCAACTTGTTGCTTATGGTCCCATATTTAATAACGTGTTGTGTCACAGTCCATATTCACTTACGTGATAAGTCTGAGTCGATATTCACTTACGTGCTAAGTCCGAGTCATATTCACTGAATAGTTCTGATCCCATATTCACTTACGTGCTGCGTGTAAACCAATATTCATTAAAGTGCTGCTTGTGAGCCCTTGTTAACTAACTAGCCGCATTGGAGCACAATTGTGCTGCGAGTGAGCTTATATTTACTTACGTGCTGAGTCTGGCACAAAACTGCGATTAGTTACTTAAGTGTTCGATTGATACTTTTGTTACATTTGCAATTACATACATTTTTTAAAATCAAAATTATTATATTAATTCATGTCTCATACGTTTTAAAGATACTTTTCAGAGTTTGAATTTTAAACTTATATTAAAGACAAAAGTGAATATGGCCTTTGTTTAATCATTTGTATTGTTTGTCTAGATTTTTATCTCTGTTTAAATCATTACCATACATCTAGATAATAGGAAAGCAAACGATGTATCATCTCGTATGATTTATAACAATATTTATTGTTTTAATAAAACTCAATCAGGAAGAAGAAATGCGATAAAACTCAGCCAATTACTCAATTGATCTTTCAACAATAACATTGTACTTGTAAAAGTGAATAGTTTGTACTTGTTTGATGTAGTTAAGATGGCAATTACTATATATGAATCCGACTAACTGTTGTGTAAAAAGATAGCTTAGATAGTAGTTTAAGTGTTTGGTATTGTGTTCAGCGTAAGAATCATATATGTAACTGAAAGTTTTTAATGAACTGAAATCTCAATATTCATGTTATATGTTGCAGGTTCGAATTTAAAATACTTCCATAACAGGATGATATTTCGTGTATTTGCTTTCCTCTGCCTGGCGCGAGCATGTATGACAGGTATATACAAAACGTTTATATCATAAAAACTTTTCAGCATAGCATATGTTATTTTATATTGTGTTCTATATTGAGTTTGATACCCGCTTCAAACATTTTATACAGATTTAAAATATATCCAATAAATTTCTACAGCCATTAAAGATGGAAGGGAGATGGACTGCAGTCCTAACTGTGTTTGCTGTAAGGGAAATTTGACGCGTTGTGGATATCAACCTGGCAAAGGGAATAACTATTGTTTTGATGGCTGCATTGATGGAATATATGGCCATAGGTGTCACAATCCCTGTCCAGAAAACTGTATTGCATGCGATCAAAATACCCCAGCTACATGCTACAGTTGCAAGGATACCTTTTATGAATCGAGTAGTTCATGTTTGAAAACATGTCAAGTAGGATGCAAAGGACAATTATGTAATGACAGCGGAAATTGTGACGAATGTGCAGCAAATTTCGAAGGAGAAAATTGTAACATGTGCAAACAAGGAAAATATGGTACAGACTGTTCCATGGATTGTTTTTATCAAAACTGCCGATGTTCAGACGAAAATGGCTGTGACTCCTGTAAAACGGGGTACTATGACAGCGGCACACTGTGCAAAACACCTTGTTCCCAAGGTTGTCGAAATGGTGGTTGTAATGATGATGGAAGTTGCCAATGCCGTAACGATTTCATTACTGGTTTATATTGCACGGAATGTATAAATGGATATTTTGGAGCTGACTGCAATACCCTTTGCTCTGGAGGTTGCAGAAGTGAAAATTGTATGCGAAGCGGAACCTGTTTTCAATGTAAGTCTGGGAACTATGGGGACCGATGCAACAATACATGCTCTGTAGGATGCAGCGGTGGGACATGCATGAGAGATGGGACATGTGACTGCATGCAAAACTTCATTGGCTCAAAATGTGAATCATGTTTAGAGGGAAAATACGGTAACAAATGTGATCAAGATTGCAGTGTTGGTTGTTCGTCATCGACATGTGAAAGATTTGACGGGAGATGTGAATGCCTTCCAAACTTTTCAGGAAATAAATGCGAAACATGCGGAAACGGATTACATGGGTTGTCTTGTGATTTTAATTGTTCAGATAAATGTATCGGTGGGATATGTGCAAAATCGGATGGCACATGCATAAACGATTGCGTTAGTGGATATTCGGGTAGCACTTGTTCAACACCTTGTGATATAAACTGTGCGACATGTCAACGGTATGACAAATCGTACTGTACGTCATGCCCGAATGACTATTCTGGATCAATATGCAGTTGTCCACCTAACTGTCAGTGTAGCACAAACAGTGATAAATGCATCGGTTGTTATGGTCAGTGGAAACGTGCTGATTATCAATGTACATGTAATACAAAGTATTGCACGGATACTGGCTGTCACACATGTAGGAATAATACCATTCTTGTTGAAGGCGACGTATCTGCATGTTGTGTTTGCCCTCCAAACTGTAAAGGTGGTTACTGCATCACAGGACCCAAATGCTTAGATGGATGTGAAGATGGATTTTATGGCATGGACTGTTCTCAAAAGTGTACCGATCAGGGGGTTGAATGTTTACAATGCAGCCAGGATGCTGGAAAGTGTTTCTTGTGTAAGAAAGGATTTTTCCCGACTGAAACTGGAAATTGTACCAGTTGTAATGTAAAATGTAAAAATGAGCAGTGTGATTCTAAAACAGGAAAATGTATAGAAGGCTGTGTAGGAAAATTTTGGGGGAACAAATGCGACACTCAGTGCAATTCAAAATGTGGAACATGTCTTCAAAAATCCGGAGCGTGTGAGTCATGTACAGACCTTTCTGTCCATGGATCGTACTGCAATAAATCTTGCAGCTCATCGTGCCTCGAAAGCAGGTGCGAGCAAATCAATGGTTATTGTTCCCGTGGATGCAATGGGGATTTTTTTGGAAACATTTGTGAGGTCAAATGCCCTGAAAACTGTCTACACAGTGGATCTGAAACGACCTGTGATATATATGGCCACTGTACGAGTGGCTGCAGCGATGGCTATGTAGGCGATGACTGTACAGGTTAGAGGACGTAACATTGTCAATTGATGTTTATTTCTGGAATTTGTTATATCTCTTTTATTTTGTAAATCTTATCAAAATGCCTCGCGTACTTTCTTACTAGATTTACCATAACATGTTTTAATAAAATGCGTATACCTTATTTGTCTTCCGGCCGTATGACTGTATCGTTGCAAACCAAAAGTGAAAACAAAGTATAACTTCAGAACAAAAGGGAGCAGTACAAGCGCTACGGGCTGGCCAGCCAATAGGAGCTATTGTTGGAAGTGTTAGTAGTGGAGTGGTTATTATCATTGGCATCATTGTCGCAATTTTCTTCTTTCGACGAAGGTATAAATTATTACTTCTACTATTTTCGTGCCATCAAATGGATGCGTATTAAAATGCGTTCGTATATGATAAATATATGCAAACATGCATCTTCGAATTTAATCCGTCCGACATAAGACTGTAAAAAAGTTCAAATTACAATTATATGCTGATTGTTTTATATTTATAATTGCTAATGTATTATTTCTTTGTATAAGATATATTCGTCTGCAAACTTCCAACAAAAGCAACAGAAACGGTAATACAACATATCAAACTAGCATTACCGACGACGGATTAAATGAATGTAAGTACAAATAGAATTTATATAGCATATATTATAGAGAAAAACAGAGAGGGGGGGAGAAAGAGAGGGAGAGAGAGAGAGAGAGAGAGAGTGAAGTTCAATACGATCTTACACTGTAATATCAGATTAACATGTTCACTGCTGTTATTTCACTGATAAACTCAATATTTCATCGCAACGTATAACAGCAATATACATATATATATATATATATATATATATATATATATATATATGTATATATAATTAAATAATGCAAATTACGGAGTAGTCCTTGAATATTACAGTTCAATAAACAAAAATACAAGGCTTAATCCGTAACATTACATTTCGTTACATTCTAAGACAATAAATTGAACTACAATGTTGTCAGCCGACGTGTGTCCGACGTGTGTTGAACTATTTCTAAAATCAACAGCAAACGAAAAGATGTCCCTCAACGAAGGACAGACCAAGAGAGAATCTTCAAATAGAAATATCACATCGGCAGCAAGCAAGCCCATCCCTGTCAAGCAGCATGCTTCGTCACATGTGGTAACTACATCTGAAATCGAGATAGACCTGAAGCAAGGTAAGCTTTATAAAGTGTTTTTTCGATTCGAGATTGAAATGAATTCAAACATACAGGTAATCTTTGAAATAAGTCATATGTCAATGTGTTAGTTACAGACTTATAATAAAGTATACGAAATTAATGTTAATGTTTCAGTTATGGCGTAAAATGTCAAAAAGTGTGTGTGTTTTGTAGATGACGATATAAATTGGGCTATTGATATTTCTTCCAAAGATGATCAGACGTATTATAATGAACTTGGGACATCAACTAACAAATCCAAAATACCCATTGGTCAACTCGACAAGTATGTTGATAAAAAGACTAGTGAGGCCTTTAGTAAAGAATTTGAGGTAAGTGCTTTTAACGATCGTAATACTTGTTACACTTATGCTAATTTTGGAAAACAAGTTCAACCCTCATTCATTTGAAATTTCGAAAAAAGTATCGTAAGTGCCAAACAAAAACAGCTAAAGGGAGTAAGATTTATATGTGTATCCCTTAAACTCACAAAGCTCCATACAAATTGCTGTAATAGTAATCTCAATCTCCATTTTAACTAAACAAGTTTCTGTCTTACTTATATCTTGTTTGAATGAGATTAAAACGCATGTTAATAATAATTGCAACAAGGAATGTGAGAACTTTGAAATAAACGTATTATTGAATATGAACAATTTTTGAGACGTTCAACAATTAATATCCTCAACATTTATGGTCAATATTATGATATTTACCCCACTCATTGAAAAAACAAAACAAACAAAAACACATTTGCGTGAGAAAATACTTCATAAATAGCAGTAAATTATGAAAAACAACAACATTAAATTATTTGCTTATGTTTAATATGACAAAATTAAATTTAATGAACATGCTTTGATGTTTGCGAAGTGCTTTGTTTTGTACTTGTCGGCAAACAGTATGTTACCGTATGAATGCTATATATGCACCTTTACTTGCAGACTTTTTTAATATCTTAACGAGATCGAATACATGGTCAAAATCTAAGTCTATAATATTGGGCTTTCCAAGAGATATAACAATTTTTGTACATGATGTTTAAAGTATAAATAATCCCCCTTTTACGGAAAAGTGATATACTCTTCATAATTAAAACTTCCATTCAAACACGTCTTCAACTTGTAGCTACAGATAACATATTGACCCTCAAACTTGATTAAAGGCTGCATGATTTCAGCATTAAAATTGCTTTTTTCCTTCTTTGGACGGCTATGTTCCACTGCCCTCCACCTATGGTGCCCCTAGGTTCCAAGGTTACCGATTTACTTTTAGAGCATAATTTATTTTCTTAAACAAATTTACTCTAAAACTACAAGGCCAAGATCGTTGACGTTTGGTATTCAGCCTCATGTAGTAGTGTTCAAATTATGACCTTTGGTTAAAAAATGGCACACCATAGTGGTCATAAGAGTAGCCTCGTGTTATTGCCTTTTACCTAAATTGTTCAAATTGTATTATTGGTGTCAGAATTTGGCCCCGCCTCTAGAATCACAGTTTTCTCTTAACATATATGATCAATTTTGAAAATGTTCAACTTTGAAACTGCATTCACCAGATCGTTCGATGGTTGCTTTGAAGCTTCATAATGTAGCCATATAGTACATTTGTTCGAATAATAGCAGTGGGGTTAAAGCTGACCAGGGTTTCCCTTTACCAATATAGAAAAGTATTCTCTGAAACCGCAAGGCGTAGACCCTTAAACATCCTTAGAACAAATGACTTCCATAGCAACCAATGGATTTTCTATCAACCAATGACTTTCTTATAACCCCTTACATACCAAGCACTTTTAATTGTCGGTGCTACCAATAACTTCCTTAGTAGCCACTTTCTCCTTGAGCAACCATTGATCTTTTAAGCAACGAATGACTCTCTTAAAAACCGCTGAAGTACTCAGCAGCTAATAATATATCGTCAATCGACCTTAGCAACCAATTATTGCCTCAGCATTTTCCAAAATCAATAGCCATCCTTGACGATCTTAACAACCAATGACTTCTTTAGAAACGGATGACATCCTCAGCAACTATCTTCATCGATACATTAACATCAATATCGACCTATATTTTCCAACTTTTATAGAAAGCAATGACCTAAATAGCAACAAAAGACAACCTACAATCATATCAACCAATTACTTTCTTAGCAACATAAAGTACCTTAGCAACTAGATACTTCCCTAGCATCCCCTTTCCTCCTAGCTGAGCAATGACTTTCTCGCAACCAATGACTCTATTATGAAATATTGACTTCAACATCTTAATTATTAAGCATATTTTTTTTTTGCCTGCTAAGGAAAAAAACATCAATTGTGTGAGTTTACGTTTATACAAATTAGTTTAAGTCCCTTGTAGAATCTTGTTAAAATGGAGTCGCGCGTCGCTGATGCCAATGCGGCTATTTTACATGCTATCGGTAAATGTATTTGATTTGTATGAGGTATTTTGGGGTGCTTTTATTTTTGTATGTTGTATCTGTACGTTTGTGTCTCTTGCTGATTGTTGCTGTGGCAACTAACATTAAAGTTCATGTTTCAAATATTTACAGAAATTGTC
The DNA here is from genome assembly GCF_026914265.1 of Mya arenaria. Lineage (NCBI taxonomy): Eukaryota > Metazoa > Mollusca > Bivalvia > Myida > Myidae > Mya > Mya arenaria. Next base: position 60,931,787 of record NC_069131.1, on the reverse strand, counting down.
CAGCGGACTTGTGAAGCCATATTTGGAATCGCAGAAGAAGAATAATATGAGTAAGAATCGGTACAAAGGAATATATCCATGTAAGTTTGTTTTTGTGAATACCTATATTCATGAGTGCTTTGACTATCATATGGACTGTACGAATCAAGGATTCTCGTTTAATTTTTGAAAGTTCCTGACTAATTTGCTTTATTTTTAAATAGGGTACGATTCCAATAACAGCATTTCACATTTGAAGTCCCGGATGAATCGGCTTCATTTGATAAATAACTAAATCTATGTAAATAATTTGCAGTAAATGGAAGTAAAATATGTGATATATTCGTGTTTCATCTTTTCTTCTTAACCTTCTAGACGATGACTCTAGGGTAAAGATTAGAGGCAGTGGTGATTCAGCCTACATAAACGCAAGCTTTATTGATGTATGTACAGTTAAATGTTATAGTACCATGTTTGACTCTGCTCTCTTTGTTTTCATCGACACATAAATCCCAAATAGAAACGATGAAATTGGCGCAACCGTTCTTTAACAACCGTTCGAAATAAATAAATAAAATGTATTTACTTATCTGCACGCTATTTATAAAATGTTGTCCAGACCACATGGTACAGAAAAGGAACGTCACACGCAAACCACGTTATTGAAATTTAGCAATCATTATGAACGCCTCGAGTATTATCTAAATAACTGTTTTTGGTGCTGTAACTATAACTTATATTATATCGTGCTAAGACGATGGCTCATCAAGACATACAAAGGTCTCTGAAATGTTTTCCTTGACTAGTATATATATGTTTTGTCTTCTTGGGTTACAAATGTTTCATTAGACGTTCGCAGCATAGTTGTTTTTGCACTAATCATGGAAAGGCAGCAATGCAATAATACTTCAAATTTCGATCCGTACTTCAGTGGATGTTAACTTTTACTTTCAAGTGTGAAAATGGTATTTTTAACACTCTTACGGTTTGTAATTAATTATTTTAAACCCATTCGCATAACGTCATCGTTTTATTAATCCTTAGAAAAAGATAAATTCAATGTATTTAATAATACCTTTTCAGGGTTACAATAAGCCGAGGCAGTATATCGCCACATTAGGTAAGAGGTAAAATGACAAACGATACCCATATCATGGACTCGGGGTCGTAATGTATTAGTTTGATAAAATATGCAGGAATATAGTTTCGTTAATGAAATGCATGAATTTACATAAATGGCATTTTTGTCATTCAGTGGACAATTTTGATAATGCAGTAGACTATATTGTATGGTTTTGTATCTATTGATTTAAAACTTTCATATTTTCTATTGAAAGCATATTTATATGTATAAAGCCACATAAACAATGGTACGCAAATAAGAATACACATTCCTCGTCTTAGTCATGGGAAATGCAATTAACTAACCAAATACAAAACGGATAGTCTATGGCTGTTCTATAATTATTTTAGTTCAGTAACACATACAATATAAAAGACGACGTCAAGCAACGTTCGATCTTTTTAATCGGTTGTTTAATGGGATTATTTTTTTTCTATTTGATACATGTATGGCAAATGTATTTTTCCTTCACCTTTGCCTTCATGTATTCTCATTTGTGACATTTGATTTGTAAACAGAGATTTTATTATTGTCTTCAATTTAACACAGGTCCAATGTCTCAACAATTAGGAGATTTCACCTTTTTTTGGAAAATGATTTGGCAACAGAGGGTTGAGAAGATTGTCATGGTTACCAACCTCATTGAACAAGGGGCAAGTAAAAATACGTGAAACGATGAAATTTTGAATAAACAAGTTTTACCGTATAGAAGACAATTTACACATTTCCCACTAAGGATGTTTCACAAAAGCTCAAAAATGTCTTAAATGGAATTTAGAAGAGAAAGTTAATATATCAAAAACAAATGATTTCAGTCAAAAGAATTGGTTGTAAATGTTCACATGTTCTTATAGTCTTTGAAATATTACGTCTCATGTTCTAATAGTTTTTAAAAGGTTCTTATAGTATTTTAACAATTACGTCACACGTTTTTATTGTCTTTGACATATCATATTACTGGTTCTTATAGTATTAAAAATGTTTTCATAGTCTTTAAAATGTTCTCATAGTCTTTAAACTGTTCTCATAGTCTTTAAAATGTTACGTCACATGTTCGTATGGTCATAAAAGTGTTATGTCATATGTTGTAATATTATTTTAAAAAGCTTCGTCACCTAGTCCTATAGCCTTTAAAATATCACGTCTTAAAAATAATATATCATATGATCCATTACACCCTATAATGTTAATTTACAATTATGTATATTATTTCAACTGTTATGTCACTGTTTAAATCCTATATTACATATTATATTTGTCTTTTAAGTGTTATGTCGCATATTTGAATAGTTCAGTCGTAATGGTGTTAAAATCTTATGTTACTGTTCTAATAGTCATAATGAGTTTTTCACTTATAATACTTATAGTCCTTAAAAATATGTCGCATGCTCGATGTTCATTACTCAATACACAATTCACCTGCACATTTCAGCCAGGTGATATATCCGTGTATAGTTCATTTGTAATACTTGAATTGTCGTTGTCGGTTTTAGAAGCTGACGTACTTGTTTTACTTGAATAAAATGTCACTGGAGTTCTTTTAATAAAGGAATGCACCGGATGATGTAAATAATAACTGAAAATACCCTTTGAAGTTTAAAAATGATTTGAATTAGCGATCATGCATATCAATTGTTGCTACTTTGTAAATTAAACTACTTTATTTATAATGTTTATCGATTAAGCCTGTAGTAAAACAATGAATGCTATAAAAAAATAATTGTTTGCTATTTCAGACCCCTAAATGCGAGCAATACTGGCCAAACCCTGGAACGGCTATGACGTATGGTGATATAAAGGTTGAGAGCCGCTCGGAGGATGAGTATGCTGAGTTTACAAGGAGGACTTTCACAGTAACTTTTGTAAGTCGACACGCTTTATATATCATCTGACATCATTGAATATGGTTATAAATAGAGAAAAGCTTATCGATATTGTACTGAGTGGCAATTGAATTGGTATATATATGCATACTGTGTCAAAAGTAGTCTCAGTCAAACCGGGGTCAATCTTATATACGTTTTAGCGTAGTGTGTGCGTCGTGACATTCGTTGATGCAGTTGTGTATCAAGAAATACTTGATTTGGACAAAAGTATGTTTTAGCTCAGCTCAGTTTACGGTCTTCCAAGTGTAAGGATGTATCGTTTATTTGTAAACCAACTCAGATATAGGCATGGAGAAAATCCTTCTCATATCAAATTCACCACAGCTTTTCACATTCAAAAGTTAATGGATATATTTTCATCAGTGCTTTGAAATTTCTATATGATACAAATTATTTCTTAAGGCGGATTTTCAATATTGACTGTAAAGCCCAAGCAAGTACTGAATACTTGCATTCATTAAACTAAAGGAACTTGAACGTAAGCAGATTGGATTTCTTCCGGGTTTAAATTGAAACTTGAAACTTGAAACTTGTTTATTTGCTTAAACGCCTATTTCTACATATGAATACATATTCAATGGCGTTGCACAATAATGAATTATAAGATAATAAAAGCAATACAGCAATACAGACACAAGAATTAAATAACCAGTAATCAATGGAAAAAAAAATCACGAATATTAGCACACTGTAAACAACATACATAGTTCAATGAATAGTATATAAATTATTTACAACATGATGGGTGTTCACCATCGTATAAACAGACAACAGCTCGGCAATATATATTGGTAAATAGTTCATGGGTATACATTTTAAAACAATGCATAATAATCTCTGAAAAGATGGGTTTTTAAATGTTTCTTGAATATGTTTACTGAATGACGTTACAATAATCCAAGTGTGAAATTACTAATGACAGAACTAAGACCTCAGTTGCTTCTTTGGTTAGAAACTTACGGATAGTTTTTATCTTAAAATAGTTCAACATAGCAGTTTTACACTTTCTTTTAATATGCTCTTTGAAATTAAGTGTGGCATCCAGAAAAGCACCCAAATGTCTGATATAATTCTGCAATTTGATGTTATCACCGCATATTTCAATTTCTTTGGTGTTACATTTATCCAACTGCGGGCGACTACCAAACATGATAAATTCCGTTTTGGATGCATTCATTTTTAGTTTGTTATTGTTCATCCAGTCGTTTATGACAATAGCACAGCCTTGAAGTTCCTGAATTGCAGCCTCCTCTGCAATTGTTGTTGGTTTGAAACGAACGTTCGCTGTATGGTCGTCCGCAAACCCGAACACGGAAATGGACGGGGGCACAATGTCAAATAGAGTCCCAGCATAGGTCAAATAGAGCCAAGGACCCAAACAACTTCCTTGCGGGACACTACATGTAAGATGGCGCTGAGATGAAGAAATTTGATTCACCTTCACGCAGCAGCCACGTGGTCGCAAGTACGAATCCACCCATTCCAGCGCTGATCCACAAACTCCATACTGGTTGGACAATACATGGACGAGAATGTCGTGGTCGACCGTGTCGAACGCCGCACTAAGGTCTATAGCTATTAGTGCCGTAACCTCCTGATGTTCCATCCCATCAAGCAAATCATTCACAAGCCGAAGTAAAGCGGACTCGCACGAGTGAAACTGTCTATAAGCAGATTGGTTCTTTGGGAGGAGATTATGCTCATTCACATGCTGATTAAGTCTATAAAGTGCCGCTTTTTCAATTAATTTTGAGAAAAATGACAAATTGCTGACAGGGCGATAATTCGAGAATTTCAGCTCAAGGCCCGACTTTTTTAAAAGTGGTCTGACAATCGCCTGTTTCCATTTTGCTGGAAACACTCCTTGTGTCAAGGAAAGGTTCACAAGCCTAGTGATTGAAGGCAACAGCTCGTTTAGAAATGACTTTAACACTTTTGTAGGCAACACGTCGAGTTCTGATGATTTTGTTTGTAATTTATTTATAAGTGTTCTAATTTCCTCCTCTGAAAGTTCTTCAAAATATTCAAAAAATGGCACATTTTTCACTGCTGGGATAAAATTGTCAAAGTCCTTCAAAGATTCTCGTATGTTTTCAATTTTGTCCATGAAATGGTCAGCAAACTTATCAGCTAGATTGCTTCCGTCTTCCACAGTTGGCATAGGGTTCTCATGCTTGCTTCCGGTTAAGTCCTTTACAAACTGGTAGAGTTTCTTAGAATCTCCCTTGGACTCGAGTACTTTCTGGCTTAGAATTAACTCTTTTTCATGTCTTAGAGCATAGTGATATTTATTTAGTGCTGATTTGAAAAGTTCATAGTCTTTTGGCTTGCGATATTTTCTCCACAGTTTCTCAGATCTACGCACAAGTCGTTTCATGGAATGGATATCCTCACTGAACCAGGGTTTTGGTGCTCTACAGATTTGATTGTTTTCTTTGACAGGAGCATGTTTATCAAGAACTATATTAATTTCATCTTCAAATTGCTCAACACACAGATCGACAGATTCTCTACAAATGGATATCTCAGCAAGATCATTAGCAAACTCAGACTCATCCATGTCTTTAAAATTCCGGAAAACAACAGATTTGCTGACAATATTTTCCTTTCTCACTTTAGTTACAGTTTTAACAGCACAATGGTCTGACAGGAAAGGACCTGGTCTGCATGAAAGTATGTCGATGCCATTTGCGACTTCGGTGATCACCAGGTCAAGACTATGACCATGGACGTGGGTGGGGAAATTCACGTGCTGCACCAATCCAATAGCAATTAATGAATTGTTGAATTCTGCTATAGCGTTACTGTCATCATGGATATGTAGGTTGAAATCACCCATTAATATGAGGTTAGAAAACTTTGGAACCAAATCTTCTACAAACTGAAAAAAGTCCGACACAAACTGGTTGGCTGTTGCCAATGATGGTGGTCTGTTAATGCCAACACAATGCATGGTTATATTTTTAAAAATAAGTTGCCATACTGCGTACTCAAAGCTTTGTGTCACACCAGCTGACATTCGACGCATGCTGATACTGCTTCGGCATGTCAGAGCAACACCGCCGCCAACCCTGTTTTTTTACGATTTGAGACGCTGATTTTGTATCCATTTTGATTAAGATCAGAACATTCAAATTGGTGTTGTTTCTCGTCCGAAAACCAGGTTTCCGTTAATATTGCAAAGTCAATATTTTCTTCGCGGAGCAATTGTCCAACAAGCACATCTTTCCTTATTAAGGATCGGCAATTTAAAGTCATACAGATAACATTCTCTTTAAAACTGCCTAGGGTGTTGCAGCGTTTTGGATACACAAGATTAGTTAGATTCACTCTAGTTGGTTTCTTAGTCCTGGGGCGACCTGATCTTTTCCTTCTAAAGTTTAATATCCCAAGACTTTTTAATCTAGCCAATACATCCTGATCAGGTATTATCCATTGTCTGGGCACTGACCGAAAGCTCACCAATTGATCAACACTATACGTTGTAACTGTAAACGTGTGATTTGGATTATCCATTCTGATCACTGAGATGGAGTTCACCAAAATTAGGTCACCAAATATTCCTTTGTTATATATTGATTGTTTCAAGTCCACAAATGCAATGATAAATCCAAGAATTAAACTGATCTGCATGATGAATATATGTTCATTAGACTTTCTGCCAAAATTCCAGTTTCTATGAATAGTATAAGTCACTTAAAATCCAATTTCACTGAGAGCATCAAAATAAGCAGCCTTACACCAGGCGCCAAAATGAAGAGTGTTGACAAAATTGACAAATACCCCATGCTTATTGTCAAAATGAATACAGTTTTTTGTGAAATGACAATGGCATTCCATTTAACCATATAATATCGCTTGCTAGATTCATTTACAACTTAAATTGTGGGTTTGTGCATGAAATATTCAAAACTTTGTTAAATAAACCTGTTTCGTTTTTACTTTTATACATGACTTTAAAGCTTAGATATCAATTATAAACTATAAGCTGCTCTACTACAAATTGAAATCATACAAAAGTCACCAATTACCAAATCACAATATAATAATGATTTTAACCATTTTATAATGTTAAGTTATTATGACTTGCCTTTGAAACTCAATATAGTATGTGATGACACATTTAGTACGTTTTTCAGTTTAAAACTACATTTTGCTCATTGTCATCCGCTAAACTGGTTTAGTTGAAGGAAATAGATTTGGCGTTGTTCGTCCATTTTTCAGTCCGTCCGTCCGTAGCTTATGGAACACAATTGATGAAACTTACGCCAAATATGCATTACCATAGAGCGCACGTGTAAGATTCATCTAGATCGGGTCATTGACAAAATATTTTATTGATCTTTAATCCATAAATAATATTGAACAATGTTCGTCCGATAGGCTTTCACAGTGACCGTGGGTAGTTAGCACACGAGTTCATTTAAAATCATGGAAACATACTTAAGGATTATATAAAAAATACAGTACCACCAAATAAAGAGCTTAAGGTCGAATACAGTGTCACACACAACTCATTATTATTGTTAAAAGTAATTGTTTAATACATGATGAAAGAAACAATTGTTAAACTTAATTGTTTTGTAGTATATAATAGTTTCATATTTTATTATGTTTAGTTAATTACTGTTAAGTTTATACTAATATTGTTTGTTGACATATTATAATGCAACCTTCTGCCTGGTCATTGCAAGTGTTAAATGTTTGAGAAATATTTTGTTTAAATATTATCTGACAGAGAGGACATAATTTAACACAGAACAATGATACAACAAGTTTATAACATTCATATTGACCTTAATGCCTCAGTAAACCGATTGAAATCATGTGTAATGAATACGGTAGACATAAGCTGGTTCTCCCGGGTTTAAATTATCTATATTCACTGTTAGAAAAGGTTTTTGTAACATGAACAACGTATATTTATCAGCCATATTATGTCTTTCAGATAGATTGATTTACAACCTTGATTAACAGTTTCTTAATTATTCAACATTTTGTAAAATTATTCTAATTGTATGAGCCTAAATTACCCCTTTTAATCATTGGGTAATATATCATTTTATTTTCCTTATACGAGTTAAAGTACATTTTCATAGGTTAATAAGTTAAAAAACAAAGTTAAATCTTACAGATCTAAACGTTACTGATATGCCGATCACATAATGAAGGCATTATGTTGATGCACCGACATCCATTTACATGAAAATATGACGAAACTCTGTTTATTCGATAGTTTAACCAAATGTAGAAACGTGTGCAAATTAAGACAAAACCAAATATACAAAGGCATGCAAGAATAAAGTTGAAATAAGGCAAACAGAACTACACGGACAATTCGAGTAGAAAATCAAAGTACTGAAGGGAATGAGGAGGTCGTCTTGCAAGATGGCACTGTACTTTGTCATTGAGAGACAGCTCAAACCGTTCTTACTGTATATGGAATATGTGAAGAGCTATTGAAATGCTCATTTTTATAATGATATATAACACGTAGTTAAAAAAAACACAAAAATCCGACCAAACACACTGTAGGAGTGTAACATTGTTAATACACACGTTTGTTCCAGTTAGCAAGAGACATTCTTCTTCTATAAATGCGAGATATTTAAGGTTTGCTTTACATATTTGCATTGTATTTGGCGACATGTTCATTATATCAAGTGCAATGGATATACCGTAAACGGTTATCGTGTTATGTCTATGTTATTGTACAACGACGACGACGACATCAAATTAATCGATGCGTGCATTAAGTGCTCTCTAAACAAACTTCGGTAAAATACTCAGTTTGGAGAAAAGCGGTAACATCAGATGATTGGTTTGATAGTTGTATGATGAAGGCAATCATCATATAACATATACTTTTTTCGGATAACAGAATAATGTGTTTAATGAAAGAACATATAGTTAATAATGTTCAAGGCAAGAGGCTAGGGAACAACGTAAGTAAATTTTCAAAAAAAATAGTCCGTAGCACTTTGGAATGACTGGTATGAAATATCCACAATCAATGAGGGTACGTAACCATGATGCTGCGAACTTTATGTTTTGCGTGCGAGTTCTCTCAACTTCTAAACTCTAACGTTTGTGTGCAGATGGAATCTACTTTTTATGTTTGAAGCTCAAAATCAAGCTCAATATTTTGCCAACAACTTTTTTTCTGTTCATCTTCATGTATAATTTGAATTTATATTATCAACTGTAAACATTTCATGTGAATGTTTTCCGTTCGTGGTATTACATTACTTAATCGTCGGCGCAGCCAGGCGGTTGCCAATTTTCAAAATAATTTTGACCGTTTACATTGGATGCAATATAATTGTAAATTATATGTAAGCTATGACACATTTAGTAAAACCAATCGATTGAAATGCCATACGTTTCTGAAAATGCTTAGAACTACCGTCGCATTAAGCTTACTCAAACTATATATCAAACGTCAAAGCGAGTATATGAAAAAGCAATGATGTATTTAGCAAAATATAAAAACATAACAAATCTTGTTTGGGCCACTTCCTGGAAACGGATAACGAAAACTCGGGGAAAACCGGAGGTCTGTACTGAACTCGCTATCGAGCTTCGTTTTAAGAGAAAAATGCAATACAACGTCATAACATATATACCATAAACATATATAAAGTATCATACTCGGACCATCCTTTTTCTAAAGGGATCAGAGGAAAGGACGTTGCATCATTTGCATTTCACGTGCTGGCCTGACAAAGCGATACCCGACAATGTCACTGCGATGATAGAGTTCAGACAGCGTGTTTTGAGTACGCCGAGTACACTGAACGGACCAACGGTTGTACATTGCAGGTTTGAATTAACGTCAACTCATCAACAGCGTTCTTCAAGAGCGATATTATAAAATAAGTTATTTCTTATATCTATTTTATCTTCATTGTTTTATAAATGGTTTATATAAGTTTTACAAAGTATTTTCAAGGAACTTGTAATGCTTAAATAAGCAGTATTTTTATAGGGACGCTAAGTTGATTACGTTGGTACGTGTGCATTAACTTTGTCTGAATTTTATAAAGAAATGAAATTCTGTTAACTGAAAAGTAAATCAAAAGTTTTATTTTCAATGTGCATTCTCAAAATAAACTGGTGTGCATTACTTTGATGCGCTTATTAAACACATTATTGTAGTTTTTTCTCATTTTACAGCGCTGGTGTCGGCAGAACAGGCACTTACATTGCTCTGGATATACTGACAAAAGAAGGCGAAGCTGAGAAAGCGATTGACATCTCCGGGTGCGTCCAACAAATGCGTCAGAAGAGGCCGAATATGGTTCAGACACTGGTAAGACATAGAGAAAAATTGTTGTATGAAGCATACACTGATCTTACAAAACACCATAACAAAGCGAAATCGATGGGTGGTCGAATACAACAATACCGTCGATATTATTACCGGTGGATTTTATGTCATTAATAAATAAACCAAGACTAGCTTTTTACCATAATACTGATATTGCTATAATATTTCAAAATTATCACGGATGAAGGACCACGTCTTGTCATTTTGTTAAACTATATGGTCTTTGTTACCAAACGTGCTGTGTGTCCCTTGCTGCTGTGCAAACAGGCGTGACATCACATTCTTATGATTGTTTATGCGTGTCATTTTCACGTTTCAGGGACAGTATCAGTTTCTGCACACCGCCGTGGTTTATTCACTAACATTCGACTGCAAACAAATCAAGGGAGGAAACTTCAACCAGTACATGAACAAACACACAGCACGAGTACTAAATAAACAGTTTGAGGTACAGTTGATAAAAGTAGGATTTAATTTTTAATACTGATGAATGAATTTATTAAGCGTTGTGCATGCAGGATGACCTTATTGTCTGTTTCATTTGAATGATGATATACAATATTATCCACTTATTTTGAATGTACTGTAAGAAGCTTTACATATGAATGCTTGCTATTTGTATAGGCATTCTATCACAAGCAGGGAGCCCACATTTCAAACCCAACTATTGGTCATTCTTCCTAAAGCAAAGCCGACAGCCTAGTGAAATCAGCGCTTTCTCATCATTTAATGCAGTGAATTTAGTCAGTGTACACAGACACTAGATTTGTTCAGAGTGCTTTTGATTTCTTAAAGAAAAACCGTTTTGATTTGACTAAAGTTTCGTGAACATTTAAGGTAAATATGGACAGTATAAGGCATGACAATTGCAGACAAAAATATTAAACATATTCAAAGTATTTAACATGAAAGCTTAAGATCCCATTTTAATAATTCACATCTGCTTTTCATTAATACTATTCAGCTTGAATAAGGTTGCATACAAAATGTAACGTACCCGACCCACTAAAAGTAACTCTGAAGAGGTTTGCGCAAGCCGCAAATTCGTATTCTACCATTCCAAGATTCAATGAATCATGATTCCTTGCACTTGCATAAATACTCGATTCAGCTCATCATTGTGGTAGTCAGACAGTTAAGATTGCTTGGAAAAAGTGACACTCATTTTCTATGTGAAAAGTTCTAACATTTTGGCTTTCCAAAATTTCCTCTGTATTGGTGTTGGAGGGGTGAAGTCTAGTCTGGACGGAAAAGTATATGCTTGTTGTTGTTGTTTTTTTTAATTTAGAGAGCCAATCGAAAGTTTATTGGATAATTTGAATGTTAATTATTTCCTAATTTTAATAATCCAATAATATAAACCATTTTAAAAATTATAGTATTTAATCAAAACGGCCTGAAAGCTCGACCGCTCGAAATACAATACGTTTAACAAGATAGTGGCAACGTCGGTGATGTTTGAGAACAATCTGAAATACGAGTAGCTGCCATATCCGAATGTAGTACTCTTTGATACGTATATTAGTTCGTTGCATCAATATAATGATACTTCCACAATATTTCTGTACAGTTTCAATTATGGTCTTCTAATTATATATGTTGATGTTTTAATTTTCTATTCCAGCTACTACAGCATACGCTCGAGACACGATCTAATGATGAAACAGAAGCAGTTGAACGAAATAAACAGCACCGGAGTAAGAACAGAGCAAACGCCGATATCCCGGGTAAATTGCCAAAGTGGGCTAATAGCGTGTTTATGCAATTGTCAAACAAAATTTAGTCTCAACTAATTTCGTTCCTATTCGAATATTATTCGAACATTTACACCGTAAATATGAAAAAAATATACACTTTTAACACACCTGATGTTGATAAATTTTCATTCGTGTAGGTAATGAAAACAGACCAAGACTTTACCTGAATCTAAAACCTGGAGCGTCAGACTACATCAATGCTGTGTATATTCATGTAAGCGAGTTCCCTTAGTTGACCCATAACATTATTTTTAATCATTCGTCATCAATCAAAGTTGTGTATAGCTTTTAATGCGGTTCCCGCAGTATTTTGGATTGTTTTCACTTTTGACAGAGCTTCAGAATGAAGAAACGCTACCTGGTAGCACAAACTCCACTTCCAGAAACGGTTATCGACTTTTTGACACTAGCTGTCCAAGAGAGGTGTTCGTGTATCGTCAGCTTCGAAGCTTACATGGACAAACAAAAGGTAGGATACAATTTTATTGGAAGGATCGTATTAACGTCAGCAACAATAGATTAAAAAACATTCACTGAGCCGGCCAATCAAGGAACTAGTTTAATGAATTATAACGTATGGTTATTTAATCAGATCTCGAACAGGCTTTAACAAAATATTTATCGAGGCAACATACTCAATATCACACAGTTGAATGCTGTATACGAGTATTTATAAAATGTTCGTACCAACATGTGGCTTCTAATCATTCAATACAGTATCATGCTATTTCAATTTGTTTGCAATCTCCTTCTTAATAACACGTGGTTCAGAATATTGGAATATACTACCCTGCGGCCAACCAAGAAGTTTTGAAAAAGGGAACATTCCAAGTCAGCTGCTCAAGAGAGGAAAATAAAACATTCTACGCAGAACGAACATTGGCAATACAGCACAAAGGGGTAGGATGTAGTACTAACAAAAGTTGCATTGCTTCACTTACTTATCTTATTAATTGCACACTGATATAAGGAAACCATAGAATATGATAATTCGTGTCCACTTCTTGTCCACATACTATATTTTATATAGTATGATTCCTGTTGTGACACTGGCCTATCAATTGCAGACAATTTGACGAAAAACGTAGTTTGTACTGTATTTGAACATTTAATACCTCTTTTGAATATTTGCTAGAAATCATGTACATTGGTGCAATTGATAATTGGTTGCATTTTCAATGTCAATAACAGAAACTGTTCTCGACAGCCAATGTGTAAATTATTACCGTTTTAGACGAGAACTGATCGAACCATTCCACATCTTCAATTTACTGATTGGGATGAAATTGAAAACAAACCACGGTCAACTACCAACTTCCTGTCATTTCTGAATGTGATAGAAAATGTCATGAAGCAGCAGGACGACGGACCGATATTGGTCCATTGTTTGTAAGTAAAAATATTTCAAGTTTTGGTTTCACCCTTTTAACTTGTAGCTACCATTTAACATCAAAATAATCAAAAGTCTTAATATGTGCAGTTTTGGTTGCGAGAAATCTAAAAATGTACCCTAAGGATACAAACAAATGCTAGAAATCGGATTAAAATAATGTACGTATTTAAAGGTTACACTTGGCGTAAAATGTACGTATTTATAAGTCATAATAATCTGTTTCTCATGTCATGTCGATGACAAATGGGATCTGTTATTAGTATTGCATAATTACATATTTATTAAGGTAAAAAGAAACTATAATTATTATTTGCAATCACAATTTCCTTAACACAGTGACGGTGCGGGCAAAAGCGGTCTGTTCTGTGTGGTTTCGTTGCTTCTCCACAAAATGACCGTGGAACACGAAGTCAGTGTACTTAACGCTGTAAGGAAGGTCAAAACCACGCGAAGGCTAGCAATTCCCAATCAGGTGAATAATTCATCATATCAATCAAACCATATCGAACAAAATATACTACAAATATAATATATCGTATCACTATTTTCTATTTGTTGGAAAACTTCTACACTTTTAAAGTATTGATGAAAATGATGCCCAGTTGATTAATTATTGTCTAATACGAAGATGGCATAGTTCATTTATGATGCAAATATATATGCAATAGACATTATTGCTAAATAATTGGAGACCTCTGTTTATTTGTGTTACCAGGAACAATTTGTGTTCTGCCTTTTATGCGTTTCGGAGTACCTTCGTTCGTTCGACGTCTACGCCAACTTTAGCGATGACACGGGGCAACATTAAAGTGGTGTCCTGTCGGCTGTCGAGTGTTAAACTGGAGATATTGAAGGGAAAAGACAATGTAAATAGTATTATGTTTGTGTGTTTGGTTCAGGTTATTGTGCATACACTTATACAATAGTATGCAATTATTTGAAAGCTGACAGATGTAAGCTAAACTCTATTTCATCCATTATTGTATATGTATCAATGATATTGAAGTTATGAACAAAACATGTCCCGTTATCCGTTTTATTAGTGCACTGCTAAAAAAGGTAAACAGGCACTAACTTCCATTTTATTTTATTTTTTATAATAAACATTAAATGTATTAAATGTGATGAAATGGTTACCTATTTATAGTATACGTAGGAGAAATGAAACTATTGCTAGTTTCTATTTAACAAACGCATACTAGTATGTGTGGTTGTATTATTGTATTTATTGTTAAAATGCCATTCGCCCTTAATAACAGTGCATGTTGCACGATGTCATTGTGGCCATAAGCAAATAGAAAAAGTCCAGAACTCAATTAAAGAATCAATATGTTAATATTTTAAACGTTAGTTATTCGAATTTTCATTGATAACATACTCACCCTGCTATACATCATAACACTGAAGAAAGCAAATTAAAGTATTAAAATACTTTAAGCTCGATTTTTTATAAGACGAGTATATGATTTTTTGCAATAACTTTGTTTCTGAGTTATCATACAAGGAAACCTACAAGAACTACTGTAGCCAAATAGAAACAGACGTTACCATGTTTAATGTTCGATATGAAAAAATAAAGTTCAGTATAATATGTCATTGTTTAAATACATCCTGGAACATTTAAAACAAATGTTTGACACCAATTTTGTCAGCAGAATTCATGTTGTCATTTGAATAGCTATTTTATCTATGATTGCATCTCCCTTTGCAAAACATCTTTATAAAGGTGTGGCATTATATTTTATGGACAGCCATATATTCATCTTATTTTGTTACATTTCGTTATGCTTTTAATACGTGCATATTGCTCCGAATCACAATGCTCTTTATGACAATCAAGATTGGTATGGAGTGGTAATATTTTATACAGTTTTTAATGTTTTTTACCATTTCTTTTGCACGTACAAATACATGTATGTATTATATAAATAGTTTGTATCAATTTCATACTTTTTGACTAGCATGTACATAGCTTTGGTACTTGATATCATCCTTTAATACTGTTAAGGGATATTATTGATGCTAATCATTTTAGTATAACGACTTTCACACCGATCTGCAAAACCGAACGTTTGAGTAAATTTGTGATCTTTTTTTGAAACGTATTTTTCTTACTGATTGTTATTCTTATTTGGACATGAAAGGACTTTAACAGTAACATGAAAAGACATTTGTAAAACATTTAAAGAGAAACATACTGTACTATGACACATAATATATTTTGTATCATTTGGTCATTCAAAACAAGTAAAATTATTTAAAGAAAGCATCCATACACACATTATAATTAAAGCAATTAATGTTTTACATAATATGTGTGAATAGTTTGTGAGATTTTATTTGTGCAATTTCAACATAAATATCAGTATAGGACTGATCAGCATTAGCATACATTTAGAAGCAAAGTGTGACTTAAGACAACCATTTTGAACATTTTAGGACGTAACAAATTATACTTACACATTTTTGTTGTTTATCATTGCGCAAAAGTTTTGTTGGTATTATTTGTAGTGCCTATCAAGTCTCTGGATATAGCTATAGGGGATTATGTTGACAATACTCTTGTTTCGAAAATAGTTTTAACATATGCCTTATGAGTTCCATTTACCATGATTGGTTAAGGTACTCATTTACAAAAATGTTTACTTTGTTTTATTTTATAGCCATTACAGTGCAGTACAACTTCTTCTTAACTGTTCCTCTTTTTGTTTTGTTTTTATTATTTGTCCATGATTTATATTCACAGACAATGTATGAATATGTTAATCGTTATTAATAAGAGAAGTTATATTTGCGTACATTAACTGTACTATGAGTTATTGTTCGTGTGTGTGTAATGTTTGGTCAACATACGATATTTGTAGCTTAGTTTTTAGTTTTCCTTTATACGAATAAAAAAATTAAATTACAAGTTTTCTAAACGTCTTTTCCGTTTCATATTATTACAATGGAAACTCCAGGAACAATCCTGTATATAACGCGTGCATATTACCGTGCTAGCCATCAATGTAAGCGAACCCTCAGTGTTACACATATACCATGGCTACATTCACCCTTATCTAGTTTATACCTACATATCCTTTAACGTAATTTTGTTGACAGCTACATGCGTATAAACAATCACGATCGAGTCGAGGTAGAACCCAATAATAATGTCCATTTTTTACGGCCTAAGGATGCACTCCTGCTTTGCAATAGTCAAATAAAATATGTTTCTTAATTCGGGTTTCGGTTCACCTTTTCGAAAAGGGCACACATGTTATACAATGTTGGAAATCAATCATTCGTTTGTCTCTCTTTAATCTCTCTTTACAGAAAATGGTCATAAAAAGCACGTCACATACTTACAATAAAATTTAAAGTTTCATATTCATAGGCATTAATCGCTCAATGGCAGAAAAAAAAATTGGTAACAAATCCACTTCGCTCCTATTCTATCATTTTTAGGAAATATGAAAATGTTTGTTTTAGATTACGCAACATTGCGTTACACCCCTTTAAGGAGATGTGACATAATGGAAAGCACGCAGGTAAAGTAGTTACTAATTGTATCATTGACAGTAATTTGTAAAACCAATTAGTGCAACTTATTAGTGTAATACGGCCCTATTGACGTGAATTGGGTATACACATTTAAAATCGTAATTTTCGTTATTGTGTAATTCTTCATAATATGTAGTGTTTTTTGAAAAGAAAAATGCTATTTAAAGAGCTAAGTTAGGAAAATAACTTAACATTGAAGAATCACTGCTTATTGGATAAGCATAATTCATTCTCGCTTGCTTCCTAGTTTATTAATGGGTATGTTATTTATCTATCTGTTCGTAGCTAAGTCTTGAAATCAGATAACAGATGCTAGTAAAGGCGGGCCAAGCACATATACCTTTACCGTATACAACTCCTTTGTGTACCAATTAAAACTTAATTATGCTTTGAAAACGAGACCCAAAACTAGTATAGGGGCTTACACTCATGTACACTGAACACATTTCATCATTGGTAACCAAGCACTTTGATAAATAGAAAAACAATAACCATCATCAATATTATCAGACATTCATGTATAAGTTATTCCTGTGCAGCATATTATACCATGTGCATAATAATGTTTATAAAAGCTATAAATACATCTTCAAGCATATAACAAAGTTTTGAAAGTGTTTGCGCTATATAAACTGAATGTCATTTTAGTTGTCACAATTGAGGTGATGAATTCTCTATATACATTTCAAATTATATTGGGATCTGACAAGTGACTAATTAGAATAGTTGCTAACTTTATGTGGACTTCACATAAATGTGAAGTAATTTCATTTTTTCACCTATAACAAATAAATCAATGTAATAAGACATAAAACATGATATTAAAATTTCAATAACGTAGCATCTGTCGTGCTTGGTATTATTGCAATCAGTGACAGTAAGTTAATGCAATGGTGGGTGTTTATACATTGGCAAAACAGCATGTTATGTATGATATTATCATTTTGATATACACAAAAGAATAAACTCAGGTAACAGAGCACATTTACATGTGTATGCAAATACATTTAGTAAAGCTTACTTTAAAGCAAGATCATAATTCCTCATTGCAGTCAAGTGACACTTTATTTATAAAACATTTCGAACTGTAAGTTGTTCATCCTTCAAAGGAGTGTAATTTAAAGCCTCGAGTTTATGGCCAGTTTATTTAAACACATGCACGCGATAACTATATGGATTCTTTGCCATTGTACAAGCCCGCCCCTCAGTTTTACATTGATACGTTAAAAATGACAGGTATTGATGTGGCACTAATTTAGAATTCACTTGATGGATTTGGTTCGAACATAACCCGCGATTAGTCAATGCTCAAAAACATTCAAATGATAACATTTGCAAACAGAAGGAATTTAGCTAAACTGAAATTGATTTGGCAGAAACATCTCTTACTACCCGTAGAATGCAGGGGACGACAAACGGTAGGTAAATAATGATCGGCTCATTCTTGCTACCCTGTATCCAATGGTCACCCTGACCCATTTGGTCACACTAACACCTATGGTCACCTTGACTCCAATGGTAACACTGACTCCTATGGTCATCCTGACTACTATGGTCACGTTGACTCCTTTGGTCACATGGACTCCTATGGTCACACTGACTCCAATGGTCACACTGACTGTAGGTCATCCTGACTCCAAATGTCACACTGACCCCTATGATCACCCTGACTCCTAAGGTCCCATTGGGAAGTTTGCTAATTTAGCGTTACTCTCACTTCACGTTTCACAGCGTTTATCCTTTATAATCTAGCATTTTTCATTTCCATGTTTGTAATTGCCAGAGCTCGCAGGCTCATGTACCATCTTATTGGCATGCAGCCTGCATATTCGGAGTATAAGCTTAACTGATATATGATTTGGGGGTTGTTTATTCTCGGATTGTTTTTGGAAACTATTCTTATTGATGCGCGAATCTATATCCCCGATTTTTGGCAGTAAACATAGTGGCTCTAACTCGCTTTTGTAAAGCTGGTAAACCCAGCGTATGTTTTTAAATGTCCATAATATAGGCTATAATAGCACAACACATCAGTACACATCAATGTAGAGCAAAGGTTTCGAATTTCAGAACTAGGGTTTTCCCCCGAGGGATATGATAACAAGAGTTTTGGGAAACTTTTACGTATTTTGTTGTTATTTTTTCAAACAGGTTAAGTCAAAATAGGAACGACACTTTGCCTTCATTACAGGTTGTAAAAATAAAGGACATAAAACAAAATAGCAGGACAGACACCAAATTCATATTTTTCTGAATTAGTATTGGTTTGTTTCATTCAATATGAATTATTTTTACTAATTGTGCTAACAATACTTCTACATGTAACTTGCCATGGAAAATGTATCTGTATTACTGTTATAACGTTAAAGAACTTGTTGTACTACAAAATTGACAGTGTACTCATTTAAAACTTATCTTTTCCGTTTGATGTTGATTTTTGCAAAAATATACTAGTCTTACACTGGAAGCCTTTACAAGAAACACTTTTAAGGTTGGTAATAACGGAATGATCGAAAACAATGACATAAAAAATGCGGAAAATCTAAAAGATCACGTTCATTCTTGATAAACTAAAAGGTTGAAGTAACCACGCAGTCTTAGAGAACACATACCTGTCTCATGAATATAATAAGTATATTTCATGACCGGGAGTGTAAGAAAGGTTCATCTCAGCCCGAGGGTAGGGTGGTTTACGGAAAACGAGGTTTACTGTTCGGATGAAACTTACACTTTCGGCCATGGTGGGTGCTCTTTACTCCCACTTCAGATAAGTAAAATTGGCCATGTTTCATTTGGAATTCAAATATTGCCACAAGACAAGGTTTGTCTATTATTTTTTTGTATATCTCGACATTCATGTAAACGCATTTCATCGTCATTTTTAGTTTGAATTATATTTATTTTTAAACAAGTGTGTATAAAGTTATATGTACATATACTAAGTCACTCTCGATGGCACAGTGTTGCGCGAACATGTGGAGTGTTGTGGGTGGGGGAAACAGGAGAATCTGGAGTAAACCTACTTATCTGGCTTGGTGACCACCGACTAATCTCAAATTCACCCAAGCCGGGAATCGAACCCAGGTCACCTTTTGAGACATGCAAGTGCGCTTACCACTGAGCTTACCGGACATTACCGCCATAACTGTTAATTGTTGTGCGAGGTCCACGTGTAAAACTTTTTTATTTCAAATGTAATATTTCAAATCGGTGAAACGTAGAAGACAAACGACGACTATTGAAAAAGGCATATGTTATGCTTGAATATACGAAATCATGATAAAAGCAAACGCTTTGAAAGCAATTTACAAAAAGTACGTGTTTCTAATAATTATATGAAAAAACTACAGAAACAAGCTCAGTAGCCAAGACTTTGAACATAGAGTCCTACACTCTTTCTCAAAACTTTCGAACCAATCAAGTATGTGTTTCCCTATTTTTATCTGCCTAATTAAAATAACTTGAACTTGTTGCTGTCTTAACGACTCGAAATAATTCTTATCTTGTCGTTTTATAATCCAAGGTTTGACTGTTTAAATCGCTTTTGCATTATTGCCATTGTAGCAGGGTGGACACCACTACCATGTTCTGCTCAAGTTTCATGAATTTATTATTTTTAGATTTTACTACTGATTATTCAGCGGCCACAGAACTTCAGCGAACACGTTATATACTGTTAAGGATATATTTAATGTGTAGTGAATATCATATAATTAATATATACACTAAAGTTATGGAAGCAAGAAATAATAAATCACATGATCGCTTAATCAATTAATTTACTCATTATAAAAAGTAGTCGGCATTATTGAAATTGTAAATTTCCCCACACATTATTGTTGAAATACGAGCAACATTAAGATTTTAAGTGACGACAGTCTTGAACATATCATTGCGGATGCAGGAAAAGTTTTATCTAAACCGAAAAGTGTTTAAGTGATTCCAAATTAACAAAGTATTTTAATTAATTATGCACCATTTACCAATAAACGGAACTGTTATATCATAAGATGATGATGTATAACACCAACAGTGATGATATATTACTTGTTAACTTATTTGGAACACTTTCGCAAAGTATAATAAAGCTTTCTGTCATATGAGGCTACGAGATGTCAGCCAATAATACATAAATATCCCTATGAAACCCACAAAGTAAAATATATGTTCAGATGTATATGGATATTTTGTAAGTGTGAGATTTTTCACAAGACTTATGACAGCAGTGAAACCTGTAATCTAATATTCCGTTCCTATATATCATTGTTACGCGAGATTGTTGAGTGGAGTAAAACTACTTTTCCGGCATGACAACCACCGACCAATCTTAAATGCACCCGGGTCACATTGGAGAGAAGCAAGTGCGCTTACCACTGAGCTTAGCGGACATTACCGCCATAATCGTTAATTGTTTTGCGATGTCCACGTGTAAAACGTTTTTATTTCAAATGTATTTTTTCAAATCGGTGAAACGTAGAAGACAAGCGATAGGCTATTGGAAAAGGCATATTTTAAGCTTGAATATACGAAATCATGATAAAATCAAACGCTTTGAAAGCAATTGGCAAAACCTACATGTTTCTAATAGTTATATGATAAGTCAGCCAATAATTCATAAATATCCCTTTGAAACCCACAAAGTAAAATATATGTTCAGATGAATATGGATATTTTGTTAGTGTGATATTTTTCACAAGACTTATGACACCCGTGAAACCTGTAATCTAATATTCCGTTCTTATCTTGATTTTGTTTTTTAACACCTAATTTAACACCTTCAGCTCAGACATAATGTTCATCAAAAGGATACGACTTTCCTCAATAGTCATTGCATTTAACAGTTCTCTGTATTGAATTCAACGACGATGCATGGGGTTTTGTTACCCCACCCTTTGTATTTGTGAATACATGTGCATGTGTCCTGTGTTTATTTTGGTTGGAAGGGGAATTATAACCAAAAATGGATTCTATGGTCATAAGCCCCATCAAATTAATCAAGTGAAGTCAACACTCCGATAATACATCGAAAATATCAATCAGTAAACTATTGTTTGCAAAATGGTGGTGTTCGAGATAAGCTGCTATGGATACCCTCTAACCTCCCACAGTTGTTGTGATTATAACCTGCCATTGTACTGTGAGAACATTTATTATTCATGTGTTCAAGTAGAACAGTTATAATGCACCTCATTGGGACAAACGTCAACAAGGCATATGCATCTGCATGGTAAATACGGAGTGAACAAATACAATGAAATACCATATATTGTATTCTTGTTCTGTTTCCGTACTTACTTATAAACACAAATTCGAAACATCCTATTGTTTAACTACACAAATTAATACTCAAATACTACACCAGACATTCTGCTTGGTTCGATAGGCACAGGGTCCGGTCATTATTCCATCATTGTATGGATGCCTCGTGCACGAAGGAGACTCAGATTGTAAAATGATGCCACTGGATCCGTCTTAAAGCCAGCCACAGCTGCACATCTTCATTCCTTGTCTCCACGCCTCCATCAGTTGAGCAGGGGTTGCAATCGTCAGGCCATAGTCAGTGCATCTCCCAGCCGCCTTGGCGAACGTTAACGTGTATCGTCCGTTGACGCCTATTTTCAATGTTACTAAAAGGAGAGAAAACAGACAAAGTGGTTTTTGTTTCGATATTTTTTCTTGATTTGATATATACTGACAACGATATCTATTAGAAACTCATACTGTAGATCCCCATTTAAAACAAGGACTTCCTGATAACATTTAGAACAGAACGTGTCTGTAATTGTATGTTTTCATGATCCTGATTCATTAACTATGATATGTGCCGTGAACAAACAGTTGCAATACTCATAACAATTGTTCTTTTCGGTGACACAGCCCAACAATACTCTTTAATGAGTAGTTTAAATAATTTATGTTAAAATTATCTTCAATTTTGAAGGAATAAAATAATCTATTTATAGGTTTAATCGGGACATATTCAAAGATTTGAATAAAATATTTTAAACGTTAATGTTTGTTATTGTTTGCAAATAAACTTAGCATTCCATGTGTTTGATTCGTTGAGTGATCCTGGCTTTCTCTCCTTCCATATATATTGTGTGAATTTCAATCGAATGTAACATCTACGACCAATCTGGTTTACTAATCAAGAAAAAAACTACGTCGTTTGTTTTGGCGTCTTGATTTCTGTTCAACTATTCAACTGAAACCTAGCTTTAAATTTCGCTCGGGAGGTACGTGCGGTTACATTAGAAACTCTTTCAAGTGTGATGGATCAACCAGCAGTGAATGGTAAACAAGCACCATAGATCAACCAGCAGTAATTGATAAACACGCGGTAAAACTTCAACAGGCAGTGATTTGTCAGTGATAGGTCAACAAACATGAATAGGTAAACAAGCAGTGTTCGAAGTTTTCCTGGATTACAGAATGTTTACTTTAGGACCACATGGATCTACTAGATTTCATTTAGATTAAATACTAAATATGGGACAAGGTGCAATAAATGATGAATCGTAAAGAAATGCTGTATTTATAATACCTGGGAAGGAAAGAGCAATCTGATTTTACAGGATGAACATTGATCCGAGGTTAATTACATACTCAATTATGCACTGTATAACAGGCCGTGTAAACTTATTGTATGCATTTATATTCAATGTCTTAACTCAAAACAAGTCGAACACAAGTTTAACTGTGATTACCTAAAGTTTCTAATTTCAAACAAACTATGTGCATTGTATATCACATTTGGTGCGGAAAACTTGTTTCGAAGACGTATGGTATGTTCGCAATATGAACATTATACATTTTGTATTGTCATTTAACGAAGAATAACCATTTAAATATCTTGGCTAGCTGCTTATCTTGCTTATCTTTATTTTTTTGCTTTTTTTTTTTTTTTACTTACCTTTAATTTCGCATGTGTTCTTCTGCATTTTGCATGCATATCCCGGCTTACAGGAGTGTATACCGCACTCTACAGAGTCCAGAAAAGAAATGATATTTTATGTGTCGATTTGTTTGTTTAACATTGCTAAAGTTGCCTCCATGTCTGTAAACATGATTGGTATGTAAACACTTTACTTCACTAAATGCACCATCACTAGGTAGAGGACTATTGATTATTATTAAGGCAATATAAAGTTTTGTCCTTGAACGGTGCATGTTGCGGCTGTATAAAAAAGAAATCATATCTACTTTATCATTAATTTTGTATTCTTCAAACCTAAATCTACAATATTTCGAGCGTAAAATATCCTTAGTATTGCAAACATTACTCACGATGGATCACCGTACCCCGGATATCTAGTGATATGTCAAAATTTATGTATACAACAGGTAAGATATTACATGGTATGTACGCTGATTGGTAAATTCAAATGATAATAAATACTGTTTGTAATTGACAGATGTTTTATCCAACCAGTAAACAATAGAACTGCCTAATAATTTGCAATCAGGACAATTCGTTTTTGAATCGTATCAGCTCGCTCTTTAAGTACAAACTTGTTCAAGATATCTCTGATTTTAAGTTGAAATGTACAAATAATTCATTTTCTCATAACATTGTATGGACTGGGTGTAGTTGTTTTGTGTACTCGGTATAGCCTTATATTAGAAGTTAGTGTACTGTCGATAGTTATATACTGATTGTGTCATAGTCGCAGCAATAAAAAAATATGTAAAAACATTAAAACATTTATTATATAAATATAATTTAATTTTAGGAACAAGAGGCCTAAATATGTTAATGTCATTTAACGAAACATGTACGTATTTTTTATTTTAATATCAGTAATTTTATGCCAAAAATGAGGGCAAATATGTATTATTTATTATTTTTTTATTTTCAGACTTGAGGCCTGCAGCCTATAGGCTTAAGTACCACCAATCGAAATCAGGTATCGTCTGATCAACTTTATGGCATGACATGCCAAAATAATTACTGCGCCGATCACCAACATGGAATGTATGATGACATGCGGTTAAAAATAGTAAAAACTAAAATACTATTTTTATTTAAATACATTCATAAGATTGCAAAGTGAATTTGAAAGCAAGCCGGATATTCTCAAATAGATATTGGTGAGTAACCGAGAGGAATGGATAATTCTAAATAATTACGCAGAAGATGGAAATGTGCTTACTAAAACATCCTGCCTATCTTTACGTTCTACAGTATAAAGCATATCTTCATCCAATATCGGGTTTCATTCAATTTACTTTACACCTAAAATAAATTTGCGAGATTAATGCAACGTCCATATATCATAATACATAGGTTATTACTTAGCTAATTGAATTAAAAATTAATCAATTTACATCACCTTTTCGGTTGTAAAACAGTACTGGACTACCCAAATATTTGTTTGGATTCGATTTTCAATTTCTGTAGACAGATTTGTAAAAAGGAAAAAAAAACACATTTTTGTCGTACCTACAGCCTATCAAATCAGCGCTTTCAGTTTGGTTAAATTTGTTGGATTCTACTGCCCTATCGACACTTTTGCAGTCATTTAAAGACGTTGCGAGTCCATAAATGATCTACATGGGCTTCATAACGAGGCATTCCTCGGTTTCACTGCAATCGACTCATAGCATTTCTACTAAAATCTAATATATATTTATTGTAATACATTGCCCGTCCAATTGCTTGTTTCGTTCATACGGTACCGGTGTTACATGTGTTACACTCACTACTTTTCAAAGATGTAAATTAAGTGAATATCATACAGCATAATTTACTCAGGTCATCAAAATAAAGACCAACGCGCTCTTATGGAGTATATGCCATGTGTTAACTATTTTTCTTCGAAAGGTGCGATATATGCAAGTGACACTTACAAAGATTATTTTGTTAACGTAATATTGATTTTTAACCAACTGTACTAAAAGTTTGCAATTCACTTATGTATTACAAATAAAAATACTTATTTTTGTTTCTTACCACGACGGAATCAAATATATCTGAGACTACACAATCTTGATAACCACGTTTGCTAGTTGATATTTCAGGCAGCATCGGATCTCAAGTTGACAGTTAATTTACAGCTCATTTAAAAAAAAAAAAAAAAAAAAAAATATTGTCGCAGTGACAAAACACATAGGACATATAGTTCGGGCCTGGTAAGTGGGGAAATAATGTTTTAAAGTCCACTAGTTCTAAAGTATGTTTCCATGGAGTGTTCTTTTTATATATCATGTACAATCCAATCAGGGCAAATGGTGCCGATACCATTGGACATGGCAGGAAAAGTAAAGCCGTACTCCTATTTCGGACGAAGAGCATATACAGGACTATCAATTCCACATGGTCAGCATGATGATTTGGTCACAATAATTTTCTACTAATTACTAGTGATTACGGAAAAATAAATCACTAAGCACTGTTTATAGGGAAAAATGTACATTCACAACATTTGGTACATATACATTCTGTAACATGTAATATTTGACTATAAATGCCAAATATCAACACTGTGATTAGCATAGCTACATAGCACCAGACAATGCATAACCTTCCCCGGTACATAGAAAGGCTATACTCCAAACAGTATCAAATTCTTTGAAACAGAGAAACCTGACTTACAAATAAAGAAACTCCTCGATTCAAGTGTTTACAAGCCAAATTATCAAAATAGTTTTGTCAAAACCTTGTATGTGCCCGTGAGCTATCTTCTTTACCACCAGTTTACTAATGTGTCAAAGCCAAGCATATAAAACTGTGTTGATGTCTGTAGACCTGGACATTTCCAAATCGTTATACTGATACAAAGGTATGTCAACTAAGGTTATTTATGATAGAATCAGGTCAAATCCCTACCATCCAGGTGAAAATAGCATTGTTTGAGTCTCGTTTGGGCTACTCTATCCAGTGCATGGTGATCCACCGTGTTGCCTTTAATAATTATTGTTATTTTGTTCCACTTCGCTGCATGTCAGCCAAGAGAGAAACGTATCAGTAATATATTTTTCAAACATCTTAGGGCCAATGACATAAATTTGAAACTGACCTGAAGATTCATTGCAAAAAACAAATTACAGCTCAACCTCAACATAAAAGTCTTCCAAACATATTTTTCGAAAACAAGGAAATATTGTTCTTATGCCACTGCTATAGTGTTGATAAAGCTTCAAGCGTTATGAATATGAACTGCGAACGATTCCTTGTCACAAAAACAATCCAGTGCTGGGATTTGAATCCATGGTCCCATTGTCTTGATATTGGATTAATATGACGTTATGCTAAAAATATTGTTGTTGTTTTTCAATTATTACAGCCAGTTCTGTTGATGTTTTGTAATAGTTGCTAAAGTCCTGCTCTCAAAACTATTTTTACATCTATAACACTGTTTAGGCCTGTTTCGGGAATCCAACCATCCCCATATTGTGTCTTATGACATTGAGAAATATAGTGTTTTTTTTGTGTTTTTGATAATTTTCTTTAAGCGTTGAAATACATCCTTCATAGTGTTTTTACATTGACAGGGAATTTATTCATAAATAATATTATATACTGATTTTTATTATATACTATGTATAAATGTAAAATTTTGTCACAGAAAAGTCTCCAGAAATGTTCTGTGTAATTGAATTAAAGTCCGACCTATCTACCATAAACTTGTCCGTGTCCTTCCGCTTGTCCGCCTGTTCGTAGACCTCTTGATCTGAAATATTTCATTAGAAGTTGATATTTTTCCTCGAATATTAATTTAAAAATGTGAACTTTTTACAATTTTAGACGTGTCTCGTGCCGGGTGTGCCACCGTCAAAATCCGCTAGTGCACTTTAAGCAATACGCAAGAATTATGCTGAATGTTCCCGTTAAAGCTAAAGCCTTAAAGCTGCACTGTCACAGATTGAACGTTTTGACAACTCTTTGTTTTTTTTTGTCTTGGAACGAGCCATTTTTTGCGAAAATCCATATGCGATCTGACTTTTTGTTTTTTATCATTGGTTTGCAGATATTTACGCAAAAAAATGCTATTTCCAAGACAAGAAATTTAAAAAAAAATGTAAAAATGGTAAATCTGTGAGGATGCAGCTTTAAATATTTGAGCGATAGCAACAATTTATAATAATGAAAATTATGTCTTTGATTAATTCCAAGTGCAATATAACCTGAGACTTTGATGTACTCTGATTTTTCTTCTAAGAACGACTGCAAGCACCGCACTGCTTGTTACTGTATCATGGAAATTGAGATTTCGTTAAAATCTGTTCCATGAAGGTGTTTTTACACACAGCAGAAACTTAGAGTGCGGATAAAGTTTGACTTGTAAAACTGATTTTTTTTAAGGAAGTCGTGTGTACGATACTTTGTGTGAGGGATATTGAACAGTATTTTATTGTGAAAATATTTGTATTCATCTATAATTTCTCACTGTGACCGACATCATACAAATAAATTCTTAACAACGCATCCATCCATGCTTTAAGTTATTTTTCACTGATATAATTTGATTAAATTTTTCGTTTTATATGCAGTTTAACCTGAGATTCAATAGATAAAAGAGGTATCTGAGATACAAAGTATTGGATTTATTATAGTTTTCAGCAGGATTGAACTTCTAAAGACCATCTATTAATAATGTTGAAAAACTATTGGTTTAAACATGAAATGTTTTACAATTATTGTGAAAAAAGCTATGATAGCTTGTACTAAATCACTCTTGTTGGCACGATGTTGCGCGAGAGTGCTATATTGTGTTTTGGGGGAAACCGGACTAATCAGAGAAACCCCACCTGTCCGGCTTTGTGACCACTAACCAAACTCACATGCACCCAGATTAGGCAACATTGAAGTCCAAAAGAATAGCTAGGTTAACCTGGAAAAGACATTGCTAACATTATTTGCCTCGTTTAATATCCCGAAACAGTGTTTATTTGACACTTCATTTACTTCATAGAATAATTCTGGTGTTTATATGTAACTGATTGGGCTGAATGTTATAATTACAGTTGGCACAGTTTGGTTTGGCGGAATC
Source organism: Mya arenaria (assembly GCF_026914265.1). NCBI lineage: Eukaryota > Metazoa > Mollusca > Bivalvia > Myida > Myidae > Mya > Mya arenaria. The sequence continues at coordinate 60,902,783 of NC_069131.1, read as the reverse complement.
AACGCTTTGTAGTAAATACTGTATGATTGTAACCAAACTATGGAATGACAGACTCTGGTTAAAATTAAATGGAAGCTTTTGTAGTGTATTTCGAATCGAGTATGCTTGGACTTATTTAAACTCTTTATTGACAGAATTGGCGTTTGATACTTTATCCAGGATTTTTAGATACTGACTAGACATTTTATTCGCAGAAATTGGTAAATATAACTGATTAATATTGTTTCAATAGCCATGTCTGAAACACAATGCATTTAACAAGAGCACAATCCAATATATTTGTGCACTGGTACACGCAGATATGGCTTACACCAAAAAAACAATCAGCATAAATATTTAACACTTGAATGATTTCCATATATAGTTTAAATATACACATGAACATCTAAAAACTCTACAAACATTTATTCGCAACACAAAGTGTGATTAATACCTATTTCCAATCACACAGTCTGACACCATTTTTTTATCCTTTCTGACTAATATTTACAAAATATACACAATCCGGCTTGTTTGTTGTTTTTTGTGAATGGTAAAACTCATGGGATTGCATGAAGCTTATAGGAATTTCAGTCAGGTTAATTTTTAGCGTCATCCTACTGTCTACGAACATTGACTCATCGGCGACCAAGGCCTCCACCACGAGCACGCCCTCGTTGCCTCATGGGGACAGGAGTTTCATGATCCGCTGCATCGGAGGAATCAGAAATTGTTATAAGCAATATTATACATTAATGTTCATTGTAGTATAATGTAGTATGCATTACTGAAACAGTTTGATGATAACACAAGAAAAGTGGTGCTTGCTTCTTGGTCAAACTGTTATTTTTCTATTACTGTACATGCATTGCATATGAATTAAATAGACATTATACTCTGATCTGTATCAAAATAAAAACAAACATGCATAAATCATTAAATGTATATTTTTAAAGGCAACAAATAATACAAAAAATACATCATATTTGCTAACAACAAAGAAGTTAAAATACACACCTAAAGTTTTTACCTGGACAGGTGTAGTAGGTATATATGACCGATTGGAAACTGTCTTTTCAAGGTAACGGTCATCCGAATTCTCGTCAAACATGTCCGAACCAAATTCAAACTTTGGATAATCACTGTCATTCACGATGAAATTTAGCACTTCTTGCCCAGTATATATATGTTTACTTTAAGCCAAATTAAAACAAACACATTTGTCCAAAATTTAATCAAACTTTAAATTGTGGTGGAGTTGTCATTTGTTCACGTAATTTTCAAGAATCAGGAAGTGAAATAAATGTTTTCATGTTGCCGATTTAGTCTTGAGCATCTATACGCTTGTATCCGGTTCTATATCGTTCATTGACTCTAATTAGAGCGGCTGCATGATTGAGACAAACCGGTGCTTTGATAATTGTTACGATCGAAAAACACGGTTATAAGGGAAAAGGCTACATTCTACTAAACAAATTAGCGCACGTAAAAAATAACTATTGTTTTTAGATGGTGCGGGCGCAAGTGATAAAAAATAAAAATGTTTGTTTCTTTGCTTTTCTGAAGAAATAGGTGCTTGAAATCCGATGAACAAGTTATAAATCTGGTGTTGCCTAAAGGTTGTAAAACCACACCTTCATACATATTTGATGTATTATATGTTAAAATAGATTTGAACTATATCATGATAACACAAAACTGATTAGGTTTATTTCTGGAATGCCTAAACCTACCTGCCAGATTTTGTTTAACAAAATGTAAAGTTGGCATGACCGTACCCTCCTAAATCAGTTTTAGAAAAACACATCAAATGAAAAGTAGCGTGTAATTGTTATTAATATTATTGATTTAACATTTAGCACAGCTTCTACTACGCCAACTTTCTGAATAAAATAAACCAGAATCAAATATCACGTACTAATACGTAGGACGATAAAATGATAAATCTCTAATCTAAAGAAAAAGAACTGAAACTATAAAACATTTATAAAGAAAACACTTTACCTGGAAGAACACGTGTGTTATGCACTAGCGGATATACAGGTGTGGGAATTAGCGCATTCGGCCTGTGACCCTAAGCCTCATTTATAGTTCCTGGAAACTAAGCGCACACTCTAAGGTGCTACTCAACAGATCGGTTATCTTTTGGGTGCTCTTGTACTAGTTTGTTTATTATAGAGTTGAAATGTGGACGAATTACAATATTTTCCTTCAACCAAATCACTATGTAGTATTTATTCTTTAAGATACATGTACTAGAGTTCCTCTATAGAATATATCTTTGAAAATTCAGTTGAGTGATAAAGCAAAATACATGCATTAAGTGTAAAACGGACACTGTCTGTTCTCCTATAACTGACCATTGAGGATTTTAACTTGATTTTCAGGAACTGCTTTACACTTACATAACATCCCGTTGATTTCACTAGGCTACTAAATAATTTGTCAATTTGTCGATTATTTAAAAAAAGCATATTGGAGTTCCATTTGACTTACATAAACAATCAATATAGGACTTATGTCTGCTTGCTGTTATTAAGAAAAATTAAAATGGACATGCTGCAATAAATTTTGAATGGTAAAATCAACTGCAAGGTAAAATACATAGCGTGAACATTTAGATTTATTGTTCTTTTCTCCAATCTCTGTGTATTCCACACATAAAGGTGATGGTTGCTTCAAATCCTTCTTTATACCGCATTTTTACCTTTCCCGCGTTTGCGTTTACCGTTGATGACGGTGCTTTTCGAAGTTAAAAACCTTCTTCTGAAATACAGTGTATCATTTTGGACTAGATATTTCTAATTTATTTTGGTTGTTCTTGAACTTCTTGAATCTTTAATAAAATAAACACCAAAAGAAAATGATACGCCTATTTACGTTGCGTGACTTGATTTCAACTTGAAATATATGTTTACATCTCCTATACAATAATAATATTTAGTGATACAAACGAATGGCAAAATTTATATACGAAAATTCTGTAATTCTTTCGATCGAATATTCAATTACCAAAATACATATTTTGAAAGTTTTAGTAGACTATTATTACCAATAGCTGAAGTAGTAGCCATGGCATTTTAACCCTACTGTGTCGTAGCCAGTGTTCGCGGCAGACCCTCATTTTTTTCAAAATGAGCCTCTGAAATTCTCTATTTACAGTAATAAAAAAGCAACACATTATGAACAAACAAAAAAAATCGAATAATTTCAATTCCTCTGCCTTCATATTTGTAAACGATGTGAACTTTGATGGATTGCTGATCAAATTGTGTTAAGGGCCAATGAAGGGTTCTTTAGGTAGGATGAGCAGCCTCATTCTGGGATTGACTTCTACTAAATATCACTATGGGATACCCAAACCAACTCGAGAACTAGTAAACTCATCAAGCACAACCTTATGCAAATAATTACAAACTGATATAGTTCTGTCGAGAAAGGCATTTTGTCCGGGTTTTTACACACTACAACTGATTTTTGCTTCGCTTCCTAAATTAAGTGCAACAGCGATTTGCAAAGATACATTTTTGTCCATGTCATTAACACATACAAAAAAGGTTTTATCGATTAAATGTGTGGGAAAGAGCAGGAAGCTGTATGCGGACGGGGAATGAAACCGATGTACAGACAGGGTTTACCTATGGTTGTTGGGGCATGCTTCCCCGTTGACTTTTTTATTCAATACAGGATGCTGTAATGTGTAATTACCTTTATATCATGGAATTTCATTGTTGGTTTCACTTGTGCTTATGTCAATGAAGCAAGATTACGATTATTACAATATATAATCCAGATGGCCTGCCTACTCTTCTAAATCCATTTTAGAGTAACTATGATAAGTTATTGTTATAAGCATTATTGATTGGGTATTTCTTTTCAAAATGTCTTTAATTCTGTTAGTAAACCCTTGTGTGTATTCAAACAAAATAATAAAATTGTACAGCAAGGAACAACGTGCAAATAAAATATTAACCTTAATAACAATTGTAAGAGGTTTGCATTGCCAATTGGTTGGAGCTCTGTATTTTAATGTTCAGCGATAATGATTGTCTGGGGATTTATGAAAAATAATTCAGGAATCTGCTATAAGCCTATAATGTTTAATATCGTAACGTGAAATGCATAGCAAGATAAATGTCAAAAAGGTGTTTTTTCAAATGCTTGTGTTAATATGTCCATATATAAACTTTTTTCGTAGATATAATCGACAAATATCTTAACCAACACTTCGAGAATAAAACATGTTTTAATATATGGCTGCGCTTGCCAAGCTTGGAATTATTCAGACTAGATGAAGTTTGTACCGGAGCCTATGTAAATATCCATTTCTTGCTATACGGATAAAAGTTCAATGAAACATTACAGAAAACACGCCCAGACGCCAGATAATTAAGCATGATCTTATCTAATGAAACCATTATCAATACTTCAATGGCACTAAACACAAGACACAACACGCTATAATGAATCACAACTAAACAACATATTCAAGCACATTTCCGGTGTTTTCAGCCATGCTGGAAAGCTCCATCTGGCACCCCCATGCCAGATGAGTCAGGCGCTGTGATGTAATACTTTATTTTTCTTTTACTATACGTTTTATGTAATAATTATTACGAGATTTAAATAGATGAGTTCAATCAACATTTACTTTACGACAATATACCTTAAAACAAAACAAAATAACCCTTAAAAGACATGATATCGAAGGAACTAATTGACGTTTGTAGTGAATACAAATTACTGCGCGTCATGACGTTAATAAACATCATCGGACGCGTTTTTTTGGTGAAATACTAGGTACTAGGAAACATGTCTATTATGTGTGTCCGTTCCGGATAAAAAATCCGACCCGAGGGCACCTGCGTTGCCAGGTAACGAGGCTTGCCGATTGCTATTTTTCTATCCGGAATGAGAACACATGATGACAGATATTATTACCTCTACATCTGGTGTTTCCTATCAATGAATGTTGGGGTCACCGCCTTGAATCATTCAGTGGCAACACTGGTTCACATGGGGTCACCGCCGTGAATCATTTAGTGGCAACACAGGTTCACATGGGGTCACCGCCTTGGATCATTTAGTGGCAACACAGGTTCACACGGGGTCACCGCATTCGAACAATCAGTGGCAACACAGATTCACATAGGGTCACCGCATTCGAACAAACAGTGGCAACACTGGTTCACATGGGGTCACTGCCTTGGATAATTCAGTGGCAACAGGTTCACATGGGTCACCGCATTGGATCATTCAGTGGCAACACAGGTTCACATGGGGTCACCGCCTTGGATCATTCAGTGGCAACACAGGTTCACATGGGGTCACCGCCTTGGATCATTCAGCGGCAACTAAGGTTCACACGGGGTCACCGCATTCGAACAATCAGTGGCAACACAGGTTCACACAGGGACTCCGCATTCGAACAATCAGTGGCAACACAGGTTCTCACGGGGTCAAGCATTCGAACAATCAGTGGCAACACAGGTTCACATGGGGTCACCGCATTCGAACAGTCAGTGGCAACACAGGTTCACATGGGGTAACCGCATTCGTACAATCAGTGGCAACACAGGTTCACATGGGGTCACCGCATTTAAACAATCAGTGTTAACACAGGTTCACATGCGGTCACCGCATTCGAACAATCAGTGGCAACATATATTTTAATACGGTCAACGCCTTTGGGTAGTTAGTGGCAACATATCTTAAACTTTGGTTACAACCTTGGAAAAGTCAGTGGCAATTTATGTTTACAGTGGGTTACCGCCTTGGGACAGTCAGTGGCATCCTATGTTCACATGGAATGCCTGCCGAGGAACAGTCATTGACAGCATTGTTCACATTTGATAACCCTCTTTGTACAGTCAGTGGTAACATATGTTCACAGGGGTTAAACACATTGGAATAGTCAGTGACAACATATGTTAATATGTGGTTATCGCCTTGGAACAGTCAGTTACAACACATGTTCACATGGGGTACCTCCTAGGAACAGTTAGACGTAATATAGGTGCACATGGGTCTACTGCCTTGGAACAGTCAGAGTTAACATATGTTCACACTAGGAGCTAGCCATTCCAATTTAAGTTGATTCTGTTTTGATATTGAAATAATCATCACGGATTGAAAACCGAATGTCATTTCGTATATAGGCTGTGTTAACAAATTCATTGTCCCCACTGCTAACTATGTTTGTTAAGCTTGTCATCTACCATATCAAGACATATGTTACACATGGTATTGAAACTGGTACTTTTGTAATTAATCACCTTAACTGCAACAAAAGGAATCCATTGAATATACGTTAACCAAATACAAATATCATTAAGCAAGTATTAAATAGCCATGTACAAACATGCATTATATCACTTGATTATTAGTGTGTATAAGTGTCAGATTCTCGTTTTAGGGTAAATATCAGTTTCTGCACATGGCCGCGGTTTATTCACTTAGTTTCGAATGCAAACAAATAAAGGGAGATAACTTTAAACAAACATGAACAAACACACAACACGAGTACTAAACAATACAGTCGTACATTCATTAAAAGCTAGTCACATATATATATATGTTTACTACTTTTAGAGGCATCATCTGACAAGCAGGAGGGGGGGGGGGCACGTTTAATACTATTGGTCACCCTTCCATGAGCAAAACCGACATTCCCCGGGCACTTCCCTATCAGCGGAACGAAGTTTAATTTAAGTTCTGCATGAAGATCATAGTTGATTCCGTAGTTTAGGTATTTTAGTGTGATGTTACCGCCTCACGATTGTCTCCCTTTATATAAGTTTCATTTTTTGTCATCAGCAATGTAGAGCTTCGTTATAAGCTAAGAGCATTAATATATTGAATGTAGTCATTTTGTACATTACGTTTAGCACATTTGTTGAAACTCAAAGATAAATTGAGATTTTTTATTTCCTTAAAAACGTCGCTAACATTTAAGAGTATAATGAAAAGTGTATGGACACTTATGGACAGTGTAAGACGCGAACGGTGCAAACGAAAAGTATGAGGAAATAATCAAAGTGTTTTATTAAGATCACATTTAAAAATTATCATTAGTTATTCAGTAGTAAGATTCAGCTTAAATAAGATTGAATATACAAACTGATAATTTAACATTCCCCACCCACTAAAAATAATATTAATGGGGTGTGCGCAAGCCGCAAATTCGTATTCTACTTCCCCATGATCCAATAACTTGTGATTCTTTGCACTTGTATAAATACTCGGTTCAGCTCGACATTAGTTTGTCTGGCTTCAGCCGCTGGCCTGGCGGATTGAAGCGGTAGTCCGAAAAGGGACGTCAGACAGTAGAGATTGAAAAGACAAAAAGGGCACTCACTTTGTAAGTGATTATTCTTTATTAGTTCTTACATTTTGGACTTCTGATATCTCGTTTGTATTGACGTTTGGAGGCTGAAGTCTAGTCTGGACGGTTAATTTACAACTATGAGACAAAAGTGACATTTATAACGAAAAAGTTATTAGTTTTCACATTTCTCTACTATGTGTTGGCGTTGGAGGTCAGTCCCTGAACAGTTTACCTGATGTTGTGTTTTAAACGAAGTGGTTTTGCGCCACAATTGACGCATTTGGCGTTTGGGTTTCAAATTATGTAACTCATTCAGTGATAAGACTGTTGGATTTTTGGTTTGCGACATTAAGCATCCGTCTAAGTGAGGGAAGTTATCATGTCTTTATCTGCAAGTAGTACGATAGAGATGTTGAAATAAGATTCGGTTATATGTTTGAAGATTTTTAGTTTTTGTGATAACTTTATGAAGCCGATTTGAATTTAACTGGATAATTAGAATGTTTTTTGTTTCCTTATTTAAAGACTCGAATAATGTAAAAAGTATTAAAATTTATTGATATTTCATAAAATAGGCAAGGAAGCAGGAGGAAAATTATATATATGAAGACCGCCAAAATACGTTACACAAGTAGTGGCACCGTCGGGGATGTTTCAGAAGAATCTGAAATGCGTTACAATAGCTGACATATCCCAATGTACTGTACTGTAAAATGTATATTATTACAATGCATCAATAAAATGATAATTGCTCTCATTGTCTGTACAATTTAAATGATGGCACGATTGTAAATATTTGTTTAATGTAAAGCTAATTAAATCTTCTTTTTTTAAAATTTGCTTAATTGCAATAACTGATATATGAATTATGCTTGATAAATATTGAACCTTCAACTTAAATAAAAAATTGTCTTTTAAAACATGTTTATTATTGGTCCTTTAAACGAATGTTGCACCCTTAACAACACACACAATAGATTAATAGATCAATAGAAATTCGTTAAGCAGGCCAATCAAGGAATTAGTTATACATTATAACAGAAAGCTTTTTAACCATATTTCAAGCAAGCGTTGACAAAATGTTTGTCAAAACCATATACCAAATATCACACAATTAAATGCTGGTACTTTTTAGAGCAGACAGAGCAGACATTTTATTAAGACTTATACTAACGTACATCGTCTAATCACATATAATCATTCGCTTAAATATGTCATGTGTATGTACAAGGTAACTTTTAAAGTTGAATAAATATTTGTGTTACAGGAGCGTTATGCAATTATAATTAACTACTATAGGTATATGTAAACGCAGTAGTGTTACAGCTTAATAAACAGGTTGTAAAAGAGGATGAACATAATTATGTATCATTGTTTATAATACAGTTGCGGATACATAGTGATTCCTTAACGTATTTAAAGAGCTTATTAAGCTCAAATTTATTAACATAGTTTAATAGTTGATGATATTTAAACACGGAGGGGCGAACATAATAATGACGTTTTATGTATTCTGTCTTATAACTAAATAACACGGGCATATACATACAAAATGGTATTCATCTTCAATATCAAGATGGTTACAACACATACAGTAGCGTTCATTACGCGGAATATTATTTCTGGCATATCGTCCAGTTTGTATCCTTAATAGTAGTAGTAGTAGTAGTCGTTTATTTGTAATATATAAGGCCTCCAGCCCATAATACAAGCATACAATATCATGCAGTATATAGAGTGATGTCGTGTATAAACATATTTACACAATTCGATTGATTTTTTACGCATTGGTTAACACATTCCAAAGTACAGATAATGAATAAACAAAATATTTATGTACAAGCATATATACAAAATTAGATAGATATATAATCGATGCAATAATGTTTATGGTAAAAGTACACGTTCTCTACAGTATCAAGCTATTTATATGATCATTTATGTAATCACATAGATAATCGATTTGTAACATTGATTATATAACTTAAGATTTTGTTATGTAATAGTCATTTGGTATTTACACATGGGTTAAATAAAGCAGACAAATGTATAACTACAAGTTGCATTTCCTTGAAAGTATATATCAGTTTACAAGCTACAATATTGGTTGCGCTTTTTAAAGGCAGCTGTGATATATTTAGCTGTTAGCAATATATTATGCCTATTATTATCAGACATAATTTTTTGAAACGCATCTCTGCTGTTGAGATGAGAAATGTTTATAAAAGTTAAAAACTGGTCGCGAATATCGCTATATAACGGGCAGTCAATCATGAAGTGCACTTCATTTTCTACAGTTAATATGGATCGTGTTGCACAGTATTTACAAAACCGTTCGTCTCTTTCAATGTTCATATGTCTTCCTTTTTCAATCATGAGATCATGGCTCGAGCATCTTAAGTTCGCTAGCGATTTTTTGAGCACGTACGGTAATTTAATTAGCAAATAGGGTTCAACGTCAATGCTAAGTTTGTAAATCTTGTAACACAAGGCTTTCGGAGATGCACTTATATTATGTAACAGGTCCTGTTTACTGCAGTCAATAAGTCTAGTTCTAAAAAGTGTTAAAAATGCATCTACATTTCCTACACCGTTATTTTCCCATGCATATCCAAATCCGTATCGGTATAAAAGCGCTTTGATGTGGGTTGCCCATGTGATTCTTCCAGCCGCGTCTAACTGTCGCAGCATGATGAAGCACTGTTTAGGGTAGCGGTTGTCACTCATCTGGGTCAGTAATGTCCAATATTTAACACATCGATGTGCGGTCGAAACGAACAAAGGATAGCGTCCACACTCCGAGAGGGCAAATAGGTCCGCTACGTTTCTATTTAATGAAGCTACGCGTTTACAAAACTGCACATGTATTTTCTCACAAAAACGGTTTATTTCATATCCCCACAGTTCAGACGAATACATAAGTATCGGCTTCACCATAGTGTCAAATAATTTGAAAATATCATTGTATTCAAAATATCCGAATGTTCGTTGATATTTATAAATCATATTCACGGCTTTGGTTGCTTGTAGGGATAATATTTCTTTCGTTTTTGTCCAACACAATTTAGGAGTAAAATAAGCACCGAGATATTTGTAACAGTTTACGATCTCTATAGGATTATCACGGTATGTCCATTTTTCATAATGTCTCAACGGACCACCGTTTCTGAAGACCATTATCTTTGATTTGTCTAAGTTAATCTCCATACCGGTGGTCAAGCAGAATTCGCTGATTACGTTGATCTCACGCTGAAGCTTCAATGCTGTGTCGGCAAATGACGCAACGTCATCGGCGAAAAGTAATGAGTATAGTTCACCAGTATATTCCGAGATAAATATTCCACCTTGACACTTGGTATTTAATAATTTGATAAGATCGTTAATGAACAAGTTAAATATTATCGTGCTGCTTACACAGCCCTGTTTTGTACCTTTGCTTATGGTGAAGAATTCACTTAATACTCGCATGCCGGATGCACTGTCTGTAATTTTAACACAAGATGTAAGCTGTGAATACATACTTTGTAGTATTTTCATTACACTAGTTTCTTGTAACAGCCCCTTTCTTTCAAGACTTTTCCATAATTCCTGGTGTAAACAATTATCGAATGCCTTTAGAAAATCAACGTAAAATATGTACATGCGACCATTTGCTTTGCTTAAATATTTCTGGATGATAGCACTTATATTAAAAATATTGTCAATCGTTGAGTAACCGCGTCTAAAACCCGCCTGTGCTTCATCAATCAGTTTGTTTTCTTCAGCCCAAATGGTTAATCTACGCGATATGATTTTCATAAAAATCTTGCTTAGACAGCTACTTACACTTATAGCACGGTAGTTATTAGGGTCTTTATTATCTCCCTTCTTATGTATAGGCGTAATGATACTTTGTGCCCATTGTGACGGGAAATGTCCGCTGCGAAGAATACTATTCAAGAGTCTGTGTAAATATGGTAATGTAATGTGAATCGTGCTCTTGATCATTTCGATGCAAAGACCATCAACACCCGCCGCACATGAATTCTTTAATGAATTTATACTACTGGTTATTTCATCGGCACTTATTTCTATATCCAAGCCGTTACAGTCTACTGGGGTATATAGTTGCGAAAGTAATTGGCTGTTTTCGGTCTGATTTGTGGGATTTGCAAACAATTGTGAAAGATATTGCACCCATGTATCGCTGGATATTGAGCACTCTATCGGTTTATGCTTTGTACCGTTGCCGCGTTTTACACAATCCCAAAACTGCTTTGGATTTTTGCGTTTGTCGACAAGTGACTGGCGCATGTTCGATTCATATAATAAGCGTTTCGCTTTACACATATTTTTGAAAGAACGTTTTGCTCTCAGGTAATTATTAAGGTCCGTGTCTTGTTGAAAACGTCTGAAGTTACGAAGTGCCAAGTACTTTTGATTTTTCGCCTGGGTACACGAGCTATCCCACCATGTTGGCTGATTCATCGGATACAGGCTCTTTCGACGGTTGCAGGATCGCATGCATTTTCCTGCAGACTGTAAAATATCGGTGAATTGCGGCAGTGTTGTCTCGACGTTATCATTTAGGTCATCGCATGTGGATGAAAAGTCATTATATAACTCAGTGAAGTTTTGCAAAAACAGTTCTTCTTTTTCTTTGCACCATTTCGTTTGCTTGTGCGGGGTGACTGTGCCAGTTACATTTTCAGTGGTACCTGTGACGTTATGGCATCTAGTGTAGGAAGTTAGTTTGAAAGTCAACGGGCAATGATCAGACAAATCTTCCTCGTCTACAACGAAGTACTGCAAGTAATTAAACAGTTCGGTTGATGCTATAACGTAGTCTACTACACTAACCCCGCCATTCGCGAAACATGTATATTGACCACACGCGTCGCTCGGATAGCGTCCATTTAGTATATGAATACCTAGTGTCGAGCACATCTCAACTAGTGATAATCCAAATCTGTTTACCGTTTTATCACTGTTTTGTCTGGATGTGGTGAAGTTATCTGATGGATAGTCAACGATTGTTGGGAACACATAGTCTATATCGTCCTCCGGTATGAAATCTAAGAGTTCTCCTGTACGAGCGTTTAGGTCTCCAGCTACTATAATTGAAATTTCCTCAAGGTCAGACAAGACGCTCGTTATTTTATCCCGCAAAATCTCGATACCATTGTGTCCAATGTCATCGTTGTATATAGGAGAATGTTCGGGGGCTACGTAGCAAAATATACAAATTATATCTTTAACAGAGTTATAGACACTTTTGTTTATTTGTAGTATAACACATTCCGAGAATTCGGGATAAATGCGTTTCACGCCATGCTTTTCTATAAGTTCATTTTTAATTAATGCTGATACACCACCTGCACCACGTCCATTGCTTCCAGTCCTCGGGCAATCGAAATTGGTATATCCCTTTAATATATCTGTGAAGTCATCACTTTTCGTCTGCCACGTTTCACACAACCCAATAATGTCAAATTGCGAAAAATACGATTGGAAATGAATGTCATTTATAAACTTGCGTAAACATTGGATATTTACAAAACAAAAATTTAAAAACGATAATGAAAACGACTTTTCTGTGTATTTAGGGCTTTGGCCGGATTCCTATGTCTCGAGCGGAACTGCGGATTTGGTTTCCGGATCGAACACGTACTTTTGCTCATCAACCACAACATAGTCATGTTTAAAGTAGGCTGTCTGGCCTGCATCGATACTTTCTTTGAAGAAGGGGTAAAGGTCCGCTCTGGCTTTTGCAATACGTGCCGGTAAATCTTCACCGATTCGTAATGTTTCCTGCAGATCCGCGCGTTTGGATCGAAATTCACTGATCACTCGTTTTCGATCTGAGAAGTTTGCGAATTGAACGAGAATTGGTCTAGGTTTCTGTTTGCTCTTCAATCTGCGTGCGTATATTAAAGGGACGTGTGTACAGTCTATATCAAGATGGTCTCTTATAGTTAATTTAATGATGGTGAAGAGCGTCTCTTGGTCCTCTTCGCCCTGCTCTTTGATGTTGAAGAATTTTAGATTATTTCGTTTCGTATACATTTCGAATTGTTCGTGTTTGGAATGTACATTCGAAATATCACATTCAAGAGATTTAACTTTCTGTGACAAGACTTTGACTTCACTTGTCAATTGTTCATTATCTGATTTAAGCTGTTTATTCTCTTCTTTTAACTCGAACACTGTCTTTTCTAGTAGGTCGAACTTTTTATTCAGTGACTTAACATTCCTGTGTATTTCTAAGAGAACCATGGATGGTGACATTTCTTGATCGTTATCTAATGATTCACACTCACTTTGATCTTGTGATAATGCGTTATCGCCGCTGGCATTGTATAACCAGGAACTGACAGATGGCTGCGACGCCGCTAGCTCTAAATTGCGTGCTCCGCGCCCTTGGCGTGTTGCTCTTTGCGAAGGCTGTTGATCAACATTGGGCTCATATACCGGTGTCTCTTGCGGTGTGGGGGTCGTGACGATTGTGTTGCGCCGCGCACCACCCCTTGTTTTCTGTGATGCTGTGCCGGGGCCGGGGTTAGATTCTACTCCTTGAGCAAGCAGCAAATAGAAGAGCACAATCTTGATAGATAATGATATGCATTTGTAGTTGGGGGATAGAGTCTTTGGTTTGGTGATGCTTTTGGAACATCCTTTATTAGGTTGCGTAAACGACCCTATTCGCGCTCTCCATTGTTGTATTGAATCGCCCATCGTTCGTGCACATACACACTACTACAACATAGGTCAAATTTTGATTAGTTAATGTCTCTTACTGTCACTTGGTATTTTATTCGATCGATTTTAATCCATACCTGTTAAAGTTAATAGTCCTTTGTGTGAGCGCTATAGTCCGTTTCGCGCGGTTTTCACTTTCTATTGTTCTATTGTTCGTTGTAAAAAATCACAAACGCACCCCAACACACATTAAATTTCCTCGAAATAATAATGTTCACTTGTAACACTGATCACACAAACGTTTTGGAACATCGATGATCACTGTAACTTCTGAAATTTTACAAATAATCCATATTTTCACAAGCGCTCAAAATCACAACTTTTCCATTCAAGGGACATCACTTAATGGATGTACAGATAATCGCAATCTACAAATATAAAGTCGGTATTTCCTTGGTTATATATTCAGATATTCTTCATACATGAATGCATTTTTAGATACCTTATACATATCAAGAACAGAGCTACAAAATAATTAACCATGCCATTCCTGCTTAAATGTATCTATAACTCTACATTTAAATTCGTGAACAAATGCGTTTACGTTTACATTTTGTACATTATCGAATATATGTGTAAAGCCTTAATCATTTAGAAGTTTTTTTAACATTGGTTACCCAATTGGATTGCCCTTTATTTCTATCAGCTACTGCTTGTAGAATAACAACACTCAACAATATATTATTAGTATTAGCTATTTTCAACAAGTACTTAATTATACGTAAGTATCTAGTAATATATAAAGGATATCTACCTAATTCTCCATATACACTAGCAGTACAAGTGTTGATTGTAACATGTAATAATCTTTTACAGAACTTCAAATGAATACTTTCTATTTCTTTCGAGTTAGTATAACCCCATATTTCACATGAATAGTTTAATATAGACCCTACAAAGGCGTCAAACAACTGACAAAATATATGCGGCTTTAAATCATACTCTTTACATTTATACAGTAACACATTTAAAGCCTTTGGAGCTTTTTCAGCTAAATATTCTTGGTTTAATGCATAACTACCAGTGTAGTAAAAACAGTTCCTAGACAGTTAAAATCACTAACGACTTCGATGTTTTGGCCATCATATGTCCAGCGTTCATGCGGTAATAAACGTCCGCGCTTACGTTAAGACCCCAAGTATTACAATAAGTATTAAGCAAATCTATGTTGAGTTTTAGCCGGTGTGTTTCCTAAAATGGCCATATCATCGGCAAACAGTAACATAATTAATACAACATCATCTATGTTTATACCAGAATTAACGCTATCTTGTAAAAATAATTCTAGGTCTTCGACAAATAGTTTAAATGATATTGGGGACATTACCTCCCCTTGTCGTAAGCCTACTGCATAACTAAAGTATTCTGAGTACGATGAACATAATTTAACATTCTGATACATATCTTTCATAACATTTGATATTTTCCATTGAATGCCACATTTATATTATTCTAATCACAGTTCATTTCTATAAAAAGTATCGAAACACTTCATCATATCGACAAATATAACGTACAATCGTTTATTTTCGTTCATATATTTTTTAACTAAAGACGTAAGTAAAAAAAATATAGCGTCGACAGTCGATCGACCTTTACAAAATCCGAATATATTGGGCGTCCGAAACAATATTATTGTTATCGCGTAAAAATTCAATGCGTTTATTTAATTTCGAAAAGCAACTAACTAGAGTAATACCCCTATGATTGTTAACATCATTTACACCGCCGTTTTTATGCAATGGTACAATAATCCCTTCTGACCATTTATCCGGATAACAACCGGAATTCAAAATACAGTTAAATATATCACATATGTGTGCAGCAAGTATCTTGGCACATTCAATAAAATATTCATTTAACATGCAATCATTACTATTGGATTTACAACGTTTAAATGCTTTAATAGCTTTCTCCACCTCATCAATACTAATCAGATTATCTTATTCAGGGTATACAGTATTAGGCTAGGTGAAGTCATTATTATCCCAAAACGAGTCTGCTTCTTCATTGGAACAATCTATTATATTATTACAAAGATTTTCAAAAATAATTTAAACTCATCTAACGAAATATTGTTCTTTGCTCTCTGTTTTTTTAGATTTAAAATACTTCCAAAAATCTGTTGGCTTATGAATCTTTAAATGTTCTATTTCCTGCATTTTACGTCAATACATTTGGCCTTTTTTCTACGGATCAAATCTTATATAACTTTCTCTTTTGACATAATATCAAACGACTTTTATCATTCTTATTAGCATTATACAATCTCAAAGCATCTTAATAACAAGTGCGTGCATTTATACAATCTTCATCAAACCAATCTGCATTTTTCATACAATCATCGTTGTCAAATACAGGTACATCACTAAAAGTACATTGTTTGGAGAACAAAGGATCCGCTACACTCCGTACACTATTTCTGAACGAATATACAACTTTATTAACGGATTCCTTATTTGTACAATCAATATGACTAACCACAGTATTACATTGTGGTTACACAGAAATAATTCCTGCTCGAAACTTAGCTTTACAATTACTATTCCATCTATACATAACATCATTGTATCTATTTAGGTTAGGTGTTTTTTTGTTACAATGGAGTGAAAAATGTAACGGGACGTGACCACACCAATCGTGAAATGATCCGATTGTAAAAAAAATTAACAATGAAAAATAGCGCTCATGTGCTAAAAGATAATCTATAACGGAAGAGCCCTTATAGGAAAAATAAGTATATTGGTACGTATTGCCTACTCGACCGTTTAATAATCGTATACCATGATTGTTAAATCTAGGGTCAATTGAGGCCCTAACAAAAGCAAAATAAGACGTTTTGAAGAAGTGGACGTTTCAAGTCAGCTGCTCAAGAATGGAAAACAAAATATTTTACGCACAGCGGCATTGACAATATAGCAGAAAGGGGTGGGACGGATAATAGATTAATCACTTCTCTCATTATATAATAACTTATAAAATGTGCACGGTTATACTAAAACTGTATGATATGAACATTCCTGTTCAATTATATTCATTATTAGGTGTGACACTTGCCTCTTAAGTGCAGACAATTTGACCTTAAACGATGTTTGTTCACTTTTTGAACATATAATACAATGTTTGAATATTTGTTAGAAAACATGTACATTGGTGCAATTGACAATTGTTGTAAGACGAGCACTGATCGAACCATTCCACATCTTCAATTTACTGACTGGGATGAAATGGAGAACAAACGACGGTCAACTACAAACTTCCTGTCATTTCTGAACGTGATAGAAAATGTCATGAAGCAGCAGGACGACGGACCGATATTGGTCCATTGTTTGTAAGTAAACATATGATATCAGATAATTTACTGGGTACAAATCAATCAAAATGTACGAAAATGATATGAAAAAGATGGGATGGAAAACACTTAGTCTACCCAGTCCTGTCCAGAGTTTTGAGACCGACATTGCAGATAATGTACTTCTTTGTGCTTGGCTCCTACACGTAGTTGCACCACTAGGTCGTTTTGGACCAATTTTCTGCAATACAATATGTTCAGCACATGTATTGCTCAATTTCAAACTTTGCCTTGTTTTATAGAAGAAAAAGAAAGAACATTTTGTTTGAGTATGAAGCAGGCTCCATTGATATTCATTTCATTATGATTTAACTAAAAGAAATAAGGTATTTTTTTCGGCTTTCTGAAATTTGTCATGTCACATATATACTGTACTTTACAACATTTTCATGTCGAATAAAAACTCAAGCATTTGAGAATGAATTAGACATATGTGTGACTATTCATATTTTTAATAAAAATTAAAGTAACATTAGTATCCAGCAATGTTAGTTGTATTTTTTAACAGTTTGGAAATAACAAAATGTTACAAATTTACAGTTTTGAGAGACCATCTCAGACTCAGACTCACTGCGTAAACAAGATGACTATCAGCTACTGGTAAATTACCTATACTTAACTATTATCGCCAAATTCAAACAATAGAATGATGAACTAAAATAATGTGATGCATTCCCAAGGGGCTATGTATAAGCATTTTATCAAAGGTATCAATTGTTCACTTACACATTGAATTTGTACGAAAAGGTCTCGGAAAAGAGACGTATGTATTCAAAACGAGGCTGGCACAACTGTGTCAAATGATAAATTAAAGAATTGATGCATTTCATAAGGGCTATGTATAAGCCTCTCATCAAATGTATCAATTGTTCACTTACACATTGAAGTTGTACGAAAAGGTCTCGGAAAAGGCACGAATGCATTCAAAAGGAGGCTGATACAACTGTGTCAAATGATAAATTAAAGAATGTGATGCATTTCCTAAGGGCTATGTATAAGCCTTTCATCAAATGTATCAATTGTTCACTTACACATTGAAGTTGTACGAAAAGGTCTCGGAGAAGGCACGTATGCATTCAAAACGAGGCTGGCACAACTGTGTCAAATGATAAATTAAAGAATGTGATGCATTTCCTAAGTGCTATGTATAAGCATTACATCAAATGTATCGATTGTTCACTTACACATTGAAGTTGTACGAAAAGTTGTCGGAAAAGGCACGTATTGCATTCAAAACGAGGCTGGCACAACTTTGTCAAGTAAACTGTTGCATTAATCGTTCATGTGATACAGTTTATTATGAAGTCCGATTAAAAAAATCCCTACCAATTTTCATAAAAAAATACGATTTGATAAATTTAATAACGTGTCTTCAACAAGAGAGTGATCCGCTTTAGGTTATGATTCGCTAAGGGTATTTTGACTTTAACTTTCGCGCTAAAGCACCGTGAAAAATATTATTAAATTGCGTTGTTAGTGCCGTAATATTTATTTATATCATAAATGAAGTTGCTGTTAGATACCATTATTATATTTTTTTGTAAGTATAAATCACCTTGATTTATATGTGTGATCTATAGTTTGCGAATACAATTTCGGCAATAGCGCATCAGCTATGGTTTATTAATGGTGTATATGTTCTATATTCCTCATTGAGTTTAGTAGCATTAATATGCCTTTGACATTCTCTTGTTTGTTAAACGAATTCACTTAGCTCCTATTCTATAATTTATAAGGAAAGATGAAAATGTTTGTTTTAGATTGCTCATAATTGTATTATGTCCCTTTAAAGAGATGTGGTATGATGAAAAGCACGAAGGTTAAGTAGTCACTAATAATTGTATTAATATCATTTGTACAGCAAATTGTGCAGTTTATTTGTGTAATCAAGTCGTCATTTATGTTTTTTGGTATACACATCAAAATTCATAGTTTTCGTTTAGGGATTCTTTTAATGTGTTCTTGAAAAAAACTGTTTAAAGAGCAAGGGGAATAACCGGCACCAACTGTTATATTAAAGAATGAACGCTTATCGGAATAAGAGTATAGTGCAATCTCGCTTTCTTCCTAGTTGATCAATGATTGTGTTATAGAACCATCGGTTCGGACTAGGTCTCAAAAATCAGACAATATATTTTAGTAATTATGGGCCAAATACATATAATCTTTTCGTTAACGTCTCCTTTGTGTATTAAGTCAAATCTTATAAAGCTCTGAAAACGAGTTCAAAAATTAGTAGAAAGGGTTACCCTCATGTTCACTGAACACATTTCAAAATTGGTCACCTAGCACATTGATATATTGAAAACAATTGCCACCATCAAAATAATCATTAATTCATGTATAAGTTATTTCTGTGCAACGTATTCTTTCATGAACATATTGTTAATCACTCGAGTAAGCCAACTTTATAATGATAACCCCCCAAATAAAATGAATCGATGACACACACACACGCACGCACGCACGCACGCACGCACGCACGCACACACACACACACACACACAATAAAAAACATTGATTTGCAAATGATGGTTTTTAAAACCATGGTACAAATAAACGCTAAAGATCTTCAAGCATATGAAATGTTTTGAAAGTGTTTTCTATATAAACTGCATGTCGTTTAGTTGTCACAATTGAGGTGATTTTCTATATACATTTGAAATTATATTGGGATGAGAAACGAGAATTTGAATAGTTATTAATTCTATGTGGGCTTTTCTTAAATGCGTAGTTATTTCTCATTTTAGCTATAACAAATGTATCAAATTAATGAGAAATGGAAAATAATATTCAAATGATGTTCAATAACGTAGCATCTGGTATTATTTATTACAAAACAGTGAGGGTAATTTAATGGAATGGTGGGTGTTTACATATTGGCAAAACAGCTGGTAATGTCTGATGTTATCATTGTTATATATCGAAATGGTAGAATTTCAGGTAACAAAGAACATTGCCTAGTGATTGCAAATGCATTTAGTAAAGCTTAAAAGCACGATCATCATGCCTCTTGCAATAAAGTGACACTCAATCTATAACAAACCTATAGTCACCCTGACTCCTATAGTCACACTGACTCCTATAGTCACCCTTACTCCTATAGTCACCCTGACTCCTATGATCACCCTGACTCCTATAGTCACCCTGACTCCTATAGTCACACTGACTCCTATAGTCACACTGACTCCTATAGTCACCCTGACTCCTATAGTCACACTGACTCCTATAGTCACACTGACTCCTATGATCACCCTGACTGTTATGGTCATCCTGCTCCTATAGTCACCCTGACTACTATAGTCACCCTGACTCCAATAGTAACACTGACTTCGATAGTCACCCTGACTCCTATAGTCACCCTGACTCCTATAGTCACTCTGACTCCTATAGTCACCCTGACTCCTATAGTCACCCTGACTCCTATAGTCACACTGACTCCGATTGTCACACTGACTCCTATAGTCACCCTGACTCCTATAGTCACCCTGACTCCTATAGTCACCCTGACTCCAATAGTCACCCTGACTCCTATAGTCACACTGACTCCTATAGTCACACTGACTCCTATAATCAACCTGACTCCTATGGTCACCCTTACTTCTAAAGGTCATCCTGACTATTATGGTTACACTGACTCTTATGGTCACACTGACTCTAATGGTCACACTGACTCCTATGGTCAACCGGACTCAATTGTCATCCTGTGTCTAATAGACACCCTGACTCCTATGGTCACCCTGTCTATAATGGTCACTCTGACTACTGTGGTCACCATGACTTTAAAGGTCACACGGACTCAATTGTCCCCTGAGTCTAATGGTCACACTGACTCCAGTGGTCACTCTAACTACTATGTTTACATTGGCTATAATGGTCCCACTGAATCCAGTGGTCACTCTAACTTCTATGTTCACATTGGCTACAATGGTCACACTGAATCCAGTGGTCACTCTAACTTCTATGTTCACATTGGCTACAATGGTCACACTGACTCCAGTGGTCACTTTAACTACATGGTCACATTGGATACAATGGTCACACTGACTCCAGTGGTCACTCTAACGACTATGTTCACATTGGATACAATGGTCACACTGACTCGAGTGGTCACTCTAACTATGTTCACATTGGCTACAGTGGTCACACTGACTCCTATGGTCACTTTAACTACATGGTCACATTGGCTACAATGGTCACACTGACTCCAGTGGTCACTCTAACTACTATGTTCACATTGGCTACAATGGTCACACTGACTCCTATGGTCACTTTAACTACATGGTCACATTGGATACAATGGTCACACTGACTCCAGTGGTCACTCTAACTACTATGTTCACATTGGCTACAATGGTCACACTGAATCCAGTGGTCACTATAACTTCTATGTTCACATTGGCTACAATGGTCACACTGACTCCTATGGTCACTTTAACTACATGGTCACATTGGATACAATGGTCACACTGACTCCAGTGGTCACTCTAACTACTATGTTCACATTGTCTACAGTGGTCACACTGACTCCAGTGGTCACTCTAACTACTGTGTTCACATTGGCTACAATGGTCACACTGACTCCTATGGTCACTTTAACTACCATGGTCACATTGGCTACAATGGCCACACTGACACCTATGGTCACTCTAGCTACTTTGGTCCTATTGGCTACGATGGTCACCCTGACTCCTATGGTCACCCGAACTCCTGTGATAACTCTGCCTCTATTCGTTACCCTAATTGTCGCCCGTACATCTATGGTTACCCTGACTCCATTAGTCACCTGACTCCAATTGGCACCCTGACTTCGATGGTCGCAGTGACTCCTATGGCAACTCTGGCTCCTATCGTCACTCTGACGCATATGGCCCCTTTGCCTACAAAGGTCATCCTGACTATTATGGTTACACTGACTCTTATGGTCACACTGACTCTAATGGTCACACTGACTCTAATGGTCACACTGACTCCTATGGTCAACCGGACTCAATTGTCATCCTGAGTCTAATAGACACCCTGACTCCTATGGTCACCTTGTCTATAATGGTCACTCTGACTACTGTGGTCACCCTGACTTCAAAGGTCACACGGACTCAATTGTCACCCTGAGTCTAATGGTCACACTGACTCCAGTGGTCACTCTAACTACTATGGTCACATTGGCTACAAAGGTCACACTGAATCCAGTGGTCACTCTAACTTCTATGTTCACATTGGCTACAATGGTCACACTGACTCCTATGGTCACTTTAACTACATGGTCACATTGGATACAATGGTCACACTGACTCCTATGGTCACTCTTTCTACTATGGTCACATTGGCTACAATGGTCACACTGACTCCAGTGGTCACTCTAACTACTATGGTCACATTGGCTACAATGGTCACACTGACTCCAATGGTCACTCTGACTACTATGTTCACATTGGCTACAATGGTCACACTGACTCCAGTGGTCACTCTAACTACTGTGTTCACATTGGCTACAATGGTCACACTGACTCCAGTGGTCACTCTAACTACTGTGTTCACATTGGCTACAATGGTTACACTGACTCAAATGGTCACTTTAACTACTATGGTCACATTGGCTAAAATGGCCACACTGACTCCTATGGTCACTCTAGCTACTTTGGTCACATTTGCTACAATGGTTACACTGACTCCTATGGTCACTCTAACTACTGTGTTCACATTTGCTACAATGGTTACACTGACTCCTATGGTCACTCTAACTACTGTGTTCACATTGGCTACAATGGTCACACTGACTCCTATGGTCACTCTTACTACTGTGTTTACATTGGCTACAATGGTCACACTGACTCCTATGGTCACTCTAACTACTGTGTTCACATTGGCTACAATGGCCACACTGACTCCTATGGTCACTCTAGCTACTTTAATCACATTGGCTACAATGGTCACCCTGACTCCTTTGGTCACTCTGACTCCTAGTTTCAACTGATTCCAATGGCTACTCTCATCCATACGAGGAATTAAGGAGACTACCTTTTGGTATCGGTACGTACAAAATATGCTACCAGCCTTGGTTTTAGACGAGATGAACTTATTCTTTCTCAAAATATGGATTTCTATATATTTTCATTTACATGTTTTGTATAATATCTATAATATTTGCGTAATAATCGCAACATCATGTGTTTGATAATTATGTTAATATATCGATACAATAGCTATCCAATGAATAATTTTCATTATATCATGCTTGTGTCGACAGCTGAAACGGTATTGGTTAGCTTTATGTTTCAAATGAATATTTCTTCTCCTAAAATTACAGCTATATTTTACCAGCCAACATATAGTAAGTCATAATTTGTGAATACGACGGGTCATTCAAATATGAGGATATATTTGGTAAGTTAAATACTTTTTTTTCATTTTTTTTCTGACTATTATTAAATGTTACCGGAGGGGAAGAAAACTAACTACATCTGCTTCTTAAAATAATGATACTTAGGAAATCTCTCTTTTCAACTTTTAACGCTCAGTTTGCAATTCGTATGACTAAATATATTGTATGGTATAGGAAAGAAAAACCGAGCGTCTTTCAATATGCGTGGTTGATATACAGTCGAACCCCGTTGGCTCGAACTACAAGGGACCGGCGAAAATACCTCGAGTCTCGAAAAATTTCTTAAATAGCATACAATATACACAATCAAAGGATTTACTGTGAAAATATTAAACAGTAGACTAGTGCATTTTTTTTTAATTATTGTTACCGCCTGTGCCTTGCAAATTGGCAAAAAATAGACATTGGAAAAGTTACAAAATCAGGCCAAAATAGCTGATCTAATGGCAAATGCATATTTTTAACTTTTTATGCATACAGTATGCTGTGAAAGACTAAGTTTTGTCAAAATTGTGGTTATATTTCTAGAAATTCATTGCTTTTTTATTCATAAACGCAATCTGCGTTTATCAAATTGAGAAAAAAAAAATACAATTTGAGGACAAATGGAAAGTTGTATTGATACATACACAAAACAATATAATCATGAAAAAAATAAGAGGGAAAGTTTGGAGCGTATAATATGTCTCTATTGTCTTTATTAACAAAATGCGGTAATAATATTCGTTAGTTCATATATATACCCATAACTTAAGGTTCTTTGTTCACAGGTTGCATGCTTGGTCGTGCAGTTGCTGAACGTCCATGGTCTAAATGTCTTTGACCTGGGCTCTTCATCATCTTCATCATCACCATCATCATCATCGGAAGGCCGAATTAGCTTTAGCCTGTCGGACTTAAAGAGAAGCAGCAGCAGCAGCAGCAGCAGCAGTATTGAAAGCAGCAGTAGTAGCAGCAGCAGTAGCAGTAGTGGCAGTAGTAGCGAGGGTGTGCAGAGCACCAGTACTGATCCTCACTGCAGTCTGTGTAGCAGTATTTTAAGTAGTGACGACAGCAGCAGCAGCAGTAGCAGCAGCAGTAGCAGCAGTAGCAGCAGTAGCAGCGAAGGACGTTTAAATGGTAATAAATTAATTTTATTTAGATATTCAGGCTGCGTTAGAAGTTACATGTGAAAGTTATAAAGCTTAAATCGTTAGTTCCAGTCTTTTTTTAATCTATATCTAATATTTGAGACGTATTTTGTAAGAATGTGTTCTCTGTAAATGTTGCCAACATCTTAATGTTAATTCTATATCTTCGTCCTTACATAAAAAAGTCATCCGTTTCACGTATTTATTTGCAAGACGGCGATATTGTTGGCGGCGGGACGGGCGATAATGGCGGTGCTGGTGGTGCTGACGGTGGTAACGGCGGCGTAGGTGGCGGCGGCGGACAGGATTCTGGCCGTATGTTTGTTTCATTAAGAATGTTTTACGAATCCTTTAACCAATGATGTGAATTATGGATGCATTCATACATGTTGTTATAATTGGATGGGGTTTAACAAGCTTCTAACGAATATGTTAAAATAAATCAAAAACAATATTTCATCGAAACCAATATTTTAAACACGATTTTTTGGGCTTAAACTATTTGTAAAATTGGTAAGCCAGCGGCCGATTTCAATTGAAACAAAGAACAAAATGCTAATGCTAAAAATGCTTAAGTTTAGCACACCCACTCGATATATGGTATATTGTGGTTGTGGGGGAAATGACGTTCACGGCGTAGCACCCATTTATCGCGTGTATCAAGGACAATAATTTTACAAATGAACGTGTGTCAAGTGTTTTGCTCCTGTAGCTTCGTGTTATGTCACTCGTCATGTTCGTCACCAAATGTACATATAAAAACGATTAAAAAATGTGTTTTTTACGAATGTTTGTTATCTCGAAGTATTTCCCCGAGGTCCCTACGACTTCGACATAGCGAGTTTCGACTGTATCTCAGTTTAAACCTGTCTTGAACATCGAGACATATAAACAAAGCTAGGTCACCTTTAATCTATTATTTCGTTACTCAAAGCTGCTCATGTCGGCGGCGACTGCTCCGGGTGCGGAAGCTGCTTCGATCCGCATGCTATCTGTAAGGAGTTTGGCTGTTACAACATCTGTATGTGTGAGCCGGGTTACGCGTTTGTCAAAAACGGAGCCTTTCAATGCGGACAGTGTCTTCCAGAAGGTGAGTAAAATGTGGAAACAATGTTTGTTACAAGCATTAATGGATAGAAAAGGTGTTTTTATCCTTTTGTAATTGTTTAGAGCGAACACAGTTGGAATTAAAAGATGTCTACCTAGATTTTCGTTGTAATGCTCTCACAACAATAAGTCAATATTGATTTCTCTATTAAAATATTCAAGTCTTCCGATTTATAGGTACATATAACTCTATACGGGCAATACCGGATAATAATATACGGGTATTACCGTCCCTTTTATAAATATTCAAATATCAAACACATAAATAACTGATTCTGATTTAATAGTGTTGTAATTGTTTTATACAAGCTGGTGAGTTTAATTCAGCATGTACAGATGTATTTCAAAGATACGGAAACTATTAAATGTTGTTCGAAATTTGCATACATTTGGATTACCAATACTCCGCTTCGGTATTCATGTATTCTCAACAGCTTGTTGATTGTTAAAAAGTGTCCTTATTAATATTCTTTATCCTATAGAGTGTTCATGTGACGATGGAGATAGTTGCCCTTGCGACGATGGTCAGGAGTGTGTCAATGGAGAATGCGTTCCCGAGTGCGTCGGATGTGAAGTGCGCATGACCGGAGGCGAATGCGGTGAGTACATGCCGTTAACATACTGATTTGAAAAGAGTGTATAAAAAAGAGAGATATTTGAGTAAACACTCGAATGAACGGGTGTTATATACGTGTGTCAGTAATAATGGGTGGAAAGTGAAGGGTATTGTGAATACATGCCGTTCGTTTGCCGTCGAAGTAATGTTTTAATGACGAGAGCGTTCTCAAATTTACCGGAAGTTGGGTGCGCTTGCCCGGGAAAAGAAGTAAGTTCAGGCAGCCTGCTTTGCGTTGGTGGAGTGTATATATCGCGCGGGCGTTCTCAAAATCACCGGAAGTCGGGTGCGCTTGCCCCGGAAAAGGGTGATGTAATAACATACCGTCTGTTTGCCGTTTTTGGAGTATATATATATGTTACGAGAGGGAGATTTACCGGATGTTGAGTTCCGGTGCCCAGGGAAGGTTGTTGAAAGTACATCCCGCTTGATAGGCGATGGTTGAGAGTTTGAACGTACCGGATGTCGGTTGTGCATGCAGTAGGTCATTGTTAGTACATGCTGTCTGCTTGCCGATTTTGTATGTAATAAAAGGGTTCACAAGTTCTCCGGATCGTGGGTGCGCTTACCCCGGAAAAGGGTGTTGTAAGTTCATGTTATGTACTTGCCGTTAGTGGAGTGTTTATATGACGAAAGAGTTCTAAAATTAAAATGATTGGCCTGCATGCCCGTATAAGAGTGTTGTTTGCACTGCCGTCTGCTTGCGGATGTTGAAAAAGTATGTTTATGTAAATATAGCGTTCTCCGGATGTGGGATGCGCGTTTACTGCGATATGTAGTAGTAAGCCTGTATGTTAAAACATATATTTACATGCTTTTTGTAAATGTCCCTTTCAACGTTCGTCCATTGGACGTTTCGGTTAGTTTAGGGTTCAATTCGTCGGATTTCTTTCTCTTGGCTAATGTATCATTTTTTTTTATAACTATGATGGTTATTTTACAAGACTGCTTAATAATGCACAAATTAATCGATATCTATAAAATTTAGCGTTAGCAGATGTTTAAGCTATTACATTTATTCTGTGTTTTTATGTAATTGCTACATTTGAATAATAAAACGCTAACAAAGAGAGTGATGAATTGCATCAAGTTCTAACGGAGAAACATATTTTGCAATAGTTATGGTTTGTTTTCAGTTATTTTTTGTGAAAGTTTTGCAACTGTATTGGTCGCGTTTAATTTAAAACATAGTCAGTTTTATCGTCATCAAATTTCATTGAAAATTTGAAAACAATTGCACACTTGCCCCAAAAGAGGAATGATGTATGTTAAATCATTTCATGAATTTGGCGACGATATTTCTTCGAGATAATTTTCATATATATATCAAAAGTGCTTTGGTTAACTTATCAATTGAAAGGACTTCAATAATGTGTTTCCATAAAAACATTCAACGATTACTTATCGTTTATACATGTGCATAAACATATGTTAGTTCTTAATTGCATATTTATCACAATCATCAGTCTTTACATTAGCATAATAATGCACGCAGGTATGGAATAAAATTTGAATATGAAACGCCTACACTTATAAGGAAAGATGTTCTGATGTACTATTGTACTTACCAAGAGAACGTATGAAGTACACATATCGCTGGTGTGACATGAATATAATAGGAGCGGTATTCATAAAACAACTGAAACATTTCTAAATCTATGTTAATTTCCTGGAATGTAAGCAAACAATTTAAAATATAAAATAAGTGTGTTTTTACACTTAAGTATGCATTTTGAATAAGATCAATAGAAAGTAAATATTTCAGAAAAATATGAACGATTCTAATTGATGATAAATGGCATAGCTTACTGAAGAAATGACTCTGTTTTCAGCAGAAGTAAATTTAGCATACAGAAAGATGTTTTATGACTACCGCATCAGAGCTGCTTTAATATTTATTGTATTGTTACTTTGACATTTTAACGCCCCTCAACATTTTTTTCTTGACAAACAACACAATAAGGATGCATCAATGTTAAATGTAGTGCGTATGTGTGTGTGTGCGTGCCTGTGCTTGCGTGCGTGCGTGCGTGCGTGCGTGCGTACGTGCGTGAGTGCGTGTGTACTTGTGTGTGCGTGTGCGTGTGTGTGTGTGTGTGTGTGTGTTTAACACTAGTGCATGTTTCAGGGTAACATTTGTAATGAATGAAGGTTTAGACTACATATTCGAAGTAATTTACGTTGTAAACTTTTACATTATCGTTTCAGTGGAACTTCTTTACGGGGACAACTGCACGCTGTTCCCTAACGACTGTTGCCGTGACGATCTCGCATGCATAAATGGCATATGCGAATGTGAGGACGTGGATCTCCAAAACGACGAGGATGAAGACAAGTGTTGTGGGTTTTTGTTAATTAATGTTGAAAAAATTGAGATTTAGCTTGTAAGAATAAGATTGCAAGTACAACCAATGTCCCATCAAAGGGCGGGATCCAGAGTTTGATGTCATCGGGTGAGGGTCGTTTCTTTGGGTACAAATCTAATCCTCATCTCCTCAATGCATAACGTTTAAATTTGATATGGAAGGTTTACTGATACCAACTCCAAAAAAGTCCAATATCATTTTAAAATATAATATTTTGGTTTATTCTGCATATTCTTAATACCATAGTGTCATAACAAGTTCATTTGGAAAATTAAAGCGAAGTCGGTTGGGACGCCGGGCGCAACCAATTGCCACTGGCTCGGTCGATGGGCTTTTGAGACTAGGGTTTATATCGGTATTCATGTTATACTCAAAAGTGTTTATTTATCAATAACATTTGTTTCGAAATAGTCATTTAGAAGCGTGCCCTTTGGAATACTCCTGCGCCCATTATAGCTAAGATAAAACTAATAAATATACCTACATAAAATGATCTGATGCTTTGTATTGGCCAATTAGTAAAAGAGTTAAATCACTTTGGTCCATGCTGATCCATAGAAAGGCCTAAACACTGTTAATGAGGTGGCCAAGTCTTGCCAATGTCAAATGAACACATGGGTATTTACTTGTATCCTTACGTTAAATCTAACGTTAATATTGAATATGGCTCCTGTCGTTAGAAAAAAAAACATTCGTCAGATAGCCGTTTGTTTTCAGTAATCACTTACTTTTCAATTGAAGATGAGAGTTGAATACATTCGTTGTACCTGCGGTGTATATCATTAAAAAATACCCTTAACAAAGTAACAAGATTGCTTAAGATAATCACACATATGTATTCCTTAGTGGGTGATGACCTCGGTGAGCCTTGCGACGATGATGATGATGAACCCGACCTATGCACAATCAAAAACAATCGTACCGAATGTGTTAGTGGCTTAGATGGTATTCCGACGTGTAGCTGCTTTGAACCATTCATTGAAGAAAACGGCACCTGTGGTAAGTATTTCAAAACAGTCTTTGAAGCAAATGCGTATATGGTACGTGTGAGTTACGAACAGTACGTGCACATGACGACATATATTATGCGCACGTTGTATCAGTTCCAATCAATGCATCCAAACAACCTCGAAATTTCTATGCGACATCTGCTGTTAGATTGGCTCCGAGTCCTACTTTGAATAACGAAACACTATGTTACGGTTAAAACGTTTAAATATACGGCACCTACTGCTTGAAACATACGTCATCTGCTGTAATATCGGCTAGGAGTCCAGTGTTAAAATAAACGGTATATTCTGTGAGATCGGGTCCGAGACCTACTTAAAAATATGCGACATCTGCTGTTAGATTGGCTCCGAGTCCTACTTTGAATAACGAAACACTATGTTGTAAGATCGGCTTAGAGTTAATGCCGAAAATGCGGCATCTGCGGAGATATCGGGTCCGAGGCCTCTTTTGATATGTGTGGCATCTGCTGAAAGATCGGGTCCGAGGCCTCCGTTGAAATGTGTGGCATATGCTGTAAGATCCGATCCGAGGCTTATGTGAAAATATACGGCATCAGCTTTAAGATCGGCTTGGAGTCCAACGTTGAAACATACGGCGTCTGCTGTAAGATCGGGTCCGTGTCCTACGTTGAAATATATGGCGTTTGCTATAAGATCGGTTCCTAGTCTTACGTTGATACGGCGTCTGCTGTAAGATTGGGTCCGTGTCCTACGTTGAAATATATGGCGTTTGCTGTAAGATCGGTTCCTAGTCTTACGTTGATACGGCGTCTGTTGTAAGATCGGGTCCGTGTCCTACGTTGAAATATATGGCGTTTGCTGTAAGATCGGTTCCTAGTCTTACGTTGATACGGCGTCTGTTGTAAGATCGGGTCCGTGTCCTACGTTGAAATATATGGCGTTTGCTATAAGATCGGTTCCTAGTCTTACGTTGATACGGCGTCTGTTGTAAGATCGGGTCCGTGTCCTACGTTGAAATATATGGCGTTTGCTATAAGATCGGTTCCTAGTCTTACGTTGATACGGCGTCTGTTGTAAGATCGGGTCCGTGTCCTACGTTGAAATATATGGCGTTTGCTATAAGATCGGTTCCTAGTCTTACGTTGATACGGCGTCTGCTGTAAGATCGGGTCCGTGTCCTACGTTGAAATATATGGCGTTTGCTATAAGATCGGTTCCTAGTCTTACGTTGATACGGCGTCTGTTGTAAGATCGGGTCCGTGTCCTACGTTAAAACATACGGCGTCTGCTGTAAGATCAGCTCGGAGTCCAACGTTGAAACATGCGACATCTCCTATAAGATCGGGTCCGAGGCCTACGTTGAAATATACGGCGTCTGCTGTATGATCACCTTCGGGGCCTACATGGAAATAAACGTCATCTATAGATATCGGCTACGGGGTCAACGTTGAAAAATGCAGGATCTGTTGTAAAATCGGTTGCCTCCGTGAAAATAAATGGCAACTCCGGCAAATCCGCTCCGAGGCAAACATGGAAATAGACGGCGTCCACTGATATCTGCTCCGAGACCAACGTTGAAACATACATCATCTGCTGTGTGACCGGCTCTGAGGCCTTCGTTGAAGTAAGCTGTATCTGCTGTAAGATCTGGTCCTAGTCCTACGTTTATATATGTGGCATCTGCTGTAGGATCGGGGTCGAGGACTACGTTGAAATATACCTAATCTGCTATAGTATTGGGCCCGAGTCTTACTTGATACATACGGCGTCTGCTGCAAGATCGGGTCCTAGTCCTACGCTAATATATGTGGCATCTGCTGTAGGATCGGGTTCGAAGACTACGTTGAAATATACGCAATCTGCTGTAGGATCTAGCCCGAGTCTTACGTTGATACATACGGCGTCTGTAAAATCGGTTCCAAACTTAGGTTGAAATATACTGTGCCTGCTGTATGATCAGCTTCGGGGCCTACATGGAAATAGATGGCATCTATTAATGTCGGCTCTGAGGCCTACGTTAATAATATACGGCGTTCGCTGTAAAATCGGTTGCTTACGTGAAAATAAATGGCAACTCCGGCTAATTCCGCTCCGAGGCAAACATGGAAATAGACGGCGTCCACTAATATCTAATACGAGACCAACGTTGAAACATACGTCATCTGCATGCTGTAAGATCGTTTAGGAGTCCAGCATTGAAAAACACATCATCCGCTCGCTTCCCACGTTCAAATATTCTGTATCTACCTTTTGATCGGCTCCAGTGCCCATTTGGAAATAGACGGCATCTGCTGATATCGGCTCTGATTTCTATGGTGAAATATGTGACATCTGCCTTAAGATAAGCTCCGAGTCCGTGTTTGAAATATTAGTTACACACGGTTTAAGAAAGACTCTCTGAGTCCTTCGTTAAAACATACGGTCTTAACTGAAGATCTGCTCACAGGCCAACTTAGTAATATCAAAGTGAAAGTCAAGTCAAGTCAAACAACGTTTATTCTCTCATACCATAATATATGGCAAATGAGGTTTATATAATGAACATCAATGACATGGCGGCAGATACATGTTTAAATTTAGAATATAATACCCAACATGGGTACCGGAGAGTCATGAATTTGAACACACACAAACATACACACCTTACATATATTTTTTGAATGTGTATTACTGCAATTTGTAATAAAAAGTCACTTGTGAAATGAAGTACTATATTTTTTTTCCTATATGCATTCATTTGTATCGTATCACATACACATAAACGTAAATCGTTAATTAAATCACGATGCAAATAAGCTGTACATTCAGTATATGCTAAGGTGTACAATACAATTAAAATAATAATACAACCATATAAATGTTCTGTAATTGAAATATCAGTATAGATAAAAATGACCATTCAGCTACCTAAGCTTTGATAAAAATAGTAGTTATAAATCTATACAAATTTGTTTGCGTTTGCTTGTTGCTTGAATTCATTAATATTTCTAACTTATATGTATTAGGGTGTCTAAAGA
Source organism: Mya arenaria (assembly GCF_026914265.1). Taxonomy (NCBI): domain Eukaryota; kingdom Metazoa; phylum Mollusca; class Bivalvia; order Myida; family Myidae; genus Mya; species Mya arenaria. The sequence continues at coordinate 60,869,798 of NC_069131.1, read as the reverse complement.
AGTATGGTTTGAGAAACTGTTTTCGTTCGTCATTAAAAAGGTTACATTCAAACAAATAGTCCGGAATATCATGTATGATCTACACCAGAGAAATAGACGAAATCAGTTGGAAGTTCTGCTCCGAGGCATTCTTGCAAATATAAGGCATCTTTTGTGAGCTCTCCACGGAGACCATCTTAAAAGTGTTTGCTTGCTCCAAAACGTTCTTGAAATTTTAAGGCATTTAAATAAGGTATGTTTGCTACTATGCTTACATGAATATTACCGCATCTAATTAGTGTTTTTCTGCTCCGTGGAGCTTCTGATAAGATAAGGCATCTAAGTAGAGTTTCTCGCTCCGAGGACTAGCTGGAAGTTATTGCATCTAAAAATATGAAGCTGCTGAAAATATAACATATCAAAACATTCTTAGAAATAGGCAGCTTCTAAGTAGTGTGTTTCTATATCGAGTCCTTAATTAAAAATGCAGCATCTTAGTAGGGTTTGTGTTCTCCTAGTTCCCCCCGGAAATATAAAGCATCTGTTTTAAGTAGTATTCGTCCGCTTTGAGGCTCAACAGGAACAATATAACAAATAAAGTCTGGATTTTTCGTCTGCTTCCTGGCTTACCTGGAAATGTACAACATGTTATATCAGAATTTTTCCGATGCTCCGGTGCATACTTGGATATAAACGTCATATGTTGTAAATAGTGTCTGTCTGCTTCGAGGCTAGCATAGAAATATACTCCATCTGGTGTAGGTAGTGTATGATAACTTCGTTTCTTACATGTTATAGACTAACCTTAAAATATACGTCATTTAAGTACTGCCTGTCTGCTACGTGGCTTACCTTGAAATAGAGGGCGTCTACTATAAGTGATATTCACTGTCATAAAAGTTGTCTGTATCTGCTCCGTTATCTACATAGAAACGACATCCACTTCTAGAAAGTCAGATCGAATGCCCAATTAAAAAATCTACTTGGTATTAGAGAGCGTCTAAGTAGTGTGTTTATATTCTTAAACCTACTTGTGAACAATGACATTAAACAGTGTCAAAAGTTAATTAAAAAGAATCTACCAATTTCACAATTTTAGAAACAATGAAATGTAGATCGAGATTTACCCCTATTTAGACGTTGCTTCGGTTATCATATTGTGTGAACACATCTTTAATTGTTAAAACGTATTTATTACTGTGTTATTATTCTATAGAGTGCTTATGCTCCTTGGGAAGTTACTGTGCATGCGACGACGGCCAGGAGTGCATAGATGAAAATTGCGTTCCCGAATGCGGCCCATGCGAAATGCGCGTTAACGGAGTTTGCAGTAAGTATAAGCCGTCTACTTTCTTATTTGAAATGTACATGACAAGCAATGTCTTGAGTACACATTGTATATGCGAGTCGGGTTCTACGAATTTGGTTTTGCAAATATGTACATCTCATCAAAGCAAAACTATGTGTAGATGGTCATCTAACTAGAGTCTGTTTGCTTCGAATCTTACGTTGAAAAATATTGAGTTTAAGTAATGTGTTTCTCCGTACAGGCCAACCTCAATATAGACGTCATTGTGGGAGTGAATGTCTACAGCAATGTTATTAACGAAAAAGACTCTTTATCTTATTGCTTGTGTCTGCCCAAAGGCCTACATACAAAACAAACGGCACCGTAAGAGCGTCTGTCTGCTTCATGGTCTACATGGCAAAGAACGACATTCAAGTAGTTCTTGAATGAACGATGGTCTATTTAGAATGAGAACGCTTCTAAATAGTTCATTTTTGTTCTGAGGATTATCTTGAAATAGACTGCTTCTAAGTGTATGCTCCAATGTTAATCTGAAAATAGACGTCTCATTTATAGAGTATGTCTGCTTCAAAGTGTATCTGTGAAAAAACAGCTTTTAAACAGTGTATGTTTGCTCCAATGTCTATTTGGTAATAGACAATTTCTAAACATTTAACATAAGAGGCAAAGACTATCTGGCAATAAACAGCTTTTAAAAGTGTATGTCTGTTCCAAAGTATATCTGGAAATAAACAGCTTCTAAAAAGTGTACGTCTGCTCCAAAGTCTATCTTGAAGTATACATATTATATCTTCTTATATCAATTTTAAAACAGTTTATATATGCGGCAAAGGCTGTCTGGAAATAAACAGCTTCTTAGTTTAGTATGTATGATCAAATTAATATCAGCATTATTATTTTTTTTCAAAAGTATTATTATTATCAATATTATTATTATTATTATTATTAGTAGTAGTAGTAGTAGTAGTGGTAGTGGTAGTGGTAGTATCAGTAGAAGTAGTAGTAGTAGTAGTAGTAGTAGTAGTAGTAGTAGTAGTAGTAGTAGTAGTAGTAGTAGTAGTAGTAGTAGTAATATTGATATAGTTATTATTATTAATATAATTTTTCAGGTCCACAATGTAACGATTCGCAAGTGTGCATTGAAAATGAGTGTGTTACTCCACGTAAGTAACTGTATCTTACAATACGTTAAAGTTCAAACGTAGTTCATCCATTATTTACCATCGACAAAATAAGTACCGCGGACAAAACGATAGAAAAACAAACTCCTGTTTTTTCTAATGTAGAAGAGTATTCATGACGCCATACATGTGTTGTGTTCATTTTTTTGCGATTAGATTCCGAAAAGATCACCATCCCGCATCAATGAAACTGCCCCATTAGAGCGTACTAAGACGGCTTACGTATGTCTACAAATTTCAAAGGTGCCTATCGATGTATAACATGTTTTAATTAAAATTGTTTACCAAACGGCAATAAACTAAAACGCAAACATTATTCGCTACCTTTTTATTAAGGCTGGGCTCTGGTCATTGAGTATGGGAATTCAAAATTACAACATTTATCTGTGAAATGCCCTAAAGTTCTCCATGTTAGGGAGTCTCAAATTGAGCCGGGCAACGACAAAACGCCAAAACAAAGCCTTTACATCAAGAATACACTTTTACCATTCAACATGAACAGTACCCATCCTGGACATGAACAGTAGCCATCCAACATGAGAAGTAATAATCAAACATGAGCAATATCCGTCCAACATGGACAACTGCCATCCAATATGGACAAGTAGCCATCCAACATGGACAGTACCCATCAAACATTAACAATAGCCATTAAACATGAACAGTAGCAATCCAACATGAACATTAGCCAACCAACATGGACAGTAGCAATCCAACATAGAGAGTAGCCTCCCATCATGAGAAGTAACAATCAAGCATGAGCAATAACTATTCAACATAGACAGTAGCCATCCAACATGTCAATTAGCCATCCAGCATGGACAGTACCCTTCAAACATGAACAATAGCCATCAAACAAGAATCCAACATTAACAGTAGCATTCCAACATGAACAGTAGCATTCCAACATGAACAGTAGCAATCCAACATGAACAGTAGCAATCCAACATTAACACTAGCCATCAAACATGAACACTAGCCATCAAACATGAACAGTAGCATTCCAACATGAACACTAGCCATCAAACATGAACAGTAGCATTCCAACATGAACAGTAGCAATCCAACATTAACACTAGCCATCAAACATGAACACTAGCCATCAAACAAGAATCCAACATTAACAATAGCATTCCAACATGAACAGTAGCAATCCAACATTAACACTAGCCATCAAACATGAACACTAGCCATCAAACATGAACAGTAGCATTCCAACATGAACAGTAACAATCCAACATGAACAATAGCAATCCAACATGAACACTAGCCATCAAGCATGAACACTAGCATTCCAATATGAACAGTAACAATCCAACATGAACAATAGCAATCCAACATAAACACTAGCCATCAAACATGAACAGTAGCAATCCAACATGAACACTAGCAATCCAACATGAACAATAGCAATCCAACATGAACACTAGCCATCAAGCATGAACACTAGCATTCCAATATGAATAGTAACAATCCAACATGAACAGTAGCAATACAACATGAACACTAGCCATCAAGCATGAACAGTAGCAATACAACATGAACACTAGCCATCAAGCATGAACACTAGCCATCAAACATGAACAGTAGCAATCCAACATGAACAGTAGCAATACAACATGAACACTAGCAATCCAACATGAACAGTAGCAATACAACATGAACACTAGCCATCAAGCATGAACAGTAGCAATACAACATGAACACTAGCCATCAAGCATGAACACTAGCCATCAAACATGAACAGTAGCAATCCAACATTAACACTAGCCATCAAACATGTACACTAGCCATCAAACAAGAATCCAACATTAACAATAGCATTCCAACATGAACAATAGCAATCCAACATGAACAGTAGCAATCCAACATTAACACTAGCCATCAAACATGAACACTAGCCATCAAACATGAACAGTAGCAATCCAACATTAACACTAGCCATCAAACATGTACACTAGCCATCAAACAAGAATCCAATATTAACAATAGCATTCCAACATGAACAATAGCAATCCAACATGAACAGTAGCAATCCAACATTAACACTAGCCATCAAACATGAACACTAGCCATCAAACATGAACAGTAGCATTCCAACATGAGCAGTAACAATCCAACATGAACAATAGCAATCCAACATGAACAGTAGCATTCCAACATGAACAGTAGCATTCCAACATGAACACTAGCCATCAAACATGAACAGTAGCAATACAACATGAACACTAGCCATCAAGCATGAACACTAGCCATCAAACATGAACAGTAGCAATACAACATGAACACTAGCCATCAAGCATGAACACTAGCCATCAAACATGAACAATAGCAATCCAACATGAACAGTAGCATTCCAACATGAACAGTATCATTCCAACATGAACAGTAGCAATACAACATGAACACTAGCAATCCAACATGAACACTAGCCATCAAGCATGAACACTAGCCATCAAACATGAACAATAGCAATCCAACATGTCAAGTAGCCATCCAGCATGGACAGTAGCAATACAACATGAACACTAGCCATCAAACATGAACAATAGCAATCCAACATGTCAAGTAGCCATCCAGCATGGACAGTACCCATCAAACATGAACAATAGCCATCAAACATGAAGAGTAGGAATCAAACATGAACAATAGCCATCAAACATGAACAGTAGCAATACAATATGGACAGAAGCAATTCCAACATGAACAGTAGCCATCCAACATGAGAAGTAACAATCAAGCATAAGCAATAGCTATTCAACATTGACATTAGCCATCCAACATGTCAAGTAGCCATCCAGCAATGACAGTACCCATCAAACACGAACAATAGCCATCAAACATGAACAGTAGCAATCCAACATGAACAATAGCCATCAAACATGAACAGTAGCAATCCAACATGAACAATAGCCATCAAACATGAACAGTAGCAATCCAACATGAACAATAGCCATTAAACATGAACAGTAGCAATCCAACATGAACAATAGCCAACCAACATGGACAGTTGCCATCCAATATGAGCAGTAGCCATCCGACATGACCAGTGACCATCCATCATAGACAGTAGCCACCCAACATTAACAGTAGCCATTCAATATTGACAGTTGCCACCCAACATTAACAATAGCCATTCAATATGGACAGTAGCCATCCAAAAATACCAGTACATACAACATGGACAGTAGACATCCAGCAGTAAACATTCAACCAGAGCAGTAACCATCCACGCGGAACATTTACCATCCGACCTGATCAGTAACCATCTAACAGTAACTATCATACATGAAGAGTGCCATTCAACATATACATAAATCTTCAGACGTGATCAGCATCAACAAACAGTTACGATCCAACATCAACAGGTTGATTAGTTATTATCTAACTTTGAACTATAACCATGCAACTTATACCAAAATCTAACATGAACAGCATTCATCCAACATTTACAGTAGCAATTTAATATAAACAATAATTATGTTACATGAACAGTTACCATCTAACATGAATTAACAAGATCAAACAATCTTTTTAATTGGTTTTATTTTAACAACTCATACGTTGATTTCTCATTTTGTTCAGACATATTTTTATTCGAATAAATAAGATATTTTCATTCAAATCGTTAGTGGGACACGGGTTTTTTCATTTAAACATATGACTAGAACACTTATACAACATTCGTCATTTTACGTACTTTGACATGAATTTGCGCCGTGAACATATTAAAAATTATGACATCTCACCGGGTATGACCTAACCATTTTAATAAGGATGCACATAACGTTAAAAATAATTGTGTAATGTTATAAAAAAATATGGATATCATCAAAGATACAATTGTACTTATAAATGGAATTAATCTGGAGGGATTTATGTTTTATAGTTATTTTGTTAGTATTTCCGATCCAACATTTCTGCAATGCATGTAGTGCCAGAAAAATTTGCTTTGTCACTGTGATTTTCGCAGGTTGTATTCATTACCGGAAAAAGACAGGTGATGAAAATGTTCTGACAATTTTCATCATATGATACAGCAAAATATGGAACACTTTCAGGAAATAATTTAGTTAGCTCCTCGTAGGCTCGCTCACTAACAAAAGTCATGAACTTATTGAATAGTTTTGAGTATTGTCTGAAACTCGTGATATATCCTATATAACATCATTCAGGGGGTTGGTAGATGATCCGATATGTCATATACGGAGCGAAGGACACCATTTTCGGGTTTGAGCTTCCCTCTCAACAGATATGATTACCTTTGCCTCGTGTATCCCATATCGGGCCACTTACTAGCAAAGAAACGTAGACAACCTGTGTACATTGATATATATTTATGGGAAATGTTTCATTATTTATCGGAGTCGGAAAAATATGCCTTTTCGGGATTATGTTAAGGCGTCATTCATGTTGTAAAAATAAATATATAGTGTTAATTATCATTAATATTGCAGTTGCACTCGGTGATGAATGTACGGATGCAGGAGATGCGAATGCGTGTATGAGGGATGCTGGGATCAAATGTAGGAGTGGTGACTGTTGTGGAAACGCAAATGGGAATCCAGCTTATCCATGCAATAAGAAGTACTGTGTGTGTGAGACGGAAGCGGGATACAAGTTAAACACTAACGAAACCGGGTGTGATAATATTGGAGGAAGAGTAGATCGTGATCAGTGCCTTGACATGCCATACAATTAATGAAATCGGAAGAGCAGCGAAGAAACAATTACACCATGTTTCATATTCTGTTACATCTAAATTCACATTAATGTTGTTTCTTTCATAGTATAATGAAGTTTAAATTATAATAAAATACTTGTATCCTGCGATTTTATGATGTTGTTCAATAACAGCCATAAACAGTAATCATCAAACAATACCAGTAAGATTCCAACCTAGGTATCAGCCTTCCAGAATGAGCATTACCATTCACAAGCATATTGAATATTCATTATCAATATCAACCATCACGCATATAAGCCATTCAAATTCGGCATTACACCTAATCAGTTGCCAGTCAACATACTCTGACAGAAGCCACCCTACGTAATTATTATCAATAACAATCTAACATGTAAATTTGCCATTTAAAATGACCAGTTACTCTCGAACATGAATATTAACCATCAAACATGACAAGCTACCATCCAACAATACACAACACATTCAATACAAACGTTATCCAACTAACATGACCAGGTTCTAACGTATGACCTGTTACATTCCAACATGTACATATACCAATTAACATGACCAGTAACACTCGAACATGAACAGCAACCAACCATCATGGACAATAGCCATCTAAGATGGAAAATAACCATTGTTTTTCATTGTGTAGTATATTAATCGCTGTAGCACTGCACACACACACACACACACACACACACACACGCGCACACACACACACACACTGGCAGAAATTGACATTTTCTTTCTTAATATGAAAAATATTCAAATTATATTATAGGAATATTGCTTTCATCTTACAAGTTTATTACTAGTGTACAATTAATCAAATGAAACCCGATATTGGGTGAGGACATTTTGAGTATTTGTATTTTGTAAATATTAGTCAACATACTTTCATTCGCTCCGTATTTATAATAACGTATCCCCTTCGGTCCCCGACAAACATTTATTGAAGAATATTTGGCTTTCATTCAAAATCACATTCAGGTTGCAATCTGATTTTTTTCAATCTTCACTGTCAGTATGACAGTAAGATGCCGATGTTACGCAAAATAAGCCGGCTACTGGCATGCACGGTACACTAAGGGTTATCCCCGGGTAATACCCAGTCCCTTAGGACTACTTTGGGTGGCTGGTACCATCAAAATGTGACTCCCAATGACCGATGGGGACACTTGGTTTGGGTAAAGCACATTGACATAATTTGGGTGGCTGGATCGACGAGAAGGATGCGACGTGACGCCCTAAGACTGAGATCTGGTATGTAGGGTATATCTAGGGCGATCACCAAGCACCGACAAATATCTTTAGTCTTGGAGTCATCTTGACCAAAACTGACCCCAAACGTCCGGGGACCCACTTTGGGGTAAAAGAAGCACCTTGTCCTACTTTGGGTAACTGGTACGCCAGGAAGGCGGCGATGTTACACTTCAAGACCAGGTAAAGTTGGCACTGAAGTTAGACGGTCAAGGACTAAATATAGGTGGTTATCGAGACAAGTGTGTGAAGGCCACAACACTCAACACAGTAGTTAGTGAGACAGGGCTGTGAAGGCCACAACACTCAACACAGTGGTTAGTGAGACAGGACTGTGGAGGCCACAACACTCAACACAGTGGTTAGTGAGAAAATACTGTGAAGGCCACAACACTCAACACAGTGGTTAGTGAGACAGGGCTGTGGAGGCCACAACACTCAACACAGTGGTTAGTGAGACAGGGCTGTGGAGGCCACAACACTCAACACAGTGGTTAGTGAGACAGGGCTGTTGAGGTCTCACGTCTCATAACAGTGGTTAGTGAGAAAGAACTGTGGTTGAATGTGTATTATGATCTTACACTGGAACAAATAATTGTCACCTATATAATAAAATAGTTATATTATATATGTATACATAGCATTGAAACATTTGTCAATGTCTGCTTTTCAATGCAATAAAATACAATGAAGGCGCCTGATGTTTTTTCACCATTGCATTTATTTTAGTTTATCTAGAAATGCATTCAAATGAGACCTCGTACAAATGTGCCTGAACACAAGATACACATCTACAGGAAAGCACATATGGCTTTTTAATTGTTGATTTATGCACCTCTTGGGGCATAAAAAAACAGACAATCGTTCCATGGTACTCTTGTTTTATATACATGTACTTGTGTTTGCAGGTTTAAATGCATTACCTGTAAAAATAATATTCATCAGCATAAAACCTCAAATAGTATTGAAGTAAAGCTTGAACCATAGAAAAAAAAAACATCAAGTCATTTAAGTCTAACATTGACATGGTTTTTGACAATAAACAAATGCGGGAACCAAATAAGCATAGTGATTCAGTTGCCCTGATTTATATATGGAATATGTATGCTTTGTTCTTCTTGCAAATGCATTTTGGTTTTATAGTATGGAATTCTGTTATACTAAATATTCACTTGCTTGGTTGCTAATTTCTTTCTTGCAAATGGGCATTGCTGATTGTTTAACATTTTTTGTTCAATATTATTATTGTTTGATTCCTATTAATACAATCTAATTAACAGTTGAGACTTATCATTAGACTTCGACATGCTGTATTGTTAAGAGCAGGGTTCTCGATTAGTAAAGTAACCGACCACAACTCCTACTTATTCTACTTCTTTTTCTTATACTTCTAAATTTGAACATGCCCTATTGCCATATGAACCATGCTTTTTGTCCGGCAGCCGGTTTATTTTGGATCAATGAGAGTTGTATGGAACATACATGTATTAACAGTATAATAATATTTATAAAGGTTTTGCTTTCAGACAATGAATTTATTGTGAAACGAATGAACCACTTTTCGCACAAACACACACAACATATGTTTACTTAAGGAAATCAACCATTTAAGTCTACAAATACACAGAGATATACATCATTGCAGGTGTTAATTATGTTTACCTTCTTGTTTAAGCTTCTTATTCATAAAGCACAATAGGTCAAAATTATCTATAGCAGCACTGATTTCGAAGTTCCAGATAATGAAGTACTACACATTGGATGAAAATCTATAGCAGCACTGATTCCGAAGTACCAGATAATGAATGACTACACTGTGGATGAAAGTATGACTACTTTTTTCAAACTATACTCAGCAAACATAATGTTTGCTGATTTTTGTTTTCAAGAATCCCTTAGTTATAATACATAAGTGCAATGTACCAGAAAATAAATAGCTACACTGTTGCAATGCTATTATGACTTACAGCATTTATCCTCTGTAGGGTTATACGTGAGTTTCATTTTACACATGCAGGACCCATTAATACATTCAAGACCTTGATCTTCGCAACAGTTGTCGGGAACGTCTTGGCATACCTCTCCATATCCATACCCTACACTACCTAAAAGAAAAGACAAATGCTGATTTTTCAAAATGATTTGTACATAATATCACGCCATCAGTAAAATTAATACCTGATGAGGTTTAAGCGACATGTTGGTTTTTCAGGAAATCGATAAGGTTCTTTTTTTTTAGATATTTTTGAAAATTATCTAACAATCAACTTTGAACAGCGTTTATTTTTTTTTTAAATTTTAATTCTTTCGCTTGTTTAAATTATTTTCGGCGATAATGTGAATATCTTCACAGGTCTCATTTTCGCAGACAATGGGCCGATTGTTAAGAAAACTACATTGGTAAAATCATATTTATATTTTCACATCGTTACTGCTTAGAGGGTTTATGGATACACTATTGATCTGCTGTATTTCTAACAAGATTTGAGACAGCTGTGTCAGCTATACTGTTTATATTTAAATATGTAAGCACATTGTCAAATCGTTCACAGTTAAAAGTAAACAGCGCTTTCACAGAGGCTTAAAACTTCTAAACACGGGTGAATAGGGATAGTTGCATAAAATTTGGCTGTTGAGCGCTCCGTATAAAACCGCATAAGCGAAGTACACCAGGACAATTTCAGCGCTCCGTATAAAACCGCATAAGCGAAGTACACCAGTACAATTTCAGCGCTCCGTATAAACGGCATAAGCGAAGTACACCAAGACAATTTCAGCGCTCTGTATAAAACGGCATAAGCGAAGTATACCAGGACAATTTCAGCGCTCCGTATCAAACCGCATAAGCGAAGTATACCTGTTAAATTTCAGCGCTCCGTATAAAACCGCATAAGCGAAGTACACCAGTACAATTTCAGCGCTCCTTATAAAACCGCATAAGCGAAGTACACCAGGAAAAATTTCAGCGCTCCGAATAAAACCGCATCAGCGAAGTAGACCATGACAATTTCAGCGCTCAGTATAAAACCGCATAAGCGAAGTACGCCAGGACAATTTCAGCGCTCCGTATCAAACCGCATAAGCGAAGTACGCCAGGACAATTTCAGCGCTCCGTATAAAACCGCATAAGCGAAGTACACCAGGACAATTTCAGCGCTCCGTTTAAAACCGCATAAGCGAAGTATTCCAGGACAATTTCAGCGCTCCGTATATAACCGCATAAGCGAAGTACACCAGGACAATTTCAGCGCTCCGTATAAAACCGCATAAGCGAAGTACACCAGGACAATTTCAGCGCTCCGTATATAACCGCATAAGCGAAGTACACCAGGACAATTTCAGCGCTCCGTATAAACTGCATAAGCGAAGTACACCAGGACAATTTCAGCGCTCAGTATAAACCGCATAAGCGAAGTATACAAGGACAATATCAGCGCTCAGTATAAACCCGCATAAGCGAAGTATACCAGGACAATTTCAGCGCTCCGTATAAAACCGCATAAGCGAAGTATACCAGGACAATTTCAGCGCTCCGTATCAAACCGCATAATCGAAGTATACCAGGACAATTTCAGCGCTCCGTATCAAACCGCATAACCGAAGTATACCAGGACAATTTCAGCGCTCCGTATAAAACCTCATAAGCGAAGTATACCAGGACAATTTCAGCGCTCCGTATAAAACCGCATAAGCGAAGTATACCAGGACAATTTCAGCGCTCCGTATAAACCCGCATAAGCGAAGTAAACCAGGACAATATCAGCGCTCAGTATAAACCCGCATAAGCGAAGTATACCAGGACAATTACAGCGCTCCGTATAAACCCGCATAAGCGAAGTATACCAGGACAATTACAGCGCCCCGTATAAACCCGCATAAGCGAAGTACACCAGGACAATTTCAGCGCTCCGTATAAAACCGCATAAGCGAAGTACACCAACACAATTTCAGCTCTCCGTATAAAACCGCATAAGCGAAGTATACCAGGACAATTTCAGCGCTCCGTATCAAACCGCATAAACGAAGTATACCAGTACAATTTCAGCGCTCCGTATACAACCTCATAAGCGAAGTATACCAGGACAATTTCAGCGCTCCGTATAAAACCGCATAAGCGAAGTATACCAGGACAATTTCAGCGCTCCGTATAAACCCGCATAAGCGAAGGATACCAGGACAATTTCAGCGCTCCGTATAAACCCGCATAAGCGAAGTATACCAGGACAATAACAGCGCTCCGTATAAACCCGCATAAGCGAAGTATACCAGGACAATAACAGCGCTCCGTATAAAACCGCATAAGCGAAGTATACCAGGACAATTACAGCGCTCCGTATAAAACCGCATAAGCGAAGTATACCAGGACAATTTCAGCGCTCCGTATAAACCCGCATAAGCGAAGTATACCAGGACAATTTCAGCGCTCCGTATAAACCCGCATAAGCGAAGTATACCAGGACAATTTCAGCGCTCCGTATAAACCCGCATAAGCGAAGTAGACCAGGACAATTTCAGCGCTCCGTATCAAACCGCATAAACGAAGTACGCCAGGACAATTTCAGCGCTCCGTATCAAACCGCATAAGCGAAGTAGACCAGGACAATTTCAGCGCTCCGTATAAAACCGCATAAGCGAAGTACACCAGGACAATTTCAGCGCTCCGTATAAAACCGCTTAAGCGAAGTACACCAGGACAATTTCAGCGCTCCGTATAAAACCGCATAAGCGAAGTACACCAGGACAATTTCAGCGCTCCGTATAAGACCGCATAAGCGAAGTACACACGACAATTTCAGCGCTCCGTATAAAACCGCATAAGCGAAGTATACCAGTACAATTTCCACGCTCCGTATAAAACCGCATAAGCGAAGTATACCAGTACAATTTCAATTCAAATTTTACTAATGTTAATTACGGATTTTACCAAAATAATCATTTTCTGTGATTTTGAAATGTTTGTTAATAATAGATCTCTTTTCACACTTTTGTGGATGTTTTGTCTTTGTTACAAGCATTCAGTTTACATTACACGTTCAAATTTACTAATTAATATCTCAACCTATAAAACGTGAACGAGTCCTTTTTAAACTAAATAATGTTACATGACATTTACCATTCGGAAAAATAGACGGTGGCGTCGACGGAGTAGTCTTGGTCGTTTCTGTAGTAAAGGATATATTATCTGGTATAGAAAGAGAGTATTTCTGTAATAGCTCGACAGACATTATTTGTGGTACTAATCATTTAGCGCAACGGAAACATCACCCTCCATACTTTTCACCATATCTCTAAACGGAAATCTTTGAAAATCTTCTTCTCAAAATCCGCTGGCTTGATTTTTAACACAATTTCTCAGAAATGTTCCTTAGATGACCCTGTATCGAATTCCTTCACCCCATGGTGATTCGTAAAAAAACGTAGGCCGCCAGGGGCGTGACTCCTTTTCACTATATGTCTTTATGGAACACTTTGAAAATCTTCTCCCCGGAATCCGCTGCCCTGTCTTTAAAACTATCACACAGAAATATTATTTGGTGACCCTCTATCAAATTCTTAACCCCTTGAGGGATAAAGGACTCTTGATTCGTTAAAAAAATGTCCGCAAGAGGACGGGGCTATTTTACACTAAATCTACACTATATGTCTTTATGGAAAAAATTCTCTTAGAAACATAATACCATATTTCAAAATAATAATCGAACCCGGTCGCCTTGGTAAGAAGCGAGTGCGCTAACCACTGCACCGGACAACCTGCGCTTCAATACAAATATCGCTCTCTCGAACCTTTATTGTATAGATCCGTAAATTTACGGATTTCCCCGAGCACTATTAAGAAGCGTAATGTTTACGACTAAGATATTTTGTTGTTAACAGGCCCCAGTGCATGCATTTTTCTTATATTATATCTCATTCTTGAATTGTGTTGTTTTTCTGTGCGTATTCTGAAACACAACGAAAACATTAGTATCTAGTATCGAATGCTAATAATAAAATTGAATTAAATAGTGCTATGATTTGTTAAACTTATTTTTTATCGATTTTCGTTTATTGTTATTTCATTTGTATGGATGATATGTCCAAATAAAGTACTTTCTGATTCTGATGCATGAATAGATCGTTTAAAAATGGAAACCATTAATGCCATAAATCATTAAACGAGGTTTTAGATTTATACAATCTTTCCATCAATTCGAACTAAAGTTATTGAGCGGAAACCACCTGTTTGACAATCGGCCGCCCTCCCGCTCACCCGTTCGCCCCACCACATATATCCCATTCCAATAATTTGGAAATACCTGGATAAGAATTATAATACAGTATGTAATTAAAGTAATGAAAACTAAACTAGCCAGGAACGCACTTCTTGCATTCATAGTCGAATATGAAGCCATCTTTGCAGATGCACATTTTACTATATCCGTATGTATCACATATGGCATTTTCATCTTTACAGTAATGACAGTCGTCACAACACTGGCCGACGTCGAGCGCTAAAATATAGACAAACACAAACGTCAAGGTGACAGTAATTAATAAACATCAATAGGATTGATTAAAAGTGCTATTGGGAGGAGGGGGGGGGGACATATCATATTATGATTTATCAATGTTTATGCCATTTCAACCAACTGAGGTAGAAATTATCATTTTCTCACAATTTCAAACTTGGCATCCGTTTTTTATACACCTTTTAAATTAATGCTAAAAAAATGACATTCAGAATGTTTTTCGTTAAATATTTTAATAGACCACAATCCTACCCCCAGAAAACCTGTATCGAAGGTCTGCAAAACCTTTCTAAAATGTGGTCTCTTTAGTCTGAATTATACAGAAAAGCGTTCCTAGGCGCATCCTCAAATTAAAATCGTCCAGGGGGAGCAAGTCCCCGTACCCCCCCCCCCCCCCGCCATAGACCGACGGACCTTAATATATTATACTTTAGCCGCCCCCCTTTTTTCAATGCCGACGACAAGCCTACATTAAATGGATTATATTAAGAAGAAAGAAAAAGGTGTTAATGCGGATGTATGTCTAATGGCATTATAGGTAAGGTAGAGGTGGTTGTTGTTGATGACTGTCTGCATTTAGAATACAACCTATATTTTCAGCCAATAAAGTTGCAGATAGGCAGTCATCAAGTACTAGGTTAAATCGTTAAGAATTTCAACTATCGCGGGTGTTTAAAGGTCCGCCTACTGCCTCTTATCCGATACACATTTTCTGCGTCAGATTTTGCGTTGACAAAGTGTCAGCCATTGAGGTTGTATTCTGTCTCAATTAGATGGCCTAAAGTATACGCTACGCTCATTCCTCTCATTCTTAATCATTTAGATTGGCTTCATGTCATCTGACTATTATTCAAAAAACTATTCTTACTAGATATTTGTCGGCGAGACGTCAACAATGTCAAGCCCGCAAATGTCACAATTATGCAACAGTTAAGAGAAAAATTGCTTTTTAACCATGAATGTAATTAAACTTTTGCCATATATGCATGTTTTTTGTACGAGATACGCTTTCTTCTCAAAACTGTCCGAAATCTTTATCGACGTTCGGTTTACATATGACATAAAATCACTTGGTATGTATACCCTTGAACAAACATCAGTTAATGAAAAATATAAGTCTTTATAAACTTTTTTTTTTAATTAATAGCTACGTGGCCACAAATTACCCATTTAAAATCGCAAAAATATCGCTTATGTTTGTTTATCTGTACGCAAATCATCAATATATTGTTTTTGTTTTTTTATACTATACGTCAAAAGAGTTTAAAATCATAATGCATTAAAATAAAAAAAATATAAGTCTTTATAAACGGGTTTTTTTAATTAATAGCTACGTGGCCACAAATTACCCATTTAAAATCGCAAAAATATCGCTAATGTTTGTTTATCTGTACGCAAATCATCAATATATTGTTTTTTGTTTTTTTATCCTATACGTCAAAAGAGTTTAAAATCATAATGCATTAAAATAAAAAAAATATAAGTCTTTATAAACGGGTTTTTTTAATTAATAGCTACGTGGCCACAAATTACCCATTTAAAATCGCAAAAATATCGCTAATGTTTGTTTATCTGTACGCAAATCATCAATATATTGTTTTTGTTTTTTTATCCTATACGTCAAAAGAGTTTAAAATCATAATGCATTAAAATAAAAAAAATAAAAAAATATTTGAAATGTATCAACCTATATTTTGCCCCTTAAGAAAAAATGCATCTATCAATTGTACCCTTTAGTGTGCCCCTTTAAAGGGACTCGCTCATGGTTTGTAAAATGCACTTTTCTTTTTAATTACGAAATAAAGTGTGGCAAATCATAAGGTGTGTTAAAACCAAAATACCAAAAGTTGGAATCCTTCATCAAATGTAAATATTTGCTCAAATATCGTCTTTGAAAACCACAAATTTCATTACCGTTCCCAACGGATTTCAGCGATTTCATTGTTGCGTGATTGGTTGATTGACATTATCACGTGATGTTATCAATGTATTGTTAAAATGTCAAAATATCTATCAGGTTAGTGAAAGTCCTGGTGGCCTAATGGTGAAGGCGTTTGATATGTTTTCCTTGACTTTACCTGCGTGGGTTCGAGCCCCACTAGAACCAAAATAATTTATTTTTTTATACAATAATTGTATTTTTTCTGCAATTTCGATATTATAGAATAAAATAATGCCAAAATAAGTGTTTTCAGATGTATTACCGGGAAAACTAATTTTTGTTCCAAAATCATGAGCGAGTACCTTTAACTCTCATTTTACACATGTTGCCAAAGACAAGGCGCACATGTTTAACACGGCTTAATCGATAATCCGATATAGTCAAGTTGCATAATTCACACAATAATGTAAACAAATATTTATTTATGCATATCAAATATAAGAAAACCGCCTACACACAAACTAAATTATTGAGCAATAACGAAATACTCGACAATTGAATAGCTATTTTTGTAATACTTTGCATGCATTATACAATACAAAGATAACATAAAGCATCAACACAAGATCTAACCTAGAAAGAATAGTCCTTAATAAGTAACAGTAATCACATATTAAAGACCGGTCAACATGCTGATGTACATGCATAAAGCAATATATAGCATGAAAAATGCAAGACCCACAACTCTGGTTTTAATAGTTGTAAGTCTGAAAAAGTCATGCAAACTATTTATATATTGTCAGGTGATTCCCCTTTTCCGCTATTGTTACTTACGGGTACACGGGCATGGTGGGGGTTCGCTCGAGGTTTCACTGGAGGATTCGCTTGAAGATTCGCTGGACTCAGATTCAGATTCCCCCTCGTAGTAGTAATCAGAATGAAAAAGTCCACCTCCAAATCTACATTGTACAGCTGCCAGGAGAGCAAGGGTCTGTTTATAAATGAAAAAAAATGAGGTTAAAAATTGTTCCATAAGAAAACTGTTAATTTTTCGATTTTTTTTTTTTTTTTTTTTTGGGGGGGGGTGGTCGATTAAGGTTAAACATTCGTTACACCGTTATGATAACAATGACAAACAGAAGGTTTACATACCACGTGGTTAAAACGCGATGTATACAGAAATGTGATGCTAAGATTGCCAAGATGCGCTAAATAATGAAGAGGTCCATATGTACAAAATCATGAAGGGGCTAATATCCTATGTTGAAGGACTATCGTCCGCATGTGAAATATCATGAAGGTACTTTTGTCCGCCTATGCAAATCTGAGCTCAGGGGCTTATGTCATAGGGGTATTAGGGGTAAATGTCATAGGGGCTATTGTCAGTCTACCATACATCAGTTGTACGTGGGCACATCCTTACTAAAAACTGTCCATTATATTGAGCATGACTGTGTGACCAGTATGTTCCCAGTCTGTAAACCCTTTTCTCGTTTAACCTACTGAATAGTTAGTTCTTAACAGGGTTTTGCGTACACGTACCTATTATGATAATCAGTTGTGTGCAATATTGACTAAGGGAAAAACACCATATGCGGCTGAAAAAGTCCGAAATTTCTATTGACGTTCTGTATACATATGAAATCAAATCACTTGAAATGTTTAACCTTGAACAAACATCAGTTAATGAAATGAATACTATGTTTTATATCGCGACCTGATTGATTGGCGAAAACAGGCTCATTTCAAACCCTCGTAAGAGTTTTGAGCAATATAAGGCATCTACTGTCCTAAAGAACAGTTTCCGTTATAATTCACAATGGTTTGAGAATAGGTGAGCGATTTAGTGCCTTCAATGTATTCTTGGAAAGTCCTAAAATCATAGTTTATTTACACTGACATCTACATCAAAACTAAAAATGCATACAGGAGAATCTGTTTTTAGTGGCCACTAATTTCGAGTGGCCATTGAATTCAGCCGTGCTGGAAAATTCCATATGGCACCCCCATGCTAGATGAGTCTCGCGCTGTGACGTAATACTTTTATTTCTTTAATTATACACTTTATATGACCATAATTACGAGATTTCAATGGACGAGTTCCATAAACATTTACTTTACAAAAATATACCTTCAAAACAAAACAAAATATCCCTTAAAAGACGTGATACTGAAGGAACTTCTTGACGTATGCAGCGATAAAAATTACAGCGCGTCATGAAGTCAGTAAAACATCATCGTAAAAAAAAGTAAATTAGGTATGCTAGAAGAAATATTAATCATATGTGTCCGGTCCAGAAAGAAATATCCGACCCACGCGCACGCTGCGTAGCAACGCTGGTGCCCTCCTGTCGGATTTTTCTATCCGCACCGGAAACGCATGACAGATATTATAAGAACTATGTTATTATATAACTAATTCATCATTAGTCTTGATGTTAATATTCAACCACGACTGAATTCCATTTTTCTCAATTTCTTATAAATGCAAAAACGAATTTCACATTTTTCAAATCATGTGATTCAATCTGAGAATTTAGAATACCGTATTTACAATTTTGTAAATGATTTTATATTTAAAATAAATAAAATCAGACTTACGAGAAATATCCTCAACATTTTAAAGAGCATCCGTAAAATCGGAGTACAACACTTTTCTCCCGACACTCGCAATATCCCCAATAATCCTGCTGTCCACCGATATATATGCTGAACGTAAAAAAATAATCCTTTGGGCTGGTTTTCATTCAAAGCATCCATTGCACGCTCAGAAAGCTGTCGTTTCCTGATGCGCGCGCATATACAACGTTAAATTTCCGGATGCACACGTAGATAATTGTGCAGTCTGACGCAACTTTGTGCGTAAGAATATTATATATTATGATGAAACTGATAGCGCTCTTTATTTCAATACGGTACCAAATGTTTGGTTGTAAACGCCTTGAATATTCAGTCATACAACATATTGTATTATGCATAAGAAATATAACTAAAGATATGCAAATATATAGAAAGTTATGATTTAATAGTGAAGCTTAAAACTGAAAAATAAAAACGTGATGGAATGTAAACTTTTTGCAGAATAATTTTAATCGATTCCAAATTCAAACAGAAAATTGCATATCATAATCGTTTTATTTTGCTATTGTAGTTTTTTCCAAGTACATCCGAAACTAGTTATGTCGAAGTCGTTTAGACCTCGGGAAATACTTCTAGATAACGATCATTCGATATTAACGAAATACAGAACATGTCAAACAAAAAAGAAAACTATCGAAAAACAATTAGACGTAACCAGAACAATGAAATAACAGAGTTCGACAAAAAAAAACGACTGTATTGGCCACAAGCGTGCCATCATTCACTAACCTGAACGGCTGTATTGACCACAAGCGTGCCATCATTCACTCACCTGAACGACTGTATTGACCACAAATGTGCCATCATTCACTCACCTGTACGACTGTATTGGCCACAAGCGTGCCATCATTCACTCACCTGAACGACTGTATTGGCCACAAGCGTGCCATCATTCACTCACCTGAACGACTGTATTGACAACAAGCGTGCCATCATTCACTCACCTGTACGACTGTATTGACCACAAGCGTGCCATCATTCACTCACCTGAACGGCTGTATTGACCACAAGCGTGCCATCATTCACTCACCTGAACGACTGTATTGGCCACAAGCGTGCCATCATTCACTCACCTGAACGGCTGTATTGACCACAAATGTGCCATCATTCACTCACCTGTACGACTGTATTGGCCACCAGCGTGCCGTCATTCACTCACCTGAACGACTGTATTGGCCACAAGCGTGCCATCATTCACTCACCTGAACGACTGTATTGGCCACAAGCGTGCCGTCATTCACTCACCTGAACGACTGTATTGACCACAATCGTGCCATCATTCACTCACCTGTACGACTGTATTGACCACAAGCGTGCCATCATTCACTCACCTGTACGACTGTATTGGCCACAAGCGTGCCATCATTCACTCACCTGTACGACTGTATTGGCCACAAGCGTGCCATCATTCACTCACCTGTACGACTGTATTGGCCACAAGCGTGCCATCATTCACTCACCTGTACGACTGTATTGGCCACAAGCGTGCCATCATTCACTCACCTGTACGACTGTATTGGCCACAAGCGTGCCATCATTTACTCACCTGTACGACTGTATTGGCCACAAGCGTGCCATCATTCACTCACCTGAACGACTGTATTGACCACAAGCGTGCCATAATTCACTCACCTGTACGACTGTATTGGCCACAAGCGTGCCATCATTCACTCACCTGAACGGCTGTATTGACCACAAGCGTGCCAATTTCACTCACCTGTACGACTGTATTGGCCACAAGCGTGCCATCATTCACTCACCTTTACGGCTGTATTGACCACAAGCGTGCCATCATTCACTCACCTGAACGACTGTATTGACCACAAGCGTGCCATCATTCACTCACCAGAACGACTGTATTGACCACAAGCGTGCCATCATTCACTCACCTGAACGACTGTATTGGCCACAAGCGTGCCATCATTCACTCACCTGAACAACTGTACTGGCCACAAGCGTGCCATCATTCACTCACCTGAACGACTGTATTGGCCACAAGCGTGCCATCATTCACTCACCTGAACAACTGTACTGGCCACAAGCGTGCCATCATTCACTCACCTGAACGACTGTACTGGCCACAAACATGCCATCATTCACTCACCTGAACGACTGTATTGGCCACAAGTGTGCCATCATTCACTCACCTGAACGACTGTATTGGCCACAAGCGTGCCATCATTCACTCACCTGAACGACTGTATTGGCCACAAGCGTGCCATCATTCACTCACCTGAACGACTGTATTGGCCACAAGCGTGCCATCATTCACTCACCTGAACGACTGTATTGGCCACAAGCGTGCCATCATTCACTCACCTGAACGACTGTATTGGCCACAAGCGTGCCATCATTCACTCACCTGAACGACTGTATTGGCCACAAGCGTGCCATCATTCAGTCACCTGAACGACCCAGTTGGCCACAAGCGTGCCATCATTCAGTCATCTGAACGACCCAGTTGGCCACAAGCGTGCCATCATTCACTCACCTGAACGACTATATTGGCCACAAGCGTGCCATCATTCACTCACCTGAACGACCCCAGTTGGCCACAAGCGTGCCATCATTCACTCACCTGAACGACTGTATTGACCACAAGCGTGCCATCATTCACTCACCTGAACGACTGTATTGGCCACAAGCGTGCCATCATTCACTCACCTGAACGACTGTATTGGCCACAAGCGTGCCATCATTCACTCACCTGAACGATTGTATTGGCCACAAGCGTGCCATCATTCACTCACCTGAACGAATGTATTGGCCACAAGCGTACCATCATTCACTCACCTGAACGACTGTATTGGCCACAAGTGTGCCATCATTTACTCACCTGAACGACTGACTGTATTGGCCACAAGCGTGCCATCATTCACTCACCTGAACGACTGTACTGGCCACAAGCGTGCCATCATTCACTCACCTGAACGAAGGTATTGGCCACAAGCGTGCCATCATTCACTCACCTGAACGACTGTATTGACCACAAGCGTGCCATCATTCACTCACCTGAACGACTGTATTGGCCACAAGCGTGCCATCATTCACTCAGCTGAACGACTGTATTGGCCACAAGCGTGCTATCATTCACTCACCTGAACGACTGTATTGGCCACAAGCGTGCCATCATTCACTCACCTGAACGACTGTATTGGCCACAAGCGTGCCATCATTCACTCACCTGTACGACTGTATTGGCCACAAGCGTGCCATCATTCACTCACCTGAACGACTGTATTGGCCACAAGCGTGCCATCATTCACTCACCTGAACGACTGTATTGGCCACAAGCGTGCCATCAGTCACTCACCTGAACGACTGTATTGGCCACAAGCGTGCCATCATTCACTCATCTGAACGACCCCAGTTGGCCACAAGCGTGCCATCATTCACTCACCTGAACGACTGTATTGGCCACAAGCGTGCCATCATTCACTCACCTGAACGACCCCAGTTGGCCACAAGCGTGCCATCATTCACTCACCTGAACGACTGTTTTGACCACAAGCGTGCCATCATTCACTCACCTGAACGACTGTATTGGCCACAAGAGTGCCATCATTCACTCACCTGAACGACTGTATTGGCCACAAGCGTGCCATCATTCACTCACTTGAACGACTGTATTGGCCACAAGCGTGCCATCATTCACTCACCTGAACGACTGTATTGGCCACAAGCGTGCCATTATTCACTCACCTGAACGACCCCAGTTGGCCACAAGCGTGCCATCATTCACTCACCTGAACGACTGTTTTGACCACAAGCGTGCCATCATTCACTCACCTGAACGACTGTATTGGCCACAAGCGTGCCATCATTCACTCACCTGAACGACTGTATTGGCCACAAGCGTGCCATCATTCACTCACTTGAACGACTGTATTGGCCACAAGCGTGCCATCATTCACTCACCTGAACGACTGTATTGACCACAAGCGTGCCATCATTCACTCACCTGAACGACTGTATTGGCCGCAAGCGTGCCATCATTCACTCACCTGAACGACTGTATTGGCCACAAGCGTGCCATCATTCACTCACCTTAACGACTGTATTGGCCACAAGTGTGCCATCATTCACTCACCTGAACGACTGTATTGGCCACAAGCGTGCCATCATTCACTCATCTGAACGACCCCAGTTGGCCACAAGCGTGCAATCATTCACTCACCTGAACGACTGTATTGACCACAAGCGTGCCATCATTCACTCACCTGAACGACTGTATTGGCCACAAGCGTGCCATCATTCACTCACCTGAACGACTGTATTGGCCACAAGCGTGCCATCATTCACTCACCTGAACGACTGTATTGGCCACAAGCGTGCCATCATTCAGTCACCTGAACGACCCAGTTGGCCACAAGCGTGCCATCATTCAGTCATCTGAACGACCCAGTTGGCCACAAGCGTGCCATCATTCACTCACCTGAACGACTATATTGGCCACAAGCGTGCCATCATTCACTCACCTGAACGACCCCAGTTGGCCACAAGCGTGCCATCATTCACTCACCTGAACGACCCCAGTTGGCCACAAGCGTGCCATCATTCACTCACCTGAACGACTGTATTGACCACAAGCGTGCCATCATTCACTCACCTGAACGACTGTATTGGCCACAAGCGTGCCATCATTCACTCACCTGAACGACTGTATTGGCCACAAGCGTGCCATCATTCACTCACCTGAACGACTGTATTGGCCACAAGCGTGCCATCATTCACTCACCTGAACGACTGTATTGACCACAAGCGTGCCATCATTCACTCACCTGAACGACTGTATTGGCCACAAGTGTGCCATCATTCACTCACCTGAACGACTGTATTGGCCACAAGCGTGCCATCATTCACTCACCTGAACAACTGTACTGGCCACAAGCGTGCCATCATTCACTCACCTGAACGACTGTATTGGCCACAAGCGTGCCATCATTCACTCACCTGAACAACTGTACTGGCCACAAGCGTGCCATCATTCACTCACCTGAACGACTGTACTGGCCACAAACATGCCATCATTCACTCACCTGAACGACTGTATTGGCCACAAGTGTGCCATCATTCACTCACCTGAACGACTGTATTGGCCACAAGCGTGCCATCATTCACTCACCTGAACGACTGTATTGGCCACAAGCGTGCCATCATTCACTCACCTGAACGACTGTATTGGCCACAAGCGTGCCATCATTCACTCACCTGAACGACTGTATTGGCCACAAGCGTGCCATCATTCACTCACCTGAACGACTGTATTGGCCACAAGCGTGCCATCATTCACTCACCTGAACGACTGTATTGGCCACAAGCGTGCCATCATTCACTCACCTGAACGACTGTATTGGCCACAAGCGTGCCATCATTCACTCACCTGAACGACTGTATTGGCCACAAGCGTGCCATCATTCAGTCACCTGAACGACCCAGTTGGCCACAAGCGTGCCATCATTCAGTCATCTGAACGACCCAGTTGGCCACAAGCGTGCCATCATTCACTCACCTGAACGACTATATTGGCCACAAGCGTGCCATCATTCACTCACCTGAACGACCCCAGTTGGCCACAAGCGTGCCATCATTCACTCACCTGAACGACTGTATTGACCACAAGCGTGCCATCATTCACTCACCTGAACGACTGTATTGGCCACAAGCGTGCCATCATTCACTCACCTGAACGACTGTATTGGCCACAAGCGTGCCATCATTCACTCACCAGAACGACTGTATTGGCCACAAGCGTGCCATCATTCACTCACCTGAACGACTGTATTGGCCACAAGTGTGCCATCATTCACTCACCTGAACGACTGTATTGGCCACAAGCGTGCCATCATTCACTCACCTGAACGACCCCAGTTGGCCACAAGCGTGCCATCATTCACTCACCTGAACGACTGTATTGACCACAAGCGTGCCATCATTCACTCACCTGAACGA
This sequence comes from Mya arenaria, assembly GCF_026914265.1. NCBI lineage: Eukaryota > Metazoa > Mollusca > Bivalvia > Myida > Myidae > Mya > Mya arenaria. Next base: position 60,844,393 of record NC_069131.1, on the reverse strand, counting down.
CTGTATTGGCCACAAGCGTGCCATCATTCACTCACCTGAACGACTGTATTGGCCACAAGCGTGCCATCATTCACTCACCTGAACGACTGTATTGGCCACAAGCGTGCCATCATTCAGTCACCTGAACGACCCAGTTGGCCACAAGCGTGCCATCATTCACTCACCTGTACGGCTGTATTGACCACAAGCGTGCCATCATTCACTCACCTGAACGACTGTATTGACCACAAGCGTGCCATCATTCACTCACCAGAACGACTGTATTGGCCACAAGCGTGCCATCATTCACTCACCTGAACGACTGTATTGGCCACAAGCGTGCCATCATTCACTCACCTGAACGACCCCAGTTGGCCACAAGCGTGCCATCATTCACTCACCTGAACGACTGTATTGACCACAAGCGTGCCATCATTCACTCACCTGAACGACTGTATTGGCCACAAGCGTGCCATCATTCACTCACCTGAACGACTGTATTGGCCACAAGCGTGCCATCATTCACTCACCTGAACGACTGTATTGGCCACAAGCGTGCCATCATTCAGTCACCTGAACGACCCAGTTGGCCACAAGCGTGCCATCATTCAGTCATCTGAACGACCCAGTTGGCCACAAGCGTGCCATCATTCACTCACCTGAACGACTATATTGGCCACAAGCGTGCCATCATTCACTCACCTGAACGACCCCAGTTGGCCACAAGCGTGCCATCATTCACTCACCTGAACGACCCCAGTTGGCCACAAGCGTGCCATCATTCACTCACCTGAACGACTGTATTGACCACAAGCGTGCCATCATTCACTCACCTGAACGACTGTATTGGCCACAAGCGTGCCATCATTCACTCACCTGAACGACTGTATTGGCCACAAGCGTGCCATCATTCACTCACCTGAACGACTGTATTGGCCACAAGCGTGCCATCATTCACTCACCTGAACGACTGTATTGACCACAAGCGTGCCATCATTCACTCACCTGAACGACTGTATTGGCCACAAGCGTGCCATCATTCACTCACCTGAACGACTGTATTGGCCACAAGCGTGCCATCATTCACTCATCTGAACGACTCTATTGGCCACAAGTGTGCCATCATTCACTCACCTGAACGACTGACTGTATTGGCCACAAGCGTGCCATCATTCACTCACCTGAACGACTGTACTGGCCACAAGCGTGCCATCATTCACTCACCTGAACGAAGGTATTGGCCACAAGCGTGCCGTCATTCACTCACCTGAACGACTGTATTGACCACAAGCGTGCCATCATTCACTCACCTGTACGACTGTATTGACCACAAGCGTGCCATCATTCATTCACCTGTACGACTGTATTGGCCACAAGCGTGCCATCATTCACTCACCTGTACGACTGTATTGGCCACAAGCGTGCCATCATTCACTCACCTGTACGACTGTATTGGCCACAAGCGTGCCATCATTCACTCACCTGTACGACTGTATTGGCCACAAGCGTGCCATCATTCACTCACCTGTACGACTGTATTGGCCACAAGCGTGCCATCATTTACTCACCTGTACGACTGTATTGGCCACAAGCGTGCCATCATTCACTCACCTGAACGACTGTATTGACCACAAGCGTGCCATAATTCACTCACCTGAACGACTGTATTGGCCACAAGCGTGCCATCATTCACTCACCTGAACGGCTGTATTGACCACAAGCGTGCCAATTTCACTCACCTGTACGACTGTATTGGCCACAAGCGTGCCATCATTCACTCACCTGTACGGCTGTATTGGCCACAAGCGTGCCATCATTCAGTCATCTGAACGACCCAGTTGGCCACAAGCGTGCCATCATTCACTCACCTGAACGACTATATTGGCCACAAGCGTGCCATCATTCACTCACCTGAACGACCCCAGTTGGCCACAAGCGTGCCATCATTCACTCACCTGAACGACCCCAGTTGGCCACAAGCGTGCCATCATTCACTCACCTGAACGACTGTATTGGCCACAAGCGTGCCATCATTCACTCACCTGAACGACTGTATTGGCCACAAGCGTGCCATCATTCACTCACCTGAACGACTGTATTGACCACAAGCGTGCCATCATTCACTCACCAGAACGACTGTATTGACCACAAGCGTGCCATCATTCACTCACCTGAACGACTGTATTGGCCACAAGCGTGCCATCATTCACTCACCTGAACAACTGTACTGGCCACAAGCGTGCCATCATTCACTCACCTGAACGACTGTATTGGCCACAAGCGTGCCATCATTCACTCACCTGAACAACTGTACTGGCCACAAGCGTGCCATCATTCACTCACCTGAACGACTGTACTGGCCACAAACATGCCATCATTCACTCACCTGAACGACTGTATTGGCCACAAGTGTGCCATCATTCACTCACCTGAACGACTGTATTGGCCACAAGCGTGCCATCATTCACTCACCTGAACGACTGTATTGGCCACAAGCGTGCCATCATTCACTCACCTGAACGACTGTATTGGCCACAAGCGTGCCATCATTCACTCACCTGAACGACTGTATTGGCCACAAGCGTGCCATCATTCACTCACCTGAACGACTGTATTGGCCACAAGCGTGCCATCATTCACTCACCTGAACGACTGTATTGGCCACAAGCGTGCCATCATTCACTCACCTGAACGACTGTATTGGCCACAAGCGTGCCATCATTCAGTCACCTGAACGACCCAGTTGGCCACAAGCGTGCCATCATTCAGTCATCTGAACGACCCAGTTGGCCACAAGCGTGCCATCATTCACTCACCTGAACGACTATATTGGCCACAAGCGTGCCATCATTCACTCACCTGAACGACCCCAGTTGGCCACAAGCGTGCCATCATTCACTCACCTGAACGACTGTATTGACCACAAGCGTGCCATCATTCACTCACCTGAACGACTGTATTGGCCACAAGCGTGCCATCATTCACTCACCTGAACGACTGTATTGGCCACAAGCGTGCCATCATTCACTCACCTGAACGATTGTATTGGCCACAAGCGTGCCATCATTCACTCACCTGAACGAATGTATTGGCCACAAGCGTACCATCATTCACTCACCTGAACGACTGTATTGGCCACAAGTGTGCCATCATTTACTCACCTGAACGACTGACTGTATTTGCCACAAGCGTGCCATCATTCACTCACCTGAACGACTGTACTGGCCACAAGCGTGCCATCATTCACTCACCTGAACGAAGGTATTGGCCACAAGCGTGCCATCATTCACTCACCTGAACGACTGTATTGACCACAAGCGTGCCATCATTCACTCACCTGAACGACTGTATTGGCCACAAGCGTGCCATCATTCACTCAGCTGAACGACTGTATTGGCCACAAGCGTGCTATCATTCACTCACCTGAACGACTGTATTGGCCACAAGCGTGCCATCATTCACTCACCTGAACGACTGTATTGGCCACAAGCGTGCCATCATTCACTCACCTGTACGACTGTATTGGCCACAAGCGTGCCATCATTCACTCACCTGAACGACTGTATTGGCCACAAGCGTGCCATCATTCACTCACCTGAACGACTGTATTGGCCACAAGCGTGCCATCAGTCACTCACCTGAACGACTGTATTGGCCACAAGCGTGCCATCATTCACTCATCTGAACGACCCCAGTTGGCCACAAGCGTGCCATCATTCACTCACCTGAACGACTGTATTGGCCACAAGCGTGCCATCATTCACTCACCTGAACGACCCCAGTTGGCCACAAGCGTGCCATCATTCACTCACCTGAACGACTGTTTTGACCACAAGCGTGCCATCATTCACTCACCTGAACGACTGTATTGGCCACAAGCGTGCCATCATTCACTCACCTGAACGACTGTATTGGCCACAAGCGTGCCATCATTCACTCACCTGAACGACTGTATTGGCCACAAGCGTGCCATCATTCACTCACCTGTACGACTGTATTGGCCACAAGCGTGCCATCATTCACTCACCTGAACGACTGTATTGGCCACAAGCGTGCCATCATTCACTCACCTGAACGACTGTATTGGCCACAAGCGTGCCATCAGTCACTCACCTGAACGACTGTATTGGCCACAAGCGTGCCATCATTCACTCATCTGAACGACCCCAGTTGGCCACAAGCGTGCCATCATTCACTCACCTGAACGACTGTATTGGCCACAAGCGTGCCATCATTCACTCACCTGAACGACCCCAGTTGGCCACAAGCGTGCCATCATTCACTCACCTGAACGACTGTTTTGACCACAAGCGTGCCATCATTCACTCACCTGAACGACTGTATTGGCCACAAGCGTGCCATCATTCACTCACCTGAACGACTGTATTGGCCACAAGCGTGCCATCATTCACTCACTTGAACGACTGTATTGGCCACAAGCGTGCCATCATTCACTCACCTGAACGACTGTATTGACCACAAGCGTGCCATCATTCACTCACCTGAACGACTGTATTGGCCGCAAGCGTGCCATCATTCACTCACCTGAACGACTGTATTGGCCACAAGCGTGCCATCATTCACTCACCTGAACGACTGTATTGGCCACAAGTGTGCCATCATTCACTCACCTGAACGACTGTATTGGCCACAAGCGTGCCATCATTCACTCACCTGAACGACCCCAGTTGGCCACAAGCGTGCCATCATTCACTCACCTGAACGACTGTATTGACCACAAGCGTGCCATCATTCACTCACCTGAACGACTGTATTGGCCACAAGCGTGCCATCATTCACTCACCTGAACGACTGTATTGGCCACAAGCGTGCCATCATTCACTCACCTGAACGACTGTATTGGCCACAAGCGTGCCATCATTCAGTCATCTGAACGACCCAGTTGGCCACAAGCGTGCCATCATTCACTCACCTGAACGACTATATTGGCCACAAGCGTGCCATCATTCACTCACCTGAACGACCCCAGTTGGCCACAAGCGTGCCATCATTCACTCACCTGAACGACCCCAGTTGGCCACAAGCGTGCCATCATTCACTCACCTGAACGACTGTATTGGCCACAAGCGTGCCATCATTCACTCACCTGAACGACTGTATTGGCCACAAGCGTGCCATCATTCACTCACCTGAACGACTGTATTGACCACAAGCGTGCCATCATTCACTCACCTGAACGACTGTATTGGCCACAAGCGTGCCATCATTCACTCACCTGAACGACTGTATTGGCCACAAGCGTGCCATCATTCACTCATCTGAACGACTCTATTGGCCACAAGTGTGCCATTATTCACTCACCTGAACGACTGACTGTATTGGCCACAAGCGTGCCATCATTCACTCACCTGAACGACTGTACTGGCCACAAGCGTGCCATCATTCACTCACCTGAACGAAGGTATTGGCCACAAGCGTGCCATCATTCACTCATCTGAACGACTGTATTGACCACAAGCGTGCCATCATTCACTCACCTGAACGACTGTATTGGCCACAAGCGTGCCATCATTCACTCACCTGAACGACAGTATTGGCCACAAGCGTGCCATCATTCACTCACCTGAACGACTGTATTGGCCACAAGCGTGCCATCATTCACTCACCTGAACGACTGTATTGGCCACAAGCGTGCCATCATTCACTCACTTGAACGACTGTATTGGCCACAAGCGTGCCATCATTCACTCACCTGAACGACTGTATTGGCCACAAGCGTGCCATCATTCACTCACCTGAACGACTGTATTGGCCACAAGCGTGCCATCATTCACTCACCTGAACGACTGTATTGGCCACAAGCGTGCCATCATTCACTCACCTGAACGACTGTATTGGCCACAAGCGTGCCATCATTCACTCACCTGAACGACTGTATTGGCCACAAGCGTGCCATCATTCACTCACCTAAACGACTGTATTGGCCACAAGCGTGCCATCATTCACTCACCTGAACGACTGTATTGACCACAAGCGTGCCATCATTCACTCACCTGAACGACTGTATTGGCCACAAGCGTGCCATCATTCACTCACCTGAACGACCCCAGTTTCTCGAAAGTTCTTAAGCTTAACAGGCTTGAGTAGCTAATTTCAATTACCCAAAATACTTAAATAAATTTGATTTGATAAATGAAAAATGGTTAAATGTGATTTTCATTAAGACAATTCCCATTTAAAGTCTAAAAATTATTAAAGAATTTTCCAAGTTTCCAAGTTTTATTTTCAAACAACTCAGTTCATGTAACATGACAGCATGAGCATGTGAAAAAGAAATACATAATAACAACGAGGCTGTTGTAAAAAGTTAACATTCAAAGAGAAGTACAAAGCAAATAAAACAGAGACATATGTTATACAATGCTTTATATGAATATGTCGAGAGTTATAGAGTTAAAGAAGAAACTATTACGCAAACGTAATGAGCTAAACTTAATCCTGTTAAAAGCAATTTAAGGAGTTGGAGAAATTTGGAGCTGCATTGTTTGTTATAGTGAGAGACCAATGTGAAGACTTTTCTTGAATAACTTGCTTAACAACGATTTTATAATGCGGGCGAATAATTGGTACGGGCGACAGTGACCTCTAACCAGTGTCATGATTGTGATCAAAGATTTAAACCTAATCGTGTTTACAACGGTTCAAAAACACGATATGATTGATATGGGTATAGCATATACCGAAAAGTCAAGACAAAGGTGTATACATGCATAGTATAGTATTCCTTATAACAATGTGTTATGCTGAATTTTGGAAACAGGTCATCATTCTTAGTATTTTGATAATTATGTCCATACATTGGGAGTTATATTGTTAGGTATATCTGTTTTTTTTGCAGTCAAACTCATTTTTCAAGTAACTGTAATAATAATAATAGTGTTATTGACAATGTGGTAGTGTTTATTTCCCTAACTTAATTATCAAGCACACTGTACACCAGAAAAAAACAAACAATAGTCTTGTTACAAGCAGGTATCATTAGATTCGGCATTCCGTTTCCGCAGTATTTTTTCAATCGTCAACATCCACGCATTTAACAAATCAAAACTTTACACATTAAATCTGGGAGTCCACTAGCCCGTTGCGGTGACGCCGCCCATTCCGATGCGTGCAAGACGTCCCCTCTCCACTAACGGTGACGCCGCCAAGGCCGAGGCATACTTTATGTCCACTCTCCAGTGATGGTGATACCGCCCAGACGGAGGCGAACCAGACGCTCCCTCTCAAGTTACGGTGGCGCCAGCCAGGACGAGGCGTATAAGACGTTCCCTTTACAGTAACAGCGACGCCGCTTAGACCGATGGGGTACTAGTCGTCCCCTCCCCACGACGATGCCACCTAGGCCGAGGCCTACTGTACGTCCTCTCTCCAGTTACGGTGACGCCGCCGAAGCCGAGTCGTACTTGACGTCTCCAAATGATTCTCCGTTCGATGAAAATGGTTCGACCAACTTTCTCAGTGGACGTCGAGAGACGGAGTGTTTTTTCGTTCAGTCATTTTGAATTGAGACCTTGATTTAACCGAAATACATTATATGATTTATCTGACAGTAGGGGTAGCATAGAGGTGAGATGTGTGTTATTTTCTCGCCAAAACGTCTAAGAAACTCGTTAAAACAGCTTACTAACTCGTTAAAACTGTTTTGTGTCTCGTTAAGACTACTTACACATCTCGTTTACGCCTCTATAACACCGAAGACGGTACAAAATGCATATTTGAGTGCCAATCCGTGAGTTTTAGTGTGCAACTTCACTTTTTTTACCTTCATGAATGATAAAAAAACCCACTTAATATCTGATTAGAAAAAAATTTGATTTCTATTTAAATGACGTCTCAATATTCTTTTTCGGTGTTATTTTTCCAGTCGGGAAATTGAAGCTAGTTTACGTCCGACCATGACCAAGGTTTTGACGTTATTTACTAGGCAACTAGGTGCAAAATTGGCAAACGACATTCAGCACAAACCTCAAAACATTACCTATCTCTTTTTTTCCCCTACTAGGTAAACCTCGCTTTAAACTATTTGGCGCGTAATATAAGCACATCTTCGACTCTGACCAATCGAAATTATATATAATCTTACATATGTATAAACTTATATTTTGATATGAACAGTAAGGCAATTCCCAGTTTCTTCCCTTGAAATCAGTGTATTATCTAATTGAGATGTTGATGTGTGTATCTTGAGTGGTCTCTGATAGGCTCTGCATGATCTGATAAGCTCCGCCTACTAGCTAGTAGTCAGCAAATAACATTATATTTATGCATTTCAAGAACGATAGTTAGTTTTTGTTAAACTGTTGTACAGAATAAACTTGTTATACAAATCCCGTTTCGGGTCTGACTTACCGCTGTACATACACAAGTGTCTATTACTTTATGTTCTTATGCACAGAACATTACAGTAGCTTGCCTAGGTTAAATCTTATACATTATTAGAAACTAACAAGACATGCCTCGTTTTTTCTTTGACATCATCGTGTTATCTTAAAGTGATGTTGATGTATTGATCTTGTTTAATCATATTTTTAAAACAAACTAAGACAACATGCCTTAATATCATTTTGTTATCGTTAAGTCGTGTTGACGGGTGTACCTCGTCAATGCTTTATATTGTTATTCAATTGAAACTAAAAGTAGATCTCCTGTTCCTTCCCTTGATTGAGTTTCTATCGTAAAATGATGGTGATGTGTGTATTTTGTTTGCCTAATTAGTTAATAAAAACAAAAACCACATGCCTCGTTTCTTCCCTTCTTATCTGTTATGCCATGCCTCGTTCCTACCCTTCATAACTTTTACAACATGACTCGCTCCTTCCTTCATTTCTTTTACGCAATACCTCGTTTCTTCCCTTCATATCTTTTACGACATGCCTTTCCTTCATATCTTTTACGACATGCCTCGTTCCTTCCCTTCATATATTTAACGACATGCCTCGTTCCTTCACTTCATATCTTTTACGACATGACTCGCTCCTTCCCTTTTGTTTGTTCATGTCTGAAGCTTGCTTGGACTAAATCTGATATATTGATAGAATGCAAGGACATTTCTGCTTTTCTCCCATCATATCATTGATTTGTAGTATATATATATTAAGAGGACATGCTTTGTTCCTGAAACTACACGGACATGGATATATCCTTCTCTTGATATCAATCTGTTTTCTGTTAGTAGTTCCTAGGTTTAATTTAACATTTCGATAGAAACTTAAAAGATATTCCGATCATTGAAATTCACTAAGAATTTTTTTCAGAGGCACAAACATCTACAAAAGTAAAATATCGTGCAGGTCTAGCACAGGGCTACGCGTTGCAGATCCAAAGTCCGTAGGTCCAGTGGTATGACATTTAACTATCAACCAAACACAAACAAACAACTCTTGTATATTATTTCACAGTCTACTGAGTCAGTGCTAAATCTTTTTACCTTCAGTGGCAAATTTGAAATAAGGGAAATCACTCTGAATTAAGTAAAACGTTTAAAACGTCTTATTTCAAAACATCATACAGTAACAAGGCGTTATTTATTTCTCTACCGTTCAATTATGCCTTGACAAATAGTCAAAAGCAGATATTTTGCTCGTTAAGTTGTATTGAAAATGTCCAAAAAATATTCAACATAGAATGTACGCTATATTTCTAGTAAGTAGCTATATCTTATTGTATATTTAAGATCTAAAAGAATAAAACAAACCTTAGCAGCCACAAAACGTCTGCTGTTGATCACACGTCAACCAACTTCACTGACAATGCCAGACACGAACTGGTTGATAGTATCAAGGCCCTTGACACTTCTGAACTCTCCCTTGTGTAAGCACTAGGAGTGACAATTAGGAAATTTATAATATCAATGTACGTGGCGCTTGAAAGTTAACCACATAACAAAATCGTACGGGTCTTGACCGTGAATAACAGTTACTGTGTCCTAATAACGCTGTTTTTCTAAAGCATCTAATCCATCTCGATAGAGAACTACCCCAATACGATCAAGAGACGCATCATTTACTGTCAGTTATTGCTTTTTTCATGTAACAAAATGTTTGTTTTCATATTGGTCGACAGTTTGTACCGGCGCGCCCACTTGTCTACCAAAATGGCGGACACCGAAAACTAGGTCACGTGTCGAAAACGCTCTGTGTACAGGTTATTGTTTGTCATTTCCTTGTGACTTAAGGCTCTTTGAATTATGAAAATGAATCCATGAGAGCTCAAGTTCACTGATTAATCTTACTGTTGGAAGAACTATTTAGAATGTGAATTTCAAATATGCTTTCATGTTTGGACTTTATATACGAAAGGCATACCTGAGTTGCAACTCGCTTTCAATCGACTAATCATCAACAGGCGACATGTCGAGCCCGTGGAAAGAGCCTTGACACAGACAGACACATTTAAACATTTAAACACTAAACGTGACCTGGTCCTGTGCACGACATGCCACCTCATTATGGTGAACCTTCTTGGCATTTGTTAGGGAAATTCATTTTATGCATGGTAAAGATACAGCCAGGACAAGGTTCTGTCCGGATGGACGGACGCACTGACATACACATAACTGCTATTTTGACAGCTTTGGCTTGCTCACCGCACACGGGCTCGAAAAAATCATTTCATGTTTTTTTTGCAAATGCTATATAGCATGGTAAATAAAAAGCCCAGAGTAGGTACAGTGTTATGAACAATAAACATTTCAATATTTATACTCTAAGCATGACGTTGACCCATGGGTACCGACCTGGATCTTGCGCGAAACACCTCATAAAGAGGCACGCACGTCCACAGAACCGTCATTATGACAATGATGTCTCGCTAACCTTAAGCAGGTTCGATAAAAATGAAATGGAATAAAAGAATTACGCCAACATTTAAGAAAAAAATATGTTTTGATATTTTACTAAATCTAAAATTGATTTATAGTACTGTAGAACGGTACAAAATGCCGGTTTGAATGCTTATCCGCAAGTTGAGGTGTTCAATTACACTTTTTTACTTTGAATGTTAAAAAACATTCATATTTCATTGTCTATTTTCAGTATGTTCAGATATATTATAGAACGACATGGTTGTGATTGTTATACCAGTATCATGGAATACAAATGTGATGAAAGGAACTTGTATTTGGTGTTATATTCACTTAATCCTTAATCCACCTGGACATTATTTATACCCGAACCCTACACGTCGACTCTAACTTTTTATTTACCGGAAATGTCGGCCTGTTACACACACTTTATATCTGTTTAAAGAATGTATTATTTCGTTTCAAATGCTGTCAAAACATTATTTTTCTGTGTCATTCTTCCTGTTGCTAAACTGGAACTAGTTTATGTCTGTTCATTTCGCAAAAGTGCCAAAGGTCATTCAGCAAAAACTATTTAATATAGCCTTTCCCTGGAAAAGAAAGGCATCTACCATCTACCATCAGCCATCGTGGAAGATACACGTATATAGATGTATCACAGATACACTTATGCTTATACTCATATCATTGACATAGCATAAAAACAGCAACGGTCCAAGTATGCTTCCTTGAGGAACGCCACAAGAGATGTTTATGAATGCAGACGTTGTATTATTTACATTGACAACTTGTTTACGTCCAGATAGATATGATTAAAACCACTCAATTGAATCCACACCAATTTCTTATAACTTCTGACATAGAATTATGTGATCTACGGTTTCGAACGCCTTTTGGCGATCCAACATAATCATTTCTGTATATAGAGCTTTGGAATTTTGTATAAAGTTCGTATAGTAATCCTTGTTTAACAAGAACAGATTCTAGTTGGTTACCTTCCTTGATACCATTTTGTTATCTTATAATGATGTTGATGTGTGCGTCTTGCCTATGATAAATCTTGTTTCTTGATAGAAACTAAGAGGACATGCCTGGTTACCTTCCTTGCCTTCATTTTGTTAGCGCATAGTGATATAAATGTGTGTATCTTGCCTAGGTTTAATGTTAGTTCTTGATAGAAACTAAGAGAACATGCCTGGTTACCTTCCATGACATCATTCTGTTAGCGCATGGTGATATAAATGTGTGTATCTTGCCTAAATTAAATGTTATAAATAAATATAAACTAGTGATTTTATGTGTGTATCTTTCTTAATTCTAATCTTATAATAGACATGCATTGTTCCTTCCCTTCATATCATTTTTTTCTAATACTGATATTGTTTTAGTGGTATGAAACTTGACTTTTAACCCAGGGATCGCAGGCTCGATCCGCTGCCTAACCACTGAGTCACTAATCGTCTTCGACGAGGTACGTTAACCTGGGGTCCGTGTGCCAGTGTAATACACAGGTACGCTTTATAGAACATGGTAGCTTTAACAATGGCTATATTATATATGTGCATTATGTCCAACCAATCGGAGCTCCTCGGCCATTTTCCTAGGTAAACAACCTCTGATGTATATGGACGGTTAATAATATCAGAATTCTTAATATTTAATAATGATGCAAGTAGATCGCGTAGTAATTTCAATTTAGCAGTTAAGCCTTAGGACTTTACTCTTAGGAATTTTAATTATTTATGCAATACTACACTATACTGGGAATCAATTTGAACTTAGTAATACATTTTTTTATGTTAAAACACTACAATTAATAACTATTGTCTTATTATTAATTTTACGAACTTCTTTTACTAATGCACCGGCATACATCCGGGGCTCGTCGTTTTGCGGTGATGACCGAGGTGTTCTGACTACATGCCGTTATGTCAAATAAAAGTTCACGCACACAAGACAGCGCACCATTCCACTGAATATCAGGTTCCAATAAGTGTTGAGGTTGTTGCTTCGAAGCAATCAGTGAATTTCAGAGAAAATCACAAGGAGGCCAAATATCCATTTACTGTAAGGTTAATCAAAGGGCAAAGGTTTCCCCAGAACCAAACCATAAATGGTTTAAATGTGCGAAGGGGTGTAATAATTAGCTATATGTGGTCTGAACTGGTGTAATTAAATGTTTCATTTATCTCTGTCAACTCATTGACATACATTGACATACATATAGTTTACTAGGGCAAATTTATGGAGGGGCCTCAAATTACAAGTTCAACACGTTTTATTTATTTCTTAAGTTTATTCTTTTCAATAAGTTTAAGAACGATAAGACACGTCAAATGATTTATTTCAAATTTAAATGTATTTTGGTATATTAAGTTCTCTATAGTCGTTTGGTATTATGAACATTTGTCTCGGAGGACACTCCGAATAAACTACATGATATTTTGACCGTGTTTTCAATAGCATTAATTACACCGCGTAGTTTAACGTAGTTTAACATGCATAAGCTGAAATATCTGCGTAAGAAGAAGACTTGAAATATAATATCGCAATACATATCATCTGCGTGTTAACAACAGTATTCTTAACAGTCCATGTCAAACAATTGATCATTACATACACAATATTGTATCATTGTTCATCATAGATATGCATATCACTATTGAGGGTAGCATCATTATTTATCATAAATATGCCTAGATCTCTTGAAGGTAACATTATTATTCATCATAGATATGCATTGTGTCATTTTAAACTAACAATATTTTCTTGAAAAAAAACAACAAGTCAAACAAATCAACACAACTACCAATCGGAACACCTCGGCCATTATCCAACAGATATGAAGCTTGCTGGAGATGGCCGAGTTGGTAAGATTGCAAAACCACCTCTATAAACATTCAAATTTATTAAACCTACACCGAAGATATCAAAAGAAATGATGCTCAAACTCATACAGTCATTTTGAGAACTAACGCACTTTTACGCTGTAAGTATGCACTATGAATTGTTTATATTCCAAGCCTCATATATGGACAGTGCATAGTAACGGTCAATGCACAAGTGTTCATCCACAATCATGTACTGAGAGAGAGCACGTTTCATACTTAAACACTTTTAAAACACACACACCATACGATCAATTCAAAAAATATAATATTTATTTCTAAAAGTTGTGCGGAATTATCAAATTCGTTAAGGTGGACAAAATAAATGCTTTCAACTAATAATCATTTGATTTCGAAATCCACCTTGTCATACATGTTCATATATTAAAGCAAATGAAATATTTTTAACGAACTCAGAATAATCGATTTACATAACAATTTACACTATAATAACTGGTAGCAGATGACATCGTTATAAAAATTTGAAAACGTAATACCACGCCATATTTTAACAATTTGAAATCTAAAATAGGTCAATTTTTTAATGTCATATCTACACTGAATATAAAGGAAACATTCCTATCTCCAGGTCCTTCAGCCATGGAATCCAATGGGACCTCAATGTACACGAAGTCCAATCCGATGTGAACTGAATGTACACAGACTTCAATCTTATGGGATATCAAAGAACACAGAGCTCAATCCAATGGAACTTCAATGTACACAGACTTCAAACTAATGTGATATCAATGAACATAGAGTTCCATCCTATTGAACGTCAATGTACACAGACTTCAAACTAATGTGATATCAATGAACATAGAGTTCCATCCCATGGAACGTCAATGTACACATACTTTAATCCCATGGAACTTCAATGTACACATACTTTAATCACATCGGACCTCAATGTACACAGAGTTCAATCGTATTGGACCACAATGTACACAGAGTTCAGTCTGATTGGACCTCAATGTACACAGAGTTATATCCCTGCTTACATAGCAAATTAATTATTATTAAGTATCATAACGTTAAACTGTGAAATTCAGTATGTGTCGCCAATGTGATGTCATCAAACCAATTTGTTCACATCATGCGCCTGGCTAGCCTTGCCCGTTTCCGACTGTTTACACTGTAATGAGAATAAAGGCTGGGTTATCGACTTGGCGATGCTGATGATAAAGATCATTAAGGTGAAGCCCGTAACATTTGTTAAAACTTGTCCATCTTCCTTCTAAAAGACGATACCGGGCTTATTAATATATGATGTGTTTCCGGTCCGGATAAAAAAAAACGGACCCGAGGGCACGCGCGTGAGCCGGTTACGAACCATGACGGTCCCGAGGGTCCGATTTTACGATCCGGACCGGAAACACATAATTACATACTTTAATTTATACTTTTTTTGTAAAACATGGTGTAGAAAAACGCATTTTTGTACATTTCATCAAATAGCGCGTGCGACATTGTTTACTAACGTCATAACGGGTACTAATTTACGTTCAATGATGACGTCAAGTAGTTCTTCTTAAATCGCGTTTTGATTACAATTATTATTTATTTCATTTTTTTAATAAATTTCTTGTAGAAATATGTATTCGATCGGGCTCTATTTAAATTCCATACTTTTATTTCCATAAACTATACAGTAAAATAAATTATAAGTGCCGCGCTGTTCGCCTGATTCATCTGGCCCCTTTATAACAACAATACTTAAGTCACTTTTCAATTTTTCCACATATAAGCATGGCATGATACAAATTTTTAAATGTTTAACTCTATTTAAAAAAAGGATTCTGTTATATTGGTAAGCATCATTAATCATTTTTTAATAAAAGAACTTCTAGGGCAAATATTGTTTCAGGGCTGTAACCTCAACAGTTATTGATATCGATATTCAAATATTTGTGTACTGTGTCTATTTTGTCTTGTAACCTTATGTGTTTCTTGCGGTGTCCTTTTCTCGAAAACTTAATCTTGATTTAACTAAATATAAGTTTATCGTAACTATCAGAGAAATTTTCTTTTTTTTAAATGTCTTATGTTTCTTACTGCAAAAACCATTTGTTGGAGTTGTGTCAAACGAACAAACACACGTGCTATTGTTCGGGTCGCATATGCTGTTGAAATCTCCGAGCATATTACATTCGTCATAGCCCTTTTTTAAGCAACAAGTTTCGCCCAGCTTATGTCCACCTGCAGCGTAACAACAACAACAGTATAACACTTAATATTCTTGACCCGTCTTGTCAACACACGTACGACCAAATGTTGGATTTCGACCCAAGCAAGGGTCTCCTAGCTCATCTCCACCTGCAAGATAGCATTTAAGCCTTAATATCATAGGCCCGGCTAAACAACGCACGTACGACCAAGTATCGCATTTTACCATGTAAGATGTAATTGTATATTGACCGGTCTAAACATCCCACGTATGACCAAATATCGCATTTTGGTGAAGCAAGATCTCCATCGGAAGCGTAAAGACAATAACATTATAAACTTAACGTTATGGACTCGTCGTATCAACGTACGTACGATCAAATATTACACTTTGGTTAAAGCAAAAATGCCCTAGTTCATCTCCACCTGCAACATATCACTTTCCACTTATTATTATGGACCCGTCGTATTGACGCACGTACGACCAAATGTAGCACTATGTTTGAAGCACCTAGTTCATCTCCGCCTAAAACATACCACTTAAGCCTTGATATTATAGGCCCGGCTAAACAACGCACGTACGACCAAACATTGCACTTCGGTTGAATCAAATATTTCCTAGCTCATCTCTGCCTGAAACATAACACTTAAGCCTTGATATTATAGGCCCGGCTAAACAACACACGCACGACCAAATATCGCACTTTGATTGTAGCAGGGATCTCCTAGCTCATCTCCGCATGCAACATAGCACTTAAGCCTTAATATTATAGGCCCGGCTAAACAACGCACGTACGACCGAACATTGCACTTTGGTTGAAGCAGAAATCTCCTAGCTCATCTCCACCTGCAACATAACACTTAAGCCTTACTATTATAGGCCCGGCTCAACAACGCACGTACGACCAAATATCGCACTTGGATTGTAGCAGAGATCTCCTCTCTCATCTCCGCCTGCAACATACCACTTAAGCCTTAATATTATAGGCCCGTCTTAAAAAACGCACGTACGACCAAATTCCGAAATTTGGTTGAAGTAGAGATCTCCTAGCTCATATTCGCCTGCAAAACATAACACTTAAGCCTCAATGTTATATGCCCGTCTTAATAACGCACGTACGACGAAATATCGAACTTTGCCAGAAGCAAGAATCTCCTAGCTCATCTCCACCTGCAAGATAGCATTAAAGCCTTAATATCATAGGCCCGGCTAAACAACGCACGTACGACCAAGTATCGCATATTGGTTGAACTAGGGATCTCCTAGATCATCTCGACCTGCAAGATAACACTTAAATCTTAATAGTATTGGCCCGGCTAAACAACGCACATACAACCAAGTATCGCATATTTGTTGAACTAGGGATCTCCTAGATCATCTCCACCTGTAAGATATCACTTAAGTCTTAATAGTATCGGCCATTTTTAACAACGCATCTGCAACACCTAAAGTCTTAATATTATTGATATGTCATATCCAGGGGCGTACCTAGGCATACGGCAGTACGCCGTGGCGTTCAAAACAATTATGGCGCCCATGAAATGGAAAGACATTATATCTCGAAATCAGGAATAACAACCGAAGGTTAAGGGTGTGTGGTTAATGTTTGGTGCAATATAAGTGAATGATGTCGTCTAGGATCTAGAGAACACTTTGCAAAAACAAATTCGTTAGTGTATTCCCCTCCCGCTCAAACCCCCACCCCATATAAAGTATCGAGAACCAACTAATAAAAGACCTTCACATATCGACACCTTGCTCAAACGTCAGGGCGTACAGTTCTAAATGCTTAAGGTACGCCCCTGTTATCAATGCACGTACGACCAAATATAGTAAGATGAGTACCATCTTTGTACGAAAATCTATAACAGCACTGATTTCATAGTACCAGATAATGAATGACTACACTTTCGATGAAAATCTATGACAGCACTGATTTCGAAGTACCAGATAATGAATGACTACACTTTTGATGAAAATCTATAACAGCACTTATTTCGAAGTACCAGAAAATGAAGGACTACACTTTGGATGAGAATCTATAACAGCACTGATTTCGAAGTACCAGATAATGAATGATTACACTTTGGATCAAAATCTATAGCAGCACTGATTCCAAAGTACCAGATAATGAATGACTACACTTTGGATGAAAATCTATAGCAGCACTGATTACGAATAACCAGATAATGGATGACTACACTATGGATGAAAATCTTTAGCAGCACTGATTCCGAAGTACCAGATAATAAATGATTACACTTTGGATGAAAATCTATAACAGCACTGATTTCGAAGTACCAGATAATGAATGACTACACTTTGGATGAAAGTATGACTACTCGTTTGATACTATACCTTTTAACTATATCTTTTTTTCAAGAATCACTTAGTTATAATACATAAGTGTATGTACCAGAAAATGAATAAATACACTGTTGCAACGCTATTCTGACTTACAGCATTTCTCCTCAAAGCTGTCATATATCATGCCCGGATTACTACACTCGCATGTCCCAGCAATACATTTAAGACCGTCATGTACACAACAGCTGTCGGGATCGGCTTGGCATACCTCTCGATATCTGACTGTAAGACAAGACAAATACTGATTTTTCAAAATTAATTGTCATCAGTGAAAATGAGTCCTGGTGAGGTTAAAGCGAGATGTTCATGTTTGCAAGATATAGTGCCTTATACGCAGGAAATCGATTAGTGTTGTTTTTTATAAATATTTTTTGGAAATTAACAAAAAATCAATTTTGAACAGTGTTTAAATTTTGATCATTTCGCTTGTTCATATTGTTTTTCGGAGTTGATGTAAATATCTCCAAAGGTCTCATTTTCGCAGACACTTGGCCGATTGCTTACAAATATTTTTTAATTTAACTATATTGTTGAAATCATTCTTGTTAAGATTTGAGACAGCTGTTTCAGCTGTACTTGTTTATATTTAAATATGTGAGCACATCATCAACTATTTCACATTTCAAAGTTAACAATAATGTCGTTTATCACGTTGTTCACTTTAACAAGGTTCTGAACAATGGGCCATTGTCATAAATGTATTATGTAAGCGTACGTTACCTAAAAATGAAAAAAGAAAAATAATGCCATTCCTCAGTCATATTGCGTTTTTAGGCATTTTTCTTTTATGAAGAAACATCAATTAAGGTACGCGTACAAAAAGGTCAACGTCGTGGTTTTAGTTTGTAAACCGAAATCTCTCAAATAACCCTTCTGCAAGACACACTCTACTGCAAGACATTTTACCAACACTTTTCCATCACAAGCAACTTTTTTATATATTCGTCATGTTTAAAAAACAACAAATACAATAATTGAACTACAGGCCGCAAAAATACAATGCAATTTAACGCAGCAGTATATCAGGTGTAAGTTGCTGAAGAAAAGGCGCTGTGTTCCGGTACAACAGTAGAGCGTATTACACAACAACGACCTGAATCAATAAAGCACGTTCCGATTTAATAAAGATAAAGTTAACAAATGGAAATGGAGCGAGAAAGTTTAAGCCCCGCATTAAGAAAATCTTGATATTTTAACACGATTATTTTCAGTGCAACGACCTGAAACCAAAAAGGCGCTTTCCACGAGGCATCAAGTCTAAACACGGGAGCATAAGAGGCGCTTTAAGCTAACTTACCGTTGCATAGAATTTGGTTGTTTTGGTGCTCCATAAACAACCGCAAAAGCAAAGCTCACCATAACAGTATTACGAAGTTATTATTAACTATATTGTGTTGCACTATCGAGTACAGCAATTACTTTTCGTGTTATGCTATCTTAGGGGCGGACCAAGCAACCAGAATGGAAGCGATATGATATATCTCACCTTATAAAACGTGAACGTGTCACTTTATATTAAAAAGGTGACATGACACTTACTGCACGATCCAGGTGTTGTCGTCTCCGGTGTCGGCGTCTGCGGTGTCGTCGTCTGCGGTGTCGTCGGCGTCGTATGTGTCGTTTCCGTAGTTAAGGGTCCATTATCTGGTATAGACAGAGAGGATTTACCGCGAGTCTTTCTTATCCTTTAAGACATACCATTCTTACAAGTTATTGGTTTTTAAGATACATGTAATACCAAATTTCTTAATTACAACTAGTTAAGACTAGAGAAATGAAACCATATATAATAGTCAGAGCTGTTGGACCACTCTATATGTCATTAATCGCAGGTTTCGCGGCATTTTGGGTACACAATTACTCTTTTGGCGAATATCCCTTCAACCGGCGGGTTAAAGATCCCCCTTTGGCTACACAATTTTGTTTAAGTCACACTTGGGGATAAGACGGGGTCAAGTCATAATGCAACCATTAAAGGGCGCGGGCACATCATAATAAACACAACAAAAACAACAACAACAATAGCATTATTTTGACTTTAAAATATTCAATTATTTACTGCTTATTTTATTTTCACTTTTGGTTTATAGTTTATAAATGACAATAATTATGGTTATTATGAAGGATACTGAGCTTAATTTGATAGAAAGGTACAGAAAACCCAATACGACGATAGTAAATCACTGTAAGACTTTTAGCATTCACCAATTATTTTATATTTTTGCGTTTTCAGCTATGAAATACATGGTTACAATCTTGTTATCAGAAATTAATATTTTCCATAAATGCATTATTTAGTAATTAGTTAAAGGTTTAACACTCAAAATTGATGTTTGTTTTACATGTGTATGTATTGATTTTAAATAAGAGTGTCACTTTAATCATAACGGAAACATCGACGTCCGAACTTTTCACTATATCTCTATATAAATCTTTGAAAATCTTCTTCTCAAAATCCGTTGGTTTGAGTTTTAACATAATTGAACAGAATGTTCCTCTATCACGTTTTTCACCTCATGGTGATTCGTATTCATGGCCGCCAGGGGCGTGACTCTTTTTCATTATATGTCTATATGAACACTTTGAAAATCTTTTCCCCGGAATCCGCTGCCCTGATATTAAAACTATCACACTGAAATGATCCTCTATTAAACTCTTACCCCCATATTGAATTGTTAAAAAGCATGGGCGCTGGGGACAGAGTTACTTTGCACTATATGTCTATATAATACATTTTCTCTGCAGAAACAAAATTCACGATTTCAAAATATTTTCACAGTAGTGTTCATAAGGTGACACTGGCAAATTACTTCACGCCAGTTTGATTCTCGATTGCATAAATGCGAGGGACGGAGCCTGTTATCACTATATGTCTTTACAGACAATTTTGAAAATAATGTCTTCAGAAAAGACCATTGGCTATGAATTAACAAAAATATATGACATGTTTTATTGCTTTCGTACGCATGCGCATATGCATGCCATACTACCAGCTTAAAGTGTTCTCAAGATTGACTTAGGCTGGCTGAAGGGACAAATCTCCCATTGCACTAAATATTTAACGAGTATCCTGTATTTCACTCTATAAACTCTGTTCTTCATATATGTGACGCTAGTTAAACTTTCTTGAGAATCACCGGATAAGTAATTAATTCATTTATACTTATTATATGTATGTTAAAAATGGTAGCACTATCATGAGGTACGACACCAAGCTTATCTCTTAAACAGGCTTGGGCTTTAGCTCAGGTCTTTTGTTATAGACCACAAAAAATAAACTGAGTCCATGTGGAGTTCAACATCCTACTCGAAAGTACAATATTTCAATGACAATCAGACTGTGAAACATACCTGTAATAATGCTTGTTTTACAAAATAAGTCCATGTAAGTGTATGAAAGACTTTGCGTATAATAGCAGTTAAACACACGTATAAAACGCGCATATAAAAGGGAGAACTCCTATAAACTGGTAAATTCCTTGCAGTTCTGGGTTTGACCTCAATGGAGCAATATGATATAATAGTTCTATAAAAAATATACCACAGGGAGTGAATTTAGATATTAAATACATAAGTGCGGTTTTCTCCCTTATGCCTGCACTGCTCTAGCAGTGAACTTAGTTAAATGGTCGAAATATACCAAGTATGTTATATGAAAGAACATATGTATGTCTTATTTCCATAAAGTACTGTTACGGAAAATGTTTTCATTATCAGTGATCTTGATCTTGACCTTGTCCCTATGGGACCCAAACGCAAACTTATTAAATAAATCCATAAGCTATAAACAAAGTATGGTCGAAAAATATGTCAACCCTAATTAAAGTTATTCAGTACCAACGATTTTTCATTTTTAGTAGCAGTGACATTGACCTTCACCATGACTCTCGGAGTCCCAAACACAGTCCTATGACAGGTCCCTGTAATATTTTCCTATATACCAAGTTTGGTTGCAGTATGTCAACACTAACTAAAGTTATTCAGTACAAAACACTTTTATGTTTTTGTAACAGTGTCCTTGACCTTGATCCCATGAAAGGTATACAAAAACATTTCCTTTAGTTTGGTCACCAATTTCCAAACCTAACTAAATTTATATTATACAATAGGTCAGTTTGATTGCACCCTGACGCGGGCCTGCCCACACTTCGGCATACATCAGTCTAATAACCAGGTTTCACCTGGGCCCTTATAAAAAGAAATGAAACACAATAAAAAATCAATCAAGGGCCATAATTCGGTTAAAATGAAGTTATATAACTTTATAGTGCGGTGGCCCTTAAAGACTGTGCGAAAAATTAGATCCGTTGAAAGAAAGGTAAAGAAGTAAAAAGTAAAATGTTCAACTTGCCCTTCAACATTAACCCAAGTTCCTTCATCAATCAGGAGCTATTATTTGTATTTAGGATAATATGGAGTTTTATAAACTCATTTTGTGATTGTCCTCAAGAATTGTGTGAAGATTCAAGTAAATTGTATGAAGGGTACTGGAGTAATGAATGAAAATACCAACTTGCCCTTAAACGTTAACCGGACGCCTACGCCGACGCCGGGGCGAGTAACATATCCTCCTTATTCTTTGAATAGTCTTGCTAAAAATTAAATCAAATATATTGCTATGTTTTGTTGAACTAATTTTATATCGATTTTCGTTTAATGTTATTTCATTTGTATCGGGAACTTAATGTGCGTTATGTCCAAAAAAGCCTTTTCTGGTACCGATACATGATTAGATTGTTAAAAATGGAAAGGAAATTATAATGCCACAAGTAGATATGTATAATATACTCATGGATTTGAACTAAATGCATTTAGCGGAAACCACCACCAACTACCTATATCCAAATCCAATAACTTCGAAATACCTCAGTAATAATTATGAATATGTAATTTAAGCAATGAAAACATTAACTAACCAGGAACACACTTCATGCATCCGTAGTCGAATATGAAGTCATCCTTGCAGATGCACATTTTAGCATGTCCGTATATGTCACATACGGCATTTTCATCTTTACAGTATGGGCAGTCGTCACAACACTTGCCGACGTCAACCGCTAAAATATAGGCAAACACAAACGTCATGGTTACAGTAATAAATGAATACCACAACATTAGGATTGATAAAATGCGTTTAAATAAAACAGGTACGTAGTAAGGGCGGGGGGGGGGGGGGTGCCGGGGTCACTGAAAGTCTAAAGACGTATCATATATAAATTATCATTTGTATAACATAATCTATTTTCACAATTGCTAACGTGGCCTCCGCTTTACTTTAAGCAAAATTAATTCACTGATTAGGTAACGTAACGGTTGTTTTTTTTTAATTTGCATTTAAGAACTTGAAATTTATTTACAAATTAAAATGTAACTATTTTATGCAGATCTCTGCTGTTGAAACATATCTAAAATATTGTTGCAAATATGTCTATAACGTTATGTGTTGAACACGCAATTTAATATGTACATCAATTTGTCTGTCTGTTGTTGTATGATGTTAATAAATTAAAATGTTTCCTTTCAGTAAATCAATGGTACAAGTATAAAAAAGATATTCAAAAAAGAGGCCACCATTCTACTTCTGGAATGCCAAGAATGAAGGCTTGAAAATTATTTTTTAAATGTGATCTCTTTAGCCTGAATTTTGCAGGAAAGCGTTCCTAGGCGCATCCTCTAATTAAAATTTTCGAGGGGAGCATGCCCCCGTACGCCCCTAGAACGACAGACCCTAATATTTAATATTTTGCATCTCTTTTAGTGCCGACGACGAGTCTACATTAAATGGATAATTAAAAACGGAAAGAGTGTTAATGCGGTAGTTTGTCTAACACATTATAGTTACAGGTGAATGTGGTTGTTGTTGTTTTCTGTCTGCATTAAGAACACAACATACATTTTCCGTCAATAAAATTTCAGATAGTCAGTCATAACTAACTAGGCTTAATCATATAGAATTCAACTTTCGCGAGAGTTTAACGACCCCACTACTACCATTTATTATCCGATACACATTCCCTGCATCCGATTTTGTATGGAAAAAAATGTCAGCCAACGTTGTTGTATTCTAATACAGTTAGATTACCTAATGTATGCCATACGCTCGATCCGCACATTGCACTCATTTAGATTTTGATGTCTTCTGATTTATACTCCAAACATTATTGGTACGAGATGTTCGTCGGCGAGACTCCAACAATGTTGGTTTAAACATATTTTATTGAGCAACATTTCAATACAAATACATAATCAAATTTTAGGATTGGAACGGTAGAAATAAACTAATAGAGTTCCTTTCCCTGTTATGATAAATTACAATTAGCATTTGAGGCGGATACTAGTGATGAAGTTATAATCATAGAACAGTCAAGCTCATATTAAATAATGTTTAAAATTTAGGCAATTGAATGAAAGACTTTAAATGCAATAACCTTTATTGTAGAAAAAACAACAACTTTATTCTAAATTAATCAACTGTATTGAAGTAGAAAAATATAGAATGAGAAAGAACAAATAAGAAAAGAAGGAGATGCAAAGTAAAAGATGTGTGAGTGTTGGTGGTTTGAGTCGATCACTGGCTTTCAAATCTTTTTGATAAATAAATAAAACGATGAACTGCATCAAACAGAGTACTATTTTGCTCTTCAGTCAGTGTGTCATCACCATATATTAAGCAACGGAGGGTAACCTCAGTTAGAGATTGAACAGTATTAAACATATTTTGCCTTTGTTCAGTAAAGAGAGGACAAATAAAGAGATAGTGGTATGTAGTCTCCTGTCTTCCACACATGCAAAATGGTGAGGGAACAATATTTTTAACATAGAGATGGTGATTCAGGGAACTACACTCGTTGCGTAGGCGAGTGTGCAGGACTTGAAGCCGGCGTTTCCCGTAATAAAATATTCTAAGTGTTTTGGGCTTATCAGAATAGAGGTATGATTTAAAACCAACGATATTGTTTATAGCCTTTGCGTCAACTGGAAGAGAATTCCATGCAGATATTGTAGAAGGAAGGAATGAATTCATATATATTCCAACAATGTCAATGGCACGCTTATGCAACAGAAATGTACAAATTTGCTCCTATACATGAGAGGTACGCTTTCTTCCGTTGGTGCAAACCAGAATCCCACAAAAGTTACAGGTGGGACAATATTTTTTCAGAAGGACGCAGGAACTCACGCACGCATGGATACCAAACCGCCATAGTTGACAACATAACAAAAGCAATTTCTAAACCATTACATATAGGGAATACCCAACACTCTTTTATACAGTTAAAAACTTTAGTCTTTTATAAGTATTTTAATAATTATGATTTGTCCACAAATTCCCCCCTTAAAATGCGCCATAATATTATTGTTGTTTTCTTTTATCGGGACAAAAATCATTATTATGTTGTTTATTTTATCTGGACACAAGTCATCATTATGTTGTTTTTTTATCTGGACACAAATCATCATTATGCTGTTTATTTTTATCTGGACACAAGTCATCATTATGTTGTTTTTTATCTGAACACAAATCATCATTATGTTGTTGTTTTTATCTGGACACAAATCATCATTATGTTGTTTTTTTATCTGAACACAAATCATCATTATGTTGTTGTTTTTATCTGGACACAAATCATCATTATGTTTTTTTATCTGGACACCAATCATCATTATGTTGTTTTTTATCTGGACACAAATCATTATTATGTTGTTTTTTTTATCTGGACACAAATCATCATTATGTTGCTTATTTTTATCTGGACACAAGTCATCATTATGTTGTTGTTTTATCTGGACACAAATCATTATTATGTTGTTTTTTTATCTGGACACAAATCATTATTACGTTGTTTTGTTTTTTCACCATATACGTCCAATGAGTAAAACATCTAAATGAATTAAAGTTAAAAATCAACAACAAATATTTGCATCAAATATTTTGTGCCCCTTTACAAATACAGATGCATTATTGAATTGTTACTCCTATTGCGCCCCTTTAATTCTTATTGGTACACATGTGTCCAAAGACAATACGCACATGCTAAGCATGGCTTTATCGATAATCGAATTCAGTCAAGTTATTCACAAGAAAATGTAGACAAATATTTAATTATGCATATCAAATATAAAAAAACAGCTCACTAGCGGGTCCCAGGGGTGGTGCGTTTTTTGTTGTTGTTTTTTTTTTGGGGGGGGGGGTGGCATCCGGCGTCCGCGCTGTTTTAAATTATCCAAAAAAAAAATTATTTCAATATAGAAAAAAAAATGTAATAAAATACGCAAAAAATGCACCATTTCGAACAAGAAATTGTTAAAATGGTCTTGGGGAACTCATCACAGATCCACATTTTAAACAAAATAAATATCGGTTCGGAACACTTCCTCCCCTGAGATACGCACGCTCTAACATCAAATTCGGGAACCGCCCCTTCTGGCTACACACAGAAAACACTTATAAGCAATAACGAAATACTCGGCAATTAAAAGATACTTTTTGTTATATATTGCATGCATTATACAATACAAAGATAGTATGATATAACCTAGAATAAATATAACATGATAGATAACTTTTATCACTAATCAAAGGCCGGTCAACATGCTTGTACATGTATAAAGCAATATGAAAAACATGCCATTGCAATTAATATATATATTATTTTATATGTATATACAGTGTAGATATATGTATTTATATTTGACATGAATAATGCAAGGCAGAAAACTCTGACTTCAATAATTGAAAGTCTGAAAAAGTCATGCGAAATTCCCCTTTTCGACTACAACAAATAGACGACCGTTGACTATTTCTACTTACGGGTACACGAGCAGGATGAAGAGGTTTCACTAGAGGTCTCACTGGAGGATTCGCTTGAAGGTTCGCTTGAAGATTCGCTAGATTCAGATTCCCCTTCGTAGTAGTAATCAGTATGAAAAATTCCACCCCCAATTCTACATCGAACAACTGCCAGGAGAGCAAGGACCTGTTGTTTAAACATAAAACATCGTGTTCAAACTTGTTCCAATAGAATACTGTAATTTTCGAGAAAGTGTTTGGTTTTGTCGATTTAGGTTTAAAACACTTTATATAATTATGATAACAATGACGAAACGTTAAAACGTGATGTGCACAGAAACGTGATGCCTAGTTAGTCCATATGCGCTAAATAATGGAGAGACTTTTGTCCATCTGTGCCAAATCGTGAAGGAGCTAATACCATATGTTTAAAAAGCTATCGAGCGCAAGTGCAATATCATGAAAGTACTCTTGCCGGCTATGTAAATATGAGCTCACGGACAAGTCCGGATAGTTAATGTTCTAGAGGGTTTAGGGGCAAATGACTTAGGGACTAACCATATATCAGATGTTCGGTGGCACATCTTTACTAAACACTGTCTAGTATATGAAGTGTGTCCTTGTAACAAATACTTACAAGTCACATCTACATATATGGCAAACATTTCCCTTTCACTCCTTGAATGATTTACCTAATTATTGAGTAATCTTCAACCATTATAATATATGTCATGTGTTTTCGTTCCGGATCGACAAATCCGACCCGAGGGCACCTGCGTCTCTAGGTAACCAGGCTTGCCGAGTTACCGGCTACGCAGCGTGCGCGAGGGTCGAATTTTTCGATCCGAAACGGACACACATGATAGATATTTTTTCTAGCACACCTTGTATTACATTTTTTTTTTAAATGCATAGAAAAGCACAGTTTTGTAAATTTCACCAAAAAGCACGTGCGATGATGTTAGCTGACCTCATGACGCGCATTAATATTTATTCACTGCATACGTCAAGAAGTTCATTCAGTATCACGTCTTTTAAGGGTTATTTTGTTTTAAAATAAAATAATTGAAAAGTATTACGTCACAGCGCGTGACTCATCTGGCATGGGGGGATGCCAGATGGAGTTTTCCAGCACGGCTGAATTCTCCGGAAATGCCTATCCGGTGTTCTAGAATAACGTGTCCGTCAACAAAATCAAGTCCGTAGAGTCATTGCCTTAGTTCATATTGCGATTTTGCGTATACGTACTTATTAGGCTTGTCATTTATGGGCAATATTGAATATGGAAAAACCACAGATATGCGGCTGAAAATGTCCGAAATTTCTATCGACGTTCTGTTTTCATATTGCATCAAATCACTTTTTGTGTACACTGAAACACATCAGTTATAGCAATGTATACTATATGTTATATTGCGACCTGATTGGTCGGCGAAAGCGGGCCTATTTCAAACCCAGGTAAGAGTTTTGAGCAATCTACGGAAACTACTGTCCTTAAAGGGGCTATACACCGTATGATGAAAAAGCGAAAAAAGGAAGAAAATTGTCGAAAACTGACATGAACTTGGTATCAATTTGTACAATGCATTGAAACTAACTAATACCACATAGTTTACAGATATTTTTTCGCAGATTTTTCGTATTTTTACATTAACAAAGACTACTAGGTATGTCTACCTAGTAGAATTTATTCTTATGTTCGATTGGCTAGTCGATATTCTCACGAGATAAGTAAGCAAGTAAGTAAGGTATATATATTAAATATTCCAACGATTAAGGCTAAGCCTTCGAACCACAGTGGATACATCACACTCTTTTTAAGAACATCAGAACAGATCAGTCCTTAAAGGGACTGTACACCAGATTGG
Organism: Mya arenaria; assembly: GCF_026914265.1. Lineage (NCBI taxonomy): Eukaryota > Metazoa > Mollusca > Bivalvia > Myida > Myidae > Mya > Mya arenaria. The sequence goes on along the minus strand of NC_069131.1, from coordinate 60,815,511 downwards.
CACCAAAAAAGTGTTTTTTTCTGTAACGAATCTCAGGACAATTATTTGATAAAATGGTTTACTCTTTGATATCATAATTGTAAAACAAATACCAAAATGTAAAAAATAAACAAATCGAGTCGTAGACCGGGTTCGAACCGGGGTCGCCAAAAGTGCAGTCCATTGTTGCATTCACTGTGCTACGAAGGTTTACTCTTAAAGGTTGGAATATTTCACCTATACACCTAACTTGGCTATATCACGTGATAACATCGACTAGCCAATCACGCGTAAGGAATGAATTTTACTAGGTAGACATACCTAGTATCTTTTTTTATGGAGAAATATCAAAGAAACTGCGAAAAATAAATTAATTGTAAATTATGCGGTACTTCAGTCAGTAGGTTCCAATGTATTTTACACAACGATAACAAGTTTATTTCAGTTTTCGACAATTTTCTTCTTTTTTTTCGCTATTTCATCATACGTAGTATAGCCCCTTTAAGGTTTAACTTGGAACTCAATAACATTCGGATATGTTTCGTTAATTTTTCCTTTATAATTCAAAATGGTTTGCGAATAGTTGAGCGATTTAGGGCCTTAATGGCATTCTTTGAACGTTCTAAAATAATAATTTCCATCTACATCTAAACTAGAAATGTATACAAGAAAACCTCTTTTAAGTGGTGACTATTATGAGATTTCAATAGATGAGTACCAGAATCATTTACTTTACAAAAATATACCCTGAAAAACGTGATACTGAAGTGTGCGAATTAAAATTACAGTCACAGTCAGTGAAAACCCTCGCTCAAGCTTTTTGGGTGAAATGATATAATACACTTTTCTTTGTTTATTTTTACACAAAAAAGTAAATTAAGGTATGTTAGATATTAATCAAGTATGTCCGGTCCAAATAGAACTATCCGATCCTCGCGCACGCTGCGTAGCAGCGCAGTTGACATCCTGTCGGATTTTTCTATCCGTTCCGGAAACGCATGGCATATAGTATTAGTACTATGTATTATGTAAGTCGAAAAAATATATTAATATATTTGCCACAATCGAACTAAAAGAAATTAGATAAACTAAAAACTTTTATTTGCACTTAATGTTTTATATAAAAAAAATGTTTTTAAATACTAGCTTTGTAGTCGAAATGGACTGGCTACAGGTTAAGTCCTTACAAATAATATTTTTATGCTAAGTCTTGATGTTAATATTTAACCACAACTTAATTCCATTTTCCTCGAAAACTTATATATACGACAACGAATATTACATTGTGATTCAATCTGAGGATTTAGAACACCGTATTTACAATTTAGTAAATGATTTTATTTATATAATAAATTAATTCAGACTTACGAGAAATATCCTCAACATTTTAAAGAGCCTACGTTAAATCCGAGTACAACACTTTTCTCCCGCCAAACGAAATATCCAAAATGATCTTGCTGTCCAACGTTATATACTGAACATAAAAAAATAATCCTTTGGGCTGGTTGGCATTCAAAGCATCCAATGCACGCTCAAAAATCTGTCGTTTCCTGATGCGCGCGCATATACAACATTGAATTTCCGGATGCACACGTAGGCCATTGTGCAGTGTGAAGCAGATTTGTGCGTAGGAATATTATATAATATGATGAAACTGATAGCGATTTTTTATTGCAATACGGTACCATGTGTTTGAATATTCAGACATACAACATATTGCATTATGCATAAGAAAAATAGCCAATACTTTGCAAATGTATGGAAAGTTATGACTAAATAGTGAAGCTTAAAACTGATAATCATAAACCTGATGGAATATAAACCCTTTGGAGAAAAAATATGACTGATTCCAAATTCATTTAAATTCGTTTTATTTGTTGTTGTTTATTTTTTTCCAAGTTCATCCGAAACTAGTTATATCTAAGTCGTCTAGACCTCGAGACTTCGAGATAACGAACATTCGATATAACCATAATACAGAACATGTCAAGCTAGTAAGAAACTTTGGATAAATATATATATAACCACAACAAAGAGATAACATAATCTGATAAAATAAACGACCATATTGGCAACAAGCGTCCCATTATCACTCCCCTGAAAGACCCAGGTTTCTCGAAATGTCTTTGTCTTAAAGCTGCAACCTCACATATCGATCGTTTTGACAACTTTTTTTGTCTTGGAACGAGCCAATTTTTGCGAAAGTCCATTGAACCCAGTTATATAAGATTGCTGTCAAAAATTAGATTGCAGATATTTATATTTAAGTTATAAATTTGATGTTTTATGCATTTTTCTTAAACGGTTTAAGCCATAAAACATTAATTTTCGAACGGAAATATGAAAATCTAAGATCGGATTTTTTGTCGACAATCTTATATCATTGGTTTGCAGATATTTACGCAAAAAAATGCTCTTTCCAATACAAAAAAAATACAAAATTTGTAAAAATTGTAAATATGTGAGAGTGTAGCTTTAACACGATTGAGTAGCGTATACCACTTATCCAAAATACTTAAATAATTTTTATTTGCTAAATAAAAAAAAGTTAAAAGTGATTTTCATACTGATAATTCATATTTAAAGTCTTTAAACTATTAATGAGGTAGGTTTCATGCAATCGAAACAGTTTAAGGAGATTCGACGAATTGGGACATGTACGGTATGTAATAGTGAGTGACCAAAGAGGAGACATTGCTTGGATAACAATTTTATAATGTGGGTGAATAACTGGTAGGGGTGACAGTGGTGCCCAACTAGTGTCATGATTGTGATCAAAGTTTAATCCTAATCGTGATTACAACGGTTATAAAAAGGTATTATTAGTATGTGCATGGTATTTTTTAGAAAGATCAAGAAAACGGTTTACTATACACGTATAGTAACGTGTTCCTTATAACAATATGTTATGCTGAATTTTGGCAACAGGTTATTATTTTATAAATATATTGAAATTATGTTCATGCACTGGGAGTTCAATTGTTTGGTCTATCTGGTTTTCTGCAGTCACACTCATTTTTCAAATAACGGCAATACTGTTGTTGACAATGTGGTGGTGTCAGAGGGTTTATTTCCCTTATTTAATTTTCAATCCGAGGGGTGAAAGCGAAAAGGTTCTATCTGCTTCTTTATTTAATGTCACTTAGAACCTTTTCGCATTCACCCCTCGAATCACACTGTACACCAGAAAAAAGATAGTCTTGTTACAAGCAGTTTTCCATCTTCAACTTCCACGCATTTAACAAATCAATACTGTACACATTAGATCTGAGTGTCCCTTCGCCAGTTTCACGGACGCCGCTCTTTCTGTTGCAGGCAAGACTTGATCGCTCCAGTAACGGTGTCGCCACCAAGGCCGAGGCGTACTTTACGTCCCCACTCCAGCGATGGTGATACCGCCCAGACGGAGGCGCTCCCTCTTAAATAACGGTGGTGCCAACCAGGACGAAGCGTGCTGTACGTCCCCTCTCCAGTCACGGTGACGCCGCCGAAGCCGAGTCGTACTTGATACCCCAACTTTTTCAGTGAGCGTCGAGAAAAGGAGTATTTTTTCGTTCAGTCATTTTGAATGAGACCTTGATTTAACCGAAATACATTACATGATTTATCTGACACTAGGGCATGGAGGTGTGATATGTATTATTTTCTCGTAAACACGTCTTAGAAACTCGTTAAAACTGCTTTGTGTCTCGCTAAAAAAACATATCTCGTTAAGACTACTAACGCATCTAGTTTACGCCTCTATAACACCGAAGACGGAACAAAATACCTATTTGAGTGCCAATCCGCGAGTTTTAGTACGCAACTTTACTTTTTTACTTTCATGAATGATAAAAACCACTTAATATTTGATTAGAAAAAAGTTTTATTTCTATTCAAATAACGTCTGAATAATTTTTGTCGGTGTAATTCTTCCAGTTGGAAACTTGGAGCTAGTTGACGTCCGACCAAGGTTTGGACGTTATTTATTACTACGTGCAATATTGACAAACGACATTCAGCACAAACTTTAAAACATCACCTATTTCTTCTTTTTTTAAGTTTTCCCCTACTAGGTAAAACCCGCTTTAAACTATTTGGCGCGTGGTATTAGCACATCTTCGCCTCTGACCAATCGAAATAACATTTAATTTTACCTATGTATAAACTTATATCTTCATGTAAACTGTAGGGCGATTCTCAGTTCCTTCCTTTGAAATAAGTGAGTTATCTATTTGAGGTGTTGATATGTGTTTCTTTAGTGGTCTCGCATAGGCTGTGCATAATCTGATAAGCTCCGCCTACCAGCTAGTAGTCAGCGAATAATATTCACGCGTTATACTTATGCATTTCAAGAACGATGTTAGTTGTTGTTAAACTGTTGTACAGAATAAAACTGTTATACAAATCCCGTTTCGGGTCTGACTTACCGCGTTATATACACAAGGGTATATTACTTTATATTCTTATTATACATAGCACAGAACATTACAGTAGCTTGCCTAGGTCAAATCTAATACATTATTAGTAACTAATAAGACATGCCTCGTTCCGTCCTTGACATCATCGTGTTATCTTTTAGTGATGTTATTGTATTGATCTTGCTATGGTTTAATCATATTTTTAGAACAAACTAAGACGACATGCCTTAAAATAATTTTGTTATCGTATAGTCGTGTTGCCGGGTGTACCTCGCGAAGACTTTATATTGTTATTCAATTGAAACAGTAGATCTCTTGTTCCTTCCCTTGATTGAGTTCCTATCGTAAATTGATGGTGGTGTATGTATGTTGTCTAGTTAGTTAATAAAAACAAAAACCACATGCCTCGAGTCTTCCCTTCATATCTATTTTGACATGCCTCGTTCCTTCCCTACATTCCTGTAACGCCATGCCTCGTTCCTTCCCTATTTTGGTAGAATTCAAGGACAGTATTGCTTCTTTCCCATCATATCATTGAGTTATAGTATATAAAGAGGACATGCCTTGTTCCTGAAACAACAAGACATGCTCATATCCCTTTCTTGATATCAATATCTAGGTTTAATTTAACATATCGATCGAAATTTAAAAGATATTCCCATCATTCAAATTTACTAAGAATTTTTTTCAGAGGCACGAACATCTACAAAAGAACAATATCGCGCAGGTCTTGCACAGGGCTACGCGTTGCAGTTCCGTAGTCCGTAAGTCCAGTGGTATGACAACCAAGGAAGTGCAGGTTCGAATCACCCCCTCAAAACTAAAATCACGAATTGTCTTCCAAACGGGACGTTGAACGGAGGTTCGTGTTTAGTGATCTATTGAAGTGTGTTTTGAAGAACAATGGCTATATATGTACATTGTGCCCCACCAATTGGAGCGCCTTGGCAATTTTCCTCTAAATATAACCTCGGATGTATTTGGACGGTTTAAATGTCAGAATTCATAACATTTAACTGAGCTGCAAGTAGATCGCGTTGCGATTTCAATTTAAGAGTTACGCCCACGTTCTTGACTCTTAGGAATCTGCCACAGTCGTCCAATAAAAGTTCACAAGCACACACACAGTCTACTGAATATCAGTTTGTGATTGGTCGAAGGTTCCGAACAATTGCATCCAAAAAGGTATTAACGTGGTCGCCTCCGAAAGATTACTGAATTTCAGAGAAAAAAAAACTAGAGAAAAACGGTTATGCCTGTGTGTGTGTGTGTGTGTGTGTGTGTGTGTGTGTGTGTGCGTGTGCGTGTGTGCGTGTGTGCGTGTGTGTGTCGGTGTGTGCGTGTGTGTGCGCCACGTGCGTGCGTGCGTGCGTGCGTGCGTGTGTGTGTGCTTGCAATAAAAATTTACAAGGATATAAAACACAAGTACAGCTACATTTGTAACCATACAATATGGGGTCATATAGATAGAAAGGTAGCTACTTTGGGATTTTCCAGTATTTGAGGTTAAATGTCGCGTTGCATTGAGCGCGCAACTTCCTCAGAAGCGAACTATAGATGGTTTAAATGTGTGGGAAAGGGTATGGGGTGGCTAAATAATTAGCTATTTGTAGTCTGAAGAGGTGCATGTTAATGTATTATGCTTATCTCCGTCTACTTCAGAAACATAAATGTAGTTCACTTGGACAACTTTAAGGAGGGGGCCTCAAATTAAATGTAAAACACATTCTATTCTTATATTTATTCTTTTAAATAAGTTAAAGTACGATAAGACACGTCAAATGATTTATTTCAACGTTAAATGTATATTGGTGTATTTATTTCTTTATAGTCGTTTTGTATCATAAACATTTGCCTCGGAGGACACTCGGAACAAACAACGCCATCTTTGACTGTGTTTTCTATAGAACTAAATACACCGCTATACGTAGTTCAACGTAGTTCAACATGTATTAGCTTAAATATCGGCGTAAGAAGAAGACTTGAAAAATAATATTGCAATACATATCATCTGCGTGTTAACAACAGTATTCTTAACAGTCCATGTTAAACAATTGATCATAACGTACACAATCTTATCATTATTTATCATTGATATGCAAATCACTATTGATGGTGGCATCATTATATATCATAAATATGCATAGTTGTTTTGAAAGTAACGTTATTATTTATCATAGGTGTGCATAGTATTATTGAGGGTAGCATCATTTTATCATAAATATGCATAGTTATTTTGAAAGTAACGTAATTATTCATCATAGATACATAGTACTATTGAGGGTAACTAGTTACATATAGATCTAAATATTTCCATATTTTTCTCTTATTTTTCGAATGTAGTTCACTTCCTTACATAATGAATTGACTGTAGAGTGTTCGTAATTTTGACAATGTGGTCGTGTGATCAAACAACTGTGTCATTTTAACATAATAAAATTGTATTGAAGAAAACAGCAAGTCAAGCAAGTCAAATAAATCAACAAAACTACCAATCGGAACACTTCGGCCATAATCCAACATGAAGCTTGCCTGAGATGGTCGAGTTGGAACGATTGCAAAATTACCTCTATTTATATTCACATTAATTAAACCTGCACCGAAGATATAAAAAGAAATGCTTCTCAATCTCATACAGACGTTTTGATAGATTAGAGACCTTATACACATTTACGCTGTTAGTATGCACTATGAATTGTTTATATTCCAAGCCTCATATGTGGACAGTGCATAGTTACGGTCAATGCAGTGTATTCATCCACAATCATGTACTGAGAGAGAGCACGTTTCGTTCTAAAACACACACATACAAAATAACCATAACAAAAAAAACAACAACACACAATCTCATGGGATATCAATGTACACAGAGTTCATTCAGATAAAACCTCAATGTACAGTGATTTCAATCTCATGGGATATCAATGTTCACAAACTTCAATAGCATGTGATGTCAATGTACACAAAGTTCAATCCCATTGGACATAAATGTACAATCCCATTAGACTTCAATATACAGAGAGTTCAATCCCATTGGACCTCATTGTACACAGAGTTCAATCCCATTGGACCTCAATGTACACATAGTTCAATCCCATTGGACTTCAATGTAAACAGAGTTCAATCCCATTGGACTTCAATATACACAGAGTTCAATCCCATTGGACCTCAATGTACACAGAGTTCAATCCCATTGGACTTCATTGTACACAGAGTTAAATCCCATTGGACGTCAATGTACAAAGAGTTCAATCCCATTGGACCTCAATGTACACAGAGTTCAATCCTATTAGACTTCAATGTACACAGAGTTCAGTCCCATTCGACTTCAATGTACACAGAGTTCAATCCCATTGGACCTCAATGTACACAGAGTTCAATCCCAATGGACCTCAATGTACACAGAGTTCAATCCCAATGGACTTCAATGTACACAGAGTTCAATCCCAATAGACCTCAATGTACACAGAGTTCAATCCCAATGGACCTCAATGTACACAGAGTTCAATCCCATTGGACATCAATGTACACAGAGTTCAATCCCAATGGACCTCAATGTACACAGAGTTCAATCCCAATGGACCTCAATGTACACAGAGTTCAATCCCAATGGACCTCAATGTACACAGAGTTCAATCCCAATGGACCTCAATGTACACAGAGTTCAATCCCATTGGACGTCAATGTACACAGAGTTCAGTCCCATTGGACCTCAATGTACACAGAGTTCAATCCCAATGGACCTCAATGTACACAGAGTTCAGTCCCATTCGACTTCAATGTACACAGAGTTCAGTCCCATTCGACTTCAATGTACACAGAGATCAATTCCGTTGAACTCCAATGTACACAGAGTTCCGGAATAAGACTCTGACTTATCAAGGTGCGACTCGCATAATCGATTATTCGAATCTTTTTTGTAGTTATCCTTTTTTTAAATAGAGCAAATGACAGAAGAGCTTATGGAAAATTAATTGAAATTGAAAGTACAATTTCCGAAGCAATTGGTGACACTAACAATGCATTTAATTGAGTGCAAGGTCGTTTATAAGAGAGCAAATTAAGGCTTTTGTCTGGCATAATGTAACTAGATATAACTGTAGGTTATCGCTTATCCCAAATTTGCCATTTCTCCAGCGGAGTTATTGCAGTCTTTGCTTAGTTCGTGTTGGTTTTCACCAGTGTAATTGCAACCCCCTAAGGCATCATCATATTTATAGCCCTTTGCAGTCTCACACACACAGAACTTCTCACTACAAGCTGGCCAACCATCTGAAATGAGAGTAGTTTTATACATTTTGTAACTTTATGAAATCGAAATTGGCCAAGAATATTATAGTTTAAAATGTTAACAATATTGGAGCAACATTATGCAATCGATTCTTATCCAATTATTACGATTAGGACAATAACTATGGTTCCGCCTTAACAAATAGGGATCGATCCTGGTTTTTAAGAGAATCATTTCGAAAAATTTGGTATAATGAATTAAATATTTGGGTATGAAAGTGTGTTACTTAGAACAAGAAGTGTCAAAAACAATAGTTTCCAGACATTAACGCAAAAACTGGCTAATTTAAAGACAAAAACTAAAACCGTTTTCAAAACGATCATTCTGTCAGAGTGCTGCTTAAGAATATTCAGCAACATGTTTATTCTTGTTTTAAGACTTTTCCCTAACTGCAGCAAACCGAAATTTAATCGTAACTCAAAGGAAAGTTTTGGCTTATGGAAGACGAGCTGAATAGAAAACCATTTTATTAAGACTTGTACTATGTACATCATCTATAATGCATACACTGTTCATATGTAATATTAACGTTTATCTACAATATGTGCATGTATTCTTAATTGTAAGAGATTCTTTAACATATAAAAAGGTTTATCACTCCATTCTTGTCATCATATTTTTAAAATTGTAAATATTTGTACACAGAGGAATGTGTTTAATAACAAGGTTTTAAGGGTTTGTTTTCTTTCTATGATCAATATAACATTGATATATAGACATAAAACGGCAGTCATCATCAAAATCAGTAGTTTGACACATTAAACAATTTAGATCTGTCTTTGCTCTGAATTGAAACTTAAAATTTAGGCAATATTCTCTCCTTAAAGATACTATTTTTGTATCATTTATATCAAACAACGAGAATCAGTGAAAGTGAAAATAGAAGCTTGTGTGAATTGAAATTGTGCTTTTAGTCAAAGTGTACCATTCCTGTACCGATTTTAGCTATTTTATTCCGCTTCTAATATTTCCCTCACTTAAGATTCCGCAAAAATAAATTACGTTTGACCGCCTGCAGTGCATGCGCCTTTAACAACACTTGCTAATGCTACATAAAACTATCTAGTTTCTAGCGTATTCCGTATAGTCGGCGTTAGAATTATACATAATTTATAAATTGTCGAATATAGCGATTATTAAAGCCTCAAAGTATGGCTAAGAGGATTTAATAAAAAAAAATACCGACTTATTGGAGATAAGTGCTCGCCTTATCAAATTCTTGACGAAATGCCATTATCAGATACATGCAACATATGCTTTTCACTTACTATCATTACAGCAAATGACGTTCTCGCACTTTATTCCTGCTGATCTAATACAGTCGTTGGCAGACCGACCACATGGCCCGCCTATTGGCACTGTAATTAGAATAAATGCTCTGAAATAGACTTAACGATGCTAATGGTGATGATGATAAGGACGATATACATAGTGAACTAATCGTTTCGTCACAACCTAAGGGCATGTTCACACGGTATGTTTTAACATACATGTACATGCGTTGAGGGGTCAAACTATACACTAAGGCCATATCAAATTGGTGTTTCGTTCCGAGGATTTACCGCACCTTTTTTTTGAAAATGTAGAAAACTATATAAAAAATGTGAGACCGCACCTATATTTTCATCGCCAACCGGAATCTTGTGATAATTAGCGTTTTTGAAAGCAGAAATAGAATCAATTATAATCTTCATACGCAGTTTTAGTGTGTTTTTTTGTGAAGGGAAATAACCGATGCGTGGAGTTTTATAATGAATATCGAACGGTTTAGCATTGGTTCATTCAATCAAAATGGCGACTTCCGGAAAAAAACATCGTCGCTCGAATTGTGGATATTTAATGGTATGTTAACTGTGATGTGATAATGCTCGAAGTCATCGTTCATCATTCCATGAAAAACATAATCATTAGTTACGCAATATAATCTGTGTACCGGATACTGGTAGCTATAATATTGCGTAATTAACGATTGTTTTTGTTGATGGAAATTGGAGTGATGAAAAATGACTCCCTTATTAACTTCAAGTCATGATACTCGTGATAAGAATTTGACCGTATGATGTCGATGCTGTAGAAAACAGCTTAACTCAACATGAGCATGTTTCATTGTTTGGTCCAAAATGGTTTTCAATGTCAGTTTGTATCAAATACTGACAAAAACAACAATTGCAAACAAGTATATGGGCACAAATAGCGATCAGTATAGAATGATACACTGGTCCGTATAGACTAACTTCTAAATTGTTTGATGCTGCCTGTATGAAACATGTTTTTTAAACATACAAAATCAATCTTAAAAAAATGTCTTAATACAGTTGCAAATAATTCAGATAGATAAGTTGTTTCAAACCTTTTGTGAAAAGCAGAGTTATTATTATTATTTTTGTGAGTAAGTTTAGTGTAGAAATATATATATATATATGATCGAAATCTATTAAAATGCCATATTTTTCTTTTAATAAACAATTAAAAAAGTAAATTATTTATACGCGTGGTTCGCCTGATTCATCTGGGCCCAATAAAACAAGTAAATTCTCATTCTCAATTTTAAAGAGACACTCGTATTCAAAATCAATACATACACATGTATAACAAACATAATTATTGATTGATAAACCTTTAACTATTTATGAAACAATGCATTTATGGAAAATATTCATTACTGATAACAAGATTGAAACCGTGTATTTAATGGCTGAAAACGCACAAATATTAAATGATTGGTGAGTGCTAAAAGATTTATAGTGATCAACTTTCGTCTCATAAGGTAGAAATACCATGTTTTATACACCTTTCTTTCAAATTAAACACAGTTTCTTTCATTAGAACCACTGTTTTCGATATTTATTCATCCTTTTTTGGGGGAAATCAAAACAATTGTATTGATTGTGGTACATCTTATTTAGGAGAACGAGTGCATCTTTAAGAAAAGGATTCAATTAGGTATTAGGTTGATACACATCAGTAATAAGTATTTTACGAAAAGGAGTTTAAGACCAAAAAAAATGCACTTGAGTGATACATAAAAATTATCAATTGTATTCCAAAACCTTTTTTGCGCTAGAATCAGTTTTCTTGGAATTTAAAAAAAATGTTTATCAAAACAATAAATAAGAAAATGCAGAGTATTTTATGAGAAATTACGTTTATAAAAAGAGTTGAAACATACAAGATATTGAATCATATTATGCTATTAAGAGGTAAATTGGGTTGATATTGATATTAAGACTTGACTGAAGGTTGTTGTGGAATTGGGGCTGGTTTCAAAATTCAGACAAGGATATTTTTTCTGATATAAGTCTATTAAAATTAAACTGAGGTCGGGACCAATTTTGAAGCTTGGGGCAAGATATTGTATAGAACATCTTAACAAAATTTCAAACAAAAAACGAGTATCATTTTGTTCTTGAATAAGAACTGTAAACTGATATTAGAAAAACCACACATAGATAAGATTTATTATGTACGACAAAATGAGATAATTTTGTACAATAATTCACCCATCAAAATATCAATGTAAATAGGAACTAGCTATGTATGTATTAAATAGATTTAAGAAAGAAACCTGTCATAATTATTACAGATAAATATTTATGCTATAATTGTACTCTCCTTACGCTTTATTTGATGATTTTATTGCATTATTAACTTTAAAAATTGTTAAAATTCGTACTTAATTATCTTTATTTGGATGAACATTGACTATATATATATATATATATATATATATATATATATATATATATATATATATATATATATATATATGGGGGGTGCTGTTTGTTTTCGACTTTAAGCTGGTGGAAGGGACACAACTCCCTTTGAAGTAGATATTTAAAGAGTTTCCTATAATCCACTCTCGTGACCTTGTTCTTCTCTAAAGCGAAGGTTGTTTAACTAGCTTGAGAATTACTTAAGAAGTGATTAAAAATTAAAAATACTTATTCTGCTTTATATCTTATAAATAATAACACGATGATGGGGTAAGAAACCTCGCTCATCTCTCTGAAATGGTAATTCGTGTAAATTTCGGTTTATACACGTTTTCAATGGAATGGCAAGTAACTTTTTGGCAGGATTCCGATACAAATAAAGCCTAACATGCGTACCCAACACCAAAATAATTATTTTCTGTTAACTCCGTAAGTCCCAAGAACTGCGTAATTGGGTCCTGTACCTCGCGTACCAAAACTTGGGGAAGAGAGAGTTCACCCCAAGTATTGGTATATACGGTTAACAATATCCGATAGGACACAGTGCAATATATCAATGTTCGTTGTTTTAATGTCGATGTTATGTTGGTGCCAATCTATTAGAGAGTCCTTTCAGTGCAGACTTTTGTTAAGCTTGCCGTTATCACAGAGCTTTCCCAGAGCTTTCCCAGAGGCTTCAAAATTCTCAACACGGGGGAATAGGGATAGTTGCATAGAATTTGGTTGTTCAGCGCTCCGTACAAAACCGCATAAGCGAAATACACAATTTCAATTCAAATTTTACTAATGTTAATTACGGGTTTTACCAAAATAATCATTTTCTGTCGTATTTTGAAATGTTTGTTAATAATAGAGCTCTTTTCACACTTTTGTGGATGTTTTGTCGTTGTTACAAGCGTCACATTACACGTGCACATTTACTTATTAATATATCAACCTATAAAACATGAAGGAGTCCTTTTCAAATTAAATAATGTTGCATGACACTTACCATTCGGCGGTGGCGTCGTCGTCGTAGTCATGTTCGTTTCTGTAGTAGAGGATATATAAATAACACACAACATGTTTTATAAGATTGAAAGAACATGGATCTTGCTGCGATTAACATCGATTTTAAACGCAGATGTATCTAATTTTGAACATCTGGTATAAAAAGAGTATTTCTGTAATAGCTCAACAGACATTATTTGTGGTACTAATCATTGAGCGAAACGGAAACATCAGCGTCCGTACTTTTTACCATATCTTTAAATGGAAATCTTTGAAAATCTTCTCAAATCCGCTAACTTTACACTAAATTCACACTATATGGAAAAAAATATCTTTAGAAACAAAATACCATATTTCAAATATGTTCATCGTAGTGTTCCTACTCTGTCAAATTCCTTCACGCCATTTTGATTAATAAATAACATGGTTGCGAGGGGCGGGGTTAGTAACCACTCTATGTCTATATTGAAAATTTTGAAAATCTTCTATTCAGAAACCATTGACCTGATTTCAAAATAATTTCACAGAAATGTTTTTTAAGCGACCATATATCAAATTCTGTCATACCGTTGATATTCATATCAAAACATGTCCGCCAGAAGCGGGGATAGTTTTCATTGTATGTCATTGTGGAAAACTTTGAAAATCTTTTCATCAGAAACAAAATGACCGATTTTTAAAGTATTTTTACAGAAATGTTCCTAAGGTGACCTTTTGATCAATTTATTATTTTTTCTTCTTATTTTATTTCTTTATTATTATTATTATTATTATATTATTGTTTTACAATCACTGAAGATATCAACGTCAACCTTCATGAAATTCTTCACAGTAACAACGTGCTCTTTTGCGACAAGGTATATAAATCCAACTTTAATATTGTAAGATATATTGTTTTATACGAGTGGGCATTTGGGCGAGTGGCACTCAGTATGTTTCCGATCAATAACTTACGAGCCCTTTGTAATGATTCGACGTGTTACTCAGATGCTCACGGGAAGAGACGAAGGGATTTGGGAAGGTCTTATTTCGCACATAAACAAAAAGGGAATTCCCGATCTGTGCCGCTTACTTCCTAATCGGAAGTATTCTGTGTGTAACGAGTTTTGAACTTTATTTACGCACAATACATATACATGTGGATTGGGATAGCTATACATATTTTCATATTACATATTATAATATAAAGAAACTAATAAACGAATGAACCAGGCTTTTGGGGTAAAGATCTTATAAACTTATTATTGTTACTATGAAAAGACATAATTCCTTAAACAAATTATATATATATATATACATATAACCCAAAATACACTTAATTGGTATTTAGTATTCTTTGGCATTATGTCGATTTTTTTTTTTTTTTTTTTTTTTTTTTTTTTTTGATAATTGGATTTTTTTTTGTGAGAGAGTCTCTGAGGTCTGATGTAATGGTACATTTTGTTTAAACGCGATTTACATGTAGGTTTTTGGTTTGTCTTTTTTGAAAAGCCATAAAACATAGTTTTAGTCACAGCTATTTGTGTCGAATTCTATACTAAGGATTTTTAGAGAAAAAAATCTGTAAAATTAAACTAAATATTAATGTAACCACAACTGTACATCTTGGGCCGTACTCATAAAGCCTCTTAAGTCATTTTATGAATACCAGCCCTGGTCAAGATATTGCTTTGAAGCCGTACCTGCATCAAGTCAATTATTCTAACTAACTTTGGGTTTGCATGAGTTTTTGTAAGACGTGTACGTGAGCGGAAAAGGTTTTGAAATATGCCATCTTCAGCAGAGGCCATGCCTTACAACAGATGCCTAATTTAATTATATTAAACTCCACATCTCAACTCAGTGCTGTATGCAAAATATGTTGAGTATGCGTCCTATCATTTTAGACATAAACATGTTTGCAATTTTATATCATAGAAACAATGGACTCTATTTCAGACACAGCCCGATTCGAGGGTTCGAGGATATCTTAATGAGTTCGCTTTGTGAGTCTATATTTACTGACTTATTGACTGAGACAACTGAATACTTAAAAGTTTTAAGATATCTTAAACATAATGAATTTTGATATAAAAACTGTATTTTTTAAAAAAAAAATCATTTTAACAAAAACATGCTTTTCTGAGTCTGATTGATTCTAAAATTTAGACTCAAGACATTAGTGAATACCTGTCCTGGGGCCATGACTACGAACAGTTTCAGACCTGAGTTCAGACTCGAGACGTTAGTGAATACATGTCCTTTGGCCATGACTACGAACAGTTTAAAACCTGAGTTCAGACTCGAGACGTTAGTGAATACATGTCCTTTGGCCATGAGTACGAACAGTTTCAGACCTGAGTTCAGACTCGAGACGTTAGTGAATACATGTCCTTTGGCCATGATTACGAACAGTTTAAAACCTGAGTTAAGACTCGAGACGTTAGTGAATACATGTCCTTTGGCCATGATTACGAACAGTTTAAAACCTGAGTTCAGACTCGAGACGTTAGTGAATACATGTCCTTTGGCCATGAGTACGAACAGTTTCAGACCTGAGTTCAGACTCGAGACGTTAGTGAATACATGTCCTTTGGCCATGATTACAAACAGTTTAAAACCTGAGTTCAGACTCGAGACGTTAGTGAATACATGTCCTTTGGCCATGATTACGAACAGTTTCAAACCTGAGTTCAGACTCGAGACGTTAGTGAATACATGTCCTTTGGCCATGATTACGAACAGTTTCAAACCTGAGTTCAGACTCGAGACGTTAGTGAATACATGTCCTGGGGACATGATTACGAACAGTTTCAAACCTGAGTTCAGACTCGAGACGTTAGTGAATACATGTCCTTTGGCCATGATTACGAACAAATTCAAGCCTGAGTTAAGACTCGAGACGTTAGTGAATACATGGCCTGGGGCCATGATTAGGAACAGTTTCAAACCTGAGTTCAGACACGAGACGTTAGTGAATACATGTCCTTTGGCTATGACTACGAACAGTTTCAAATCTGAGTTCAGACTCGAGACGTTTGTGAATACATGTCCTTTGGCCATGACTACAAACAGTTTCAAACTTGAGTTCAGACTCAAGACGCTAGTGAATACATGTCGTGGGGCCATTATAACGAACCGTTTCAATTCTGAGTTCAGACTCGAGACGTTAGTGAATACATGTCCTTTGGCCATGATTACGAACAGTTTCAAACCTGAGTTCAGACTCGAGACGTTAGTGAATACATGTCCTTTGGCCATGATTACGAACAGTTTCAAACCTGAGTTCAGACTCGAGACGTTAGTGAATACATGTCCTTTGGCCATGAGTACGAACAGTTTCAGACCTGAGTTCAGACTCGAGACGTTAGTGAATACATGTCCTTTGGCCATGATTACGAACAGTTTAAAACCTGAGTTAAGACTCGAGACGTTAGTGAATACATGTCCTTTGGCCATGATTACGAACAGTTTAAAACCTGAGTTCAGACTCGAGACATTAGTGAATACATGTCCTTTGGCCATGAGTACGAACAGTTTCAGACCTGAGTTCAGACTCGAGACGTTAGTGAATACATGTCCTTTGGCCATGATTACAAACAGTTTAAAACCTGAGTTCAGACTCGAGACGTTAGTGAATACATGTCCTTTGGCCATGATTACGAACAGTTTCAAACCTGAGTTCAGACTCGAGACGTTAGTGAATACATGTCCTTTGGCCATGATTACGAACAGTTTCAAACCTGAGTTCAGACTCGCGACGTTAGTGAATACATGTCCTGGGGACATGATTACGAACAGTTTCAAACCTGAGTTCAGACTCGAGACGTTAGTGAATACATGTCCTTTGGCCATGATTACGAACAAATTCAAGCCTGAGTTAAGACTCGAGACGTTAGTGAATACATGGCCTGGGGCCATGATTAGGAACAGTTTCAAACCTGAGTTCAGACACGAGACGTTAGTGAATACATGTCCTTTGGCTATGACTACGAACAGTTTCAAATCTGAGTTCAGACTCGAGACGTTTGTGAATACATGTCCTTTGGCCATGACTACAAACAGTTTCAAACTTGAGTTCAGACTCAAGACGCTAGTGAATACATGTCGTGGGGCCATTATAACGAACCGTTTCAATTCTGAGTTCAGACTCGAGACGTTAATGAATACATGTCCTGGGGCCGTAAATACGAAAAGTTTCAAACCTGAGTTCAGACTCGAGACGTTAGTGAATACATGTCCTGGGGCCATGATTATGAACTGTTTCAAACCTGAGTTCAGACTCGAGACGGTAGTGAATACATGTCCTGGTGCCATGATTATGAACAGTTTCAAGCCTGAGTTAAGCCTCGAGAAGTTAGTGAATACATGTCCTGGGGCCATGATAACGAACAATTTCAAACCTGAGTTCAGACTCGAGACGTTAGTGAATACATGTCCTGGGACCATGAATACGAACAGTTTCAAACCTGAGTTCAGATCCGAGACGTTAGTGAATACATGTCCTTTGGCCATGAATACGAACAGTTTCAAACCTGAGTTCAGACCCGTGACGTTAGTGAATACATGTCCTGGGGCCATGATTAATAACAGTTTCAAACCTGAGTTCAGACCCGAGACGTTAGTGAATACATGTCCTTTGGCCATGAAAAACGAACAGTTTCAAACCTGAGTTCAGACCCGAGACGTTAGTGAATACATGTCCTTTGGCCATGAAAACGAACAGTTTCAGACCTGAGTTCAGACTCGAGACGTTAGTGAATACATGTCCTTTGGCCATGACTACGAACAGTTTCAAGCCTGTGTTCGGACACGATACTTTAGTGAATACATGTCCTTTGGCCATGACTACGAACAGTTTCAAACCTGAGTTCAGACACGAGACGTTAGTGAATACATGTCCTTTGGCCATGACTACGAACAGTTTCAAACCTGTGTTCGGACATGATACTTTAGTGAATACATGTCCTTTGGCCATGACTACGAACAGTTTAAAACCTGAGTTCAGACTCGAGACATTAGTGAATACATGTCCTTTGGCCATGATTACGAACAGTTTAAAACCTGAGTTCAGACTCGAGACGTTAGTGAAAACATTTCCTGTGGCCATGAACACGAACAGTTTCAAACCTGAGTTCAGACACGAGACGTTAGTGAATACATGTCCTGGGGCCATGATTATGAACAGTTTCAAGCCTGAGTTAAGACTCGAGACGTTAGTGAATACATGTCCTGGGGCCATGACTACGAACAGTTTCAAACCTGAGTTCAGACTCGAGACGTTAGTGAATACATTTCCTGTGGCCATGAACACGAACAGTTTCAAACCTGAGTTCAGACTCGAGACGTTAATGAATACATGTCCTTTGGCCATGATAACGAACAGTTTCAAACCTGAGTTCAGACTCGAGACGTTAGTGAATACATGTCTTTTGGCCAAGATAACGAACAGTTTCAGACCTGAGTTCAGACTCGAGACGTTAGTGAATACATGTCCTTTGGCCATGATAACGAACAGTTTCAAACCTGAGTTCAGACTTGAGACGTTAGTGAATACATGTCCTTTGGCCATGATAACGAACAGTTTCAAACCTGAGTTCAGACTCGAGACGTTAGAGAATACCTGTCCTGGGGCCATGAATACGAACAGTTTCAAACCTGAGTTCAGACTCGAGACGTTAGTGAATACATGTCCTTTGGCCATGACTACGAACAGTTTCAAACCTGAGTTCAGACTCGAGACGTTAGTGAATACATGTCCTGGGCCATGAATACGAACAGTTTCAGACCTGAGTTCAGACTCGAGACGTTAGTGAATACATGTCCTTTGGCCATGACTACGAACAGTTTCAAACCTGAGTTCAGACTCGAGACGTTAGTGAATACATGTCCTTTGGCCATGAATACGAACAGTTTCAAACCTGAGTGTAGACTCGAGACGTTAGTGAATACATGTCCTTTGTCCATGACTACGAACAGTTTCAAACCTGAGTTCAGACTCGAGACTTTAGTGAATACATGTCCTTTGGCCATGAATACGAACAGTTTCAAACCTGAGTTTAGACTCGAGACGTTAGTGAATACATGTCCTTTGTCCATGACTACGAACAGTTTCAAACCTGAGTTCAGACTCGAGACGTTAGTGAATACATGTCCTTTGGCCATGACTACGAACAGTTTCAAACCTGAGTTCAGACTCGAGACGTTAGTGAATACATGTCCTTTGGTCATGACTACGAACAGTTTCAAACCTGAGTTCAGACTCGAGACGTTAGTGAATACATGTCCTTTGGCCATGAATACGAACAGTTTCCAACCTGAGTTCAGACTCTGTTGTTTAAGCAACTTTTCAAAATATTTTTCATTTAGCCCTATGGTTAAACTGTTGTGATAATTAATTAGATATCTAGAGTTTTATCATTTGTTTTATTTTCATAAATGTAAACTGTATACTAATATTAGAAAAGCACAAAAGCTTGCATACAATTTAGTATATACGACCAAACTGTGTTCGTACGCATGTGCATATCCACGTCATTTTAGCAGCCTAAAGTGTTCTCATGTTCGACTTAGGCTGGTGGAAGAGACATAACTCAAATTGCAGCAGATATTTTAAGAGTTTCCTATATTTCACTCTAGTGACACTGTTCTTCACTTATGCGAAGGTAATTAAAGTTACTTGAGAATTACCTGATAAGTTATTTTAAATACTTATTATGTTATACATATTATAATTAATAACACTACGATGGGGTAAGACAATAAGCTCATGTCTTAATCTGAAATGAAAGTTCGTGTCAATTTAAGTTAATACACGTTTTCAAAGAGCACAATGGGATGGAGAGTAATTTAAAACAGCATTGTGATACAAATAAATTCCAACATGCGTAATCAACACAAAAATAGTTATTTTCTGCGTACCCCGTATCGACACAGTGAGTCCCGTGACCAGCGAAATTGGGTCCTGTATCTCGCGTAACAAAACGGGTGGAGGGGACCACCCCCAGTTTTGGTATGAGATCAACAATATCCGACACCGATAGAGAACAGTCCAATATGTCATTGTTCAATGGTTTAATGTCGATGTAATGTTGGAGTTAATTTATGATAGAGGCCTTTCAGTGCACCCTTTCGTAAAACTTGCTATTATCACAAAATCAAGTTATGTGACCCTTTATGGTTAATCTATTACAGCTTTTAACGCTCTCGGCGTTGCATACCCACACGGTATGTGAATGATTGTGAAGAAAGTTATGATAACTTATACTAAGTCACTCTCGTTGGCACGATGTTGCGAGAGAGTTTGGTCTTGTGGGGGAAACCGGAGTACCGGGAGTCACCCACTTGACCGGCTTGGTGACCACTAACCAAACTCACATGCGCCCAGGCCGAGAATCGAACCTGGTCGCCTTGGCGAGAAGCGAGTGTGCTGACAACTGCACCGGACAACCTGCGCTTCAATACAAATATCGTTATGTTGAACAGTTATTGTATAGATTCTGCCCGTAAATTTACGGATTTCTCCGAGCACTCTTAAGCAGCGTAATGTACGATATCTTATTGAAACAGGCCCCAGTGCATTGTATTGAATACTAATAATAAAAATTGAAATAAATAGTCCTATGTTTTGTTAAACTTATTTTTATCGACTTTCGTTTATTGTTTTTGAATGTCCAAAGTCAAATGTCCTGCAAGCACGACATTCCATTTTTGGAATGATTGGGCAGGGATAGGTTTGGTAGTGACAGGTTTGGTAGTGACTGGTTCGGTAGTGACTGGTTTGGTAGTGACTGGTTTGGTAGTGACTGGTTTGGTAGTGACTGGTTTGGTAGTGACTGGTTTGGTAGTGACTGGTTCGGTAGTGACTGGTTTGGTAGTGACTGGTTTGGTAGTGCCTGCTTTGGTAGGGTATGGTTGTGAGTTGTTCGGTAGTGAATGGTTCGGTAGTTACTTGTTTGGTAGTGACTGGTTTGGTAGTGACAGGTTTGGTAGTGACTGGTTTGGTAGTGACTGGTTTGGTAGTGACTGGTTTGGTAGAGTTTGGCAGTGACAGGTTTGGTAGTGACTGGTTTGGCAGTGACAGGTTTGGTAGTGACTGGTTTGGTAGTGACTGGTTTGGTAGTGACAGGTTTGGTAGTGACTGGTTTGGTAGTGACTGGTTTGGTAGAGTTTGGCAGTGACAGGTTTGGCAGTGACAAGTTTGGCAGTGACAGGTTTGGTAGTGACTGGTTTGGTAGTGACAGGTTTGGTAGTGACAGGTTTGGTAGTGACTGGTTTGGTAGTGACTGGTTTGGTAGTGACTGGTTTGGTAGTGACTGGTTTGGTAGTGACAGGTTTGGTAGTGACAGGTTTGGTAGTGACTGGTTTGGTAGTGACAGGTTTGGTAGTGACAGGTTTGGTAGTGACTGGTTTGGTAGTGACTGGTTTGGTAGTGACTGGTTTGGTAGTGACTGGTTTGGTAGAGTTTGGCAGTGACAGGTTTGGCAGTGACAAGTTTGGCAGTGACAGGTTTGGTAGTGACTGGTTTGGTAGTGACTTTTATTATTTCATTTGTATGGATGACTTTATGTTATGTCCAAATAAAGTACTTTTTTTAATCTGATGCATGAATAGATTGTTTAAAAATGGAAACCATTAATGCCATAATTCATTAAACCAGTTTATAGTTTTCTACAATATATCCATCAATTCGAACTAAAGTTATTGAGCGGAAACCACCTGTTTGACAGACGGCCGCCCTCCCGCTCGATCGTTCGCCCCACCAACGACATATATCCCAATCCAATAATTTCGAAATACCTGGATAATAACTATTAATATGTAATTAAAGTAATGAAAACTAAACTAACCAGTAACGCACTTCTTGCATTCATAGTCGAATATGAAGCCATATTTGCAGATGCACACTTTACTATATCCGTATGTGTCGCATATGGCATTTTCATCTTTACAGTAATGACAGTCGTCACAACACTGGCCGACTTCGAGCGCTAAAATATAGACAAACACAAACGTCATGATTACAGTAATAAATAAACATCACTAAGATAGGATTTATTAAAAGCGTTTCAATAAATCAGTTACGGGGATGACGGGGGCACTGAAAAGCTGAAGACATATCATATAATGGTTTATCAATGTTTATGCCATTCTGACCGACTGAGGTTATCATTTTCTCACAATTTCTAACTTGGCCTCCGCTTAAACTTCAGTCACGCTCGGGCAAAATGAAATTAAACAATAGCCGTCGTAAGACAGCGCGCTCGACTACGCCGCTTTGACTTAGAATACAGTAAAGTATAAAGATACCAAGTTTGGTCTCTTTATGTCGAACCTAACTAAAATTATTCGTCAATCGAATGAAGGATATAGAAGTTATTAATAAATATTCCAATTTGCCCTAAAACTTTAACTCAAGTTCCATAGTCAATCAGGAGCCATAATCGGTGTAAAGAATAATATGGAGTTATCTAACCTCATCATGTGATGGCCCTGAACTACTGTGTGAAGTATGAATTCAATTTAATGTAGGGTATTGGACTTATAAGTGATAGCCCAACTATTCTTCGAATAGTCGAGCTAAAAATTATAAATGAGTTCATTTCATCTAGGGAAATATGTCGTTTGAGTGTTTGAATAAGCTTTTTAGAACGCTTGCCCGTACTCAGAATTTCTGTATATATATCTCTGATTAGGTAACGTAACGTTTGTTTTTGAATTTGCATTTATGTTCTTGAAATTTATTTAGTACAACTGTAACTTTTTCTCAAATATCTGCTGTTGAAAAAAACCTGTTTAAAATAGTGTTGCAAATATGTATATAACGTTAATATGTGTGATGACATTATCGCGTGATGTTATCAATGTATTGTTAAAAGGTCCAAATATATATCACTTTGGTGAAAGTCAATGTGGCCTAGTGGTGAAGGGCTCCGTTTTATATGTTTTCTTTATTTCCACACGTGGGTTCGAACCCCACTAAGACCAAAATATTTTTATACTATAATTGTATTTTTTCAGCATTTTTGATATCATGGAGTAAAATAATAATAAAGTGAGTGTTTTCATATGCATTACCAGAAAAACTTGTTTTCGGTCCAAAAACATGACCGAGTACCTTTAACTCTCATTTTACACATGTTGCCAAAAACAAGGCGCTTATATGTTAAGCAAGGCTTAATCAATAATCGAATATAGTCAAGTTGCATAATTCACAATATGTAGACAAATATTTATTTATGCATATCAAATATAAGAAAAGCGCCTACACACAAACAAAACTAATGAGCAATAACGAATAGATACTTTTGTAATACTTTGCATGCATTATACAATACAAATATAACATAAAACATGAACTAAAGATCTAACCTGGAAAGAATAGTCCCTGGCTAATAAGTAACAATAATCACTTATTAAAGACCGGTCAACATGCTGATGTACATGCATAAAGCAATATATAGGATGAGACATAAAAGATCCTCAACTCTGGTTTGAATAGTTGTAACTCGAAAAAGTCACGCAAACTATTTAAATATTGTCGGGTTAGTCCCTTTTTCGACTGCAAAAATCGGCTTGCTATTGTTACTTACGGGTACACGGGCATGGTGGGTGTTCGCTCGAGGTGTCACTGGAGGATTCGCTTGAAGATTCGCTGGATTCAGATTCAGATTCAGATTCCCCCTCGTAGTAGTATTCAGGATGAACAAATCCACCTCCAAATTTACATTGAACAGCTGCCAGGAGAGCAAGGGTCTGTTTATAAATGAAAAAAATGAGGTTCCATAAGAGAACTGTTCAATTTTCAATATTTTTTTTATTTGGTCGATTAAAGTTAGAAATGGCTATACCATTATGATAACAATGACAAATAAATGGTTTACATACCACGTGGTTAAAAGGTATTTTACACAGAAATGTGATGCGTATATTGACCATATGTGCTAAATAATGAAGAGGCTGTTGTCCATATGTACAAAATCATGAAGGGGCTAGTATCCTATGTTGAAGGGCTATCGTCCGCATGTGCAATATCATGAAGGTACCTTTGTCCGCCTATGCAAATTAGAGCTCAGGGGCTAATGCCCTACGGGTCTTAGGGGTAAATGTCCTAGGGGCTAATATCAGTCTACCATATATCAGTTGCATGTGGGCAAATCCTTACTCAAAACTGTCCAGTATATTAAGCGTGACTTTGTGACAAATATGTTCCCAGTCTGTTTGACCCTCTTTCTCTTTCAACCTGTCACATCGTTTGTTCTTAATAGGATTTTCCGTACACGTACCTATTATGTTAATCAATTTTGGGGCAATATTGACTAAGGGAAAACACTCAAATGCGGCTGAAAATGTCCGAAATTTCTATCGACGTTTTGTTTACATATGACATCAAACCACATGGTATGTTTACCCTTAATCAAACATCAGTTAATGAAATGTATACTATGTTTTATATCGCGACCTGATTGATTGGCAAAAACAGGCTCATTTCAAACCCTCGTAAGAGTTTTGAGCAATCTAAGGCATCTACTTTCCTGAAGAACAGAACAGAACAGTTCTTCAGGATTAACTTGGAACACAATAACCTTCGGATATGTTTCGTTATCATTTCCGTTAAAATTCACAACTTAAAGATATTCTTGGAAAGGCCTAAAATCATACTTTATATACAATGACACCTAAATCAGAACTGGAAATGCATACAGGCAACCCTGTTTTAAGTGGCCACCAGTATTGAGTGGCCATTGACAAATCGTACAATTTGACTACTTCACAAATCACATGAAACCAGGCTGTGAAGCTGGTTACGTTTGTTAAGGCTCTTACCGTCAACTTAGTGCAATAACTGAATAACTGCTCATAGAAATAGAAGTAGATATTGAGTTCTTGCACTAAGGTGACGTTATGTTTTCAAATTTTCTTCCAACAAGTCATTAAGTTAACTGTCAAAAAAGCATGAACATTAAAACACTTCTGAAATTGTTAATACATACTTAATTAGAAATAGGAAAGGCGGTGTTTACGGGATGTTAATTTGCATTGTGAAATTTTAATTCATCAATATCGGCCATTACTGTATTTTCCAGAGTTCATTGTCTCCATTGTCAGCCCGAAGTTGAATGGATCTCGGCTAACGCCTCGGTCCATATTCACCTTCGGGGATTGACTGTCAGGGCCTTTAAACGTCATATCACGCTTGGTGGTTTGTAATATTTCTTAAATAGGGAACATGGTTTCGCCTTTTCCCACCCCTGCTTTTTTTAAATTCTTTGGTCAAAGGTATACAAATTATCATACGATTAACAATTTACATAAGATACAATGTCATTGATACAAATAAATTGAACGTTTTCTTTTTAAACAAAATAAAATATTTTGAAATAAATAAACATATCTATTACTTTGGATAAATGTAACTGTTTGAGCTTAATTGTGATGATCAAAACAAATAAGTCGGCAAGCCGGACGGCGCCCAGTGACGATTTAATTGTTTTGGAGAACAAAAATAAATGCTAATTTTCTTAGTTTTGATCGTGAAATATCTATATACTAGCCAGTGCGCTTTTATAACTAAATGGAAATTTAAGTACGAACAGTCTCAAGTCCGAATTCAGACTCAAACCTTAATTTGATAGCTATCGTTATTCCATTTCATCGTTTTACACAAATTAAGTGAATAATAAAAATATTTTTCAAGTAGTACTATTTTCATCAGCAGAGCTCACCAGGACAGTCTAAGATATGAGACTGTTTTTAAAAATGAGCCAAGGTGTCTGTTATAATCGAGCAGATGAATACTGATCAAATAAAGCTCAACCGTTACATCCCTTTTCTTTGAACACAACCCTAAATGGCAAGTAGCCAAAAAATGTATTCGGTACCAGGTGTCGCCCGGTACCCGGCATCGTTTTCCAATACCGGATTATGTTGATCCCGGGTTTAGTGATAAATTCCGGTATCACATGGTCATGTATTAATTGCCTATTGAAGTAATGGTTATCGGATAGGATCGCTGTTTTGAAGATATATTTCATGACTTGTTTTCTTGTGAACCTTGTTTGTTTAAATGTTCTAGTTATAAAGTTATATCTTTTTTGCGAATTGCGAAGTAATACAAACAACCAATTTAAAGTGTTCCATTTGATATGTATCTTTGAAATAACAGAAAGGACGAATGATAAAAAAAAATATAAAAATATTAAAGTTACTTAAATATACATGATGTTTAATTTCACAAATAATGAATAATATAACTATTTTACCAATATAATAAAACATTGTTTATGTTGATAAAAGCATAAATGAACGTAAAGTTGTATTTAAACTTGTATAATGTACTACAAATGACAAATGTTCATGAAGTCAATATTAAAAACATGTTCATTTAATGTGATTTTGTATGGGTAGAAATATATTTAGACTTTAGGACGCGTTTGCAAAAATACTTTAATTGTTTGTGTATTTGCAGGCGACATATTGCAACTTCCACACCTTTTCCCCGGATTTAATTCAGTCACATTTGCCATTATATCACTTTTTACACTGTTTATTTTCACAACTGACCATACCGTCAATATATTCTGGCATAAACGCCATGTTTTTATTTTCAACGATTTCGGTACTCGATCTTTGGAAAGGCATACACTTTTTTTTATTTTTCCAAACAGTAAAGTAAATGTTCTCGCATTTCTTGTACATCGTAAATTGTGTTAAAATTAAACTTGTCGGTGTTAAAACAAAATTCGACTGTATTTGCAATCACAAAAAAAGACCGCAGTCGTGGTTGGTTGGTTGCTGCTGGGTTAAAGGTATCTATGCACTTATGAGGGATGAGAATAAATAGAAGTCCTATATATCTGATATAGTTGAATTTGTAGGTTTAATTTTATGTTTAACATTTGCTTACAAACTGTCTACTTAATATACGCAATCATTGTTATGTTGGAAGCTTGTAATTCAAAGGCAGTTCCCATCAAAATAAAGATATACTGAAGGAGATGGCGCATATTGAATCTTTTTGTCTGTATTCCAAAGATCTTGTTTTGTTGACATAAAAGGATGTTAATGTAGTTAATTGTAAACCAATATTTAATGTTCGCAACCGCTGCCATGTGTTTATCATTTTACCAGTTATTCGTTACAGTCATGTCCTTATCTTTCATTGATAAAATGCACACTTTCATCACAATCGTTTCTGGTACTTGAATTTAAAACCATGATGATATTGTCACCATTAGTTTTTATACTTGTCATGTCAAATGTGTACTCTTTACCTTGGTGATTGCATTTTGACTGTGCATTTTCATTTGCTGTCATTTATTCTGTCACAAAGTGTTTTAATGTCTGCAGCGATCTGTGGTGAGGACCGATACCTGATATAATTTGCCAATCATTATAATCATCATCACCATCAAATTATCTCAGTTGATAAAGTTAAAGATGAAGTATAAGGTTAATCACGAAATTCACAGAAACACATGCCCAGGCCAAAACTAGTCAATTCATACTCGCCTCTTCAGACGCAGTAAACAGTTTACTATTGGGTGAATTGACTACATCGTTTACTTAAGAAAAGCCACCTAAAACAATAATACTTTCTTTTATTCTCATTAAACTGACCTTCAAACCGGTTACATTATACTCATGTTGCAAAATAAATAAAATAACCTTTATTAATGACTGGCATTTATTTTGATTCCATTTGTTTCTGCTATAAAATCATGGAGATTAATAAAAAGAACATATCTTCCCCCAGCAAGAGAACATGATTCAAAAGTTATTTAGTGAATAAAAAATTTGATAATTATTCACTATGCCTTAATAAATGTAGAGATTTTCAGCTGATTCCAATTACATAGTACCTGTTGCTAACTGGATAGGAAATCTTCTCTAGTTCCGTTTGGAGACATTTTGTTTATTAAGTGTGATGCTTATATCAATTTCAATAACTGTTTGTTAATATTGGGTAATTTTAACGGGACAGTCAACCTATTTATCCATTTTAACGGGACTGTCAACCTATTTATCCATTTTAACTATAATAAAATATACCTTTCAATCAAACTCACTATTCTTTTGTCATATATTCAATGTAATAGTTGATAATTGTTGACATTGATACCTGCCCTGAGGACTTTCAAAACCAATGCGATCGATCACTGTCCAATGGATTTATACAAGACGTTAAATGCCTATTTTATGGTATGTTTGGCATAATAATTCTCTGCGGTGCATCCTTTGGTTAAAGCACTGATGTCACAACAGGGGTTTTATAACCTGTGTATTTGTTTAATGGCTCTGGGCCAATTAGAGTTGACACTATTTAGAGTAAATAAATTGTCTCACTAATACATATACACAAAATGCAGAGCCAATGTATTAATTTGACCGACAGGAAATAACAAACAAACAAAGAGAAATAAGTTTTTAAAAAGTTATTAGATAATTTATATATTTCAATCCACTTAAACACATGGTCATCATTGTTATATCCAAATTGTGAAGCATCATGGTTAACTCATATTAATGCGCTATTATATTTAACATACAAGTTTACTCTTATCCATATTTTGAAGCATTGTTAAAATAATGTTATTACTATATATTTAAATTAACACTTCATTCCTTAACGATGGTTGTTGTTTATCAATTTCACATTATTTCTGTATAAAGTGCAATGGCATTTCCCATCGAAATCGCGTGCGTTTGTTCGATACTTCTGTCCTGTCATTGGGCGCAATAATACTAATGGGCGGGGCATATTTACTACGGAACTATTTATTTCAATGAAATCGTAGTAAATATTGGCAACATGCAAAACTGTAATCTGCAGTAAAGCAGTTAAAACAAAATAAGCAACGATAATTTAATTGATTTTAATGTAGATGATTTCATGACGGATGGAACAGTTGAAGAAATATTAAATTACAATGATGACGACTTATTTTGGAATTTGGAATTGACATTTGGTAAAAATAAAGCATCTGACAAAACATGAAATCGAGGAAATGAAACAATAACATAATGTAGTGCACCCAGCAACTTCCAGAAGAAAGGGCACAGTTCAACACTTAAGTCTTTTCGCGTCCTCTGGCTTTTCTTCCGCGAAAGTTCACGTTACCCCACCCACCGCCACTGTCGTTTCCACAGAGATGTTTCATCCTCATTGGTTTGGTTTATACTAATTTATTTTAGCTCGATTGAGACGAAAGCTGATAGCTTATAAGATCACTCTCGAGTCCGTTTCCTGGGCAGAAACCAGTACTGTGTCCTTTTTGAGAGGCCATGAGAAAGTACCCCTAGTGGGGATCGAACCCACAACCTCTTGGATGAGAGGCGGACACCTGTACCACTAGACCACTCTCATCCTCATTAAATGTTTACTTCCAAAGAAATTACAATGCACTTGCTGATTTGTCCAACACCGTATTCCAACATGATTCATACACCAACTGATTCTTCAAAATAACGCTCGACAAGTAAATTGACTTGAATTTCTCTTCAATTTGGAAACTCGATCGTGACTTAACAAACGCTAGTATTGGGTATTATCGCGAGATATAATGAGAACTTTGTAGGTGGCGATATTTTTGTTGTTTTCTTGTTATTGTTAATTTTTCATAACTCAAGTTGTATTTTTCTGGTTGTAATGCAGTTGTAATACGTATTTATAATATACTTGACCTTGAAAATATAGAAAATAAACATATAAATAAGGAACTATTTTATCTGCGCATTCCTTGTTGTATAAAATTAGGTTACGATAGCTGTTCTAATATACCCACCGTTGAGAACAACGAGAGAAAGAAAAAAGAGAAAATGCTCTTGAATAATCTATTTATTTTAGCATAAATGTAGATTTAAATGTAAATATAAGTATTAAAATTCGACATGTTGCAATTTATTGGGGTATGGTAACAGCCCCATTGCATACCATACCCCAATAAAATGCAACATGTCGAATTTTAATCCTTAAATGAAAAAGTAAACAAAAAAAGCAATTGGACAAGATGTTTTGTTCATTCCAATAATAAATCCTCTAGTACTGCACAGCAGGACACTCAGATATGAGATCAATACACATGTCGAGAGAACTATATTTGGTTGTCCGGTATGAACTGTGATAAGCGCATTCGATTCTCACTTAGGTGACCTAGGTTCGATTCCCGGCATGGGCGCACTTGAGTTTGGTTTGTGGTCACCAAGCCGGACAAGTGGGTTTCCTCCGGGTACTCCGGTTTCCCAAACAACACAAGACCACACTCTCGCGTAAATTCATACCAACGAGAGTAACTAATATCATGTTGTAATAACTTGTTTCACAATCGTTGTAAAATAAATAAGTTTAAACTAGCCTAACTATAGAGATTTACGTTAAAAATATTGTAAGTCCTATTATTGTAGATGGCTTTCCTTACACAATTTTTAAAAAAAAAGTTATTAATATCAAGATCGGCTCTATTCGGTAATTCTAAATACATATATTTTGCAATGAAAATATGACTCGGTTATTAGTACAAACTGATGCTTTATTTTACATTCTAATATGCATTAATCTTACACGTGCTAAATGTAAATTGCCACACATTGTTTCCCTCTGATATTACACTTTTGTTACCATCCTGTTTGCTATCGCTATAAATATAGTAAAAAAAATATGCGAAAAAAACTACTTTTGTATTGTTGTTGTTTTTTTGTATAAAAAGATGTGTACCTACTACATTGAAAGTATACACTACGAGCGCGAATCGCAAGTTACGCATAATGCTGGGTTCACATCTGTACCGTATTGTCAAGCCTACCGTTCAAAGTACCGTGCGTATATCGGATTATCACTGTTACCGAGCCGCACCCTGCTAATACTGCTACCTGTTGGTTACCGTTTGGTTACATGAGAATTGATATATATACAAACACAAAGAAAACATTCCCGTATTCGATAACCTTATTAGCTATATTACCGAACTGTTTTGCAATCTAGAACAAGGCAACTGCAACATGGGAAGTAAATTATATCAGCATCTAAAATGCCAGTCCTCAGATCCGTTTAGAAACATTTTAAATATTTTTATTTGTACACCGTTCTTTCATTTTTTTTATTTCATTGAACTGAATAAATACGTTTTAACCAATACGGTACAACCATATTTTTTATTCTAGCACACCGGATAGGCATTTTTGGTGAATTCAGCCGTGCTGGAACCCACCATTCCAGATGAGTCACGCGCTGTCACGTAATACTTTTTAGTTCTTTAATCATACACTTTATTTAACCATAACAATGATATTTCAATAGATGGGTTCCTTAAACATTTACTTTACCAAAATATACCTTCAAAACAAAACAAAATAACCCTTAAAAGACGTGATACTGAAGAATCTTTTTGACGTATGCAGCGAATAAAAATACAGCGCGTCATGACGTCAGTAAACATCATCGCACGCGCTTTTTGGTGAAATTTACAAAAAGCGATTTCTATGTATTCTTTTCACAAAAAAGTAAATTAAGGTATGATAGAAGAAATGTCAATCATGTGTGTCCGGTCCAGATAGAAATATCTGACCCTCGGGCACGCTGCGTAGCAACGCACGTGCCCTCCTGTCGGATTTTTCTATCCGCACCGGAAACACATGACAACTATTATTATTACTATGTTAATGGACAAAATTTATAACTAATTCATCATTTGTCTTAATTTTAATATTTAACCACGACTGAATTCCATTTTTCTCAACTTCTTATAAATGCGACAACGAATTTCACATTTTTCAAATCATGTGGTTCAATCTGAGAATTTAGAATACCGTATTTACAATTTTGTAAATGATTTTATATTTATAATAAATAAAGTCAGACTTACGAGAAATATCCTCAACATTTTAAAGAGCATCCGTAAAATCGGAGTACAACACTTTTCTCCCGACACTCGCAATATCCCAAATAATCCTGCCGTCCACCGATATATACCAAACGTAAAAAAAAAATCCTTTGGGCTGGTTTTTATTCAAAGCATCCATTGCACGCTCAGAAAGCTGTCGTTTCCTGATGCGTGCGCATATACAACGTTGACTTTCCGGATGCACACGTAGACAATTGTGCAGTCTGACGCAAGCGTAGGAATATTAATGTCCTTGAGAAATTATTATGCAATATAATGATGAAACTGATAGCGATTTTTATTTCAATACGGTACCATCTGTTTGATTGTTAACGCCTTGAATATTCAGTCATACAAGAAAGTGTATTACGCATAAGAAATACAACCAAAACTATGCAAATATATGAAAAAATATGATTTATAACTTACAATTGAAAAGTATAAACATGATGGAATGTAAACTTTTTGGAGACTAATTATAATCGATTCCAAATTCGAACAGAAAATTGCATGTTATAATCGTTTTATTTTGCTGTTGTAGATATTTCCAAGTACATCCGAAACTAGTTATGTCGAAGTCGTTTAGACCTCGGGAAATACTTCTAGATAACGAACATTCGATATTAACGAAATACAGAACATGTCAAACTAAAAAGAAAACTATGAAACAAAGTAAGATATAACCAGAACAATGAAATAACAAAGTTCGACAAAACAAACGACTGTATTGGCCACAAGCGTGCCATCATTCACTCACCTGAACGACTGTATTGACTACAAGCGTGCCATCATTCACTCACCTGAACGACAGTATTGGCCACAAGCGTGCCATCATTCACTCACCTGAACGACTGTATTGACCACAAGCGTGCCATCATTCACTCACCTGAACGACTGTATTGGCCACAAGCGTCCAATCATTCACTCACCTGAACGACTGTATTAGCCACAAGCGTGCCTTCATTCACTCACATGAACGACTGTATTGGCCACAAGCGTGCCATCATTCACTCACCTGAACGACTGTATTGGCCACAAGCGTGCCATCATTCACTCACCTGAACGACCGTATTGGCCACAAGCGTGCCATCATTCACTCACCTGAACGACCGTATTGGCCACAAGCGTGCCATCATTCACTCACCTGAACGACCGTATGGACCACAAGCGTGCCATCATTCACTCACCTGAACGACTGTAGTGGCCACAAGCGTGCCATCATTCACTCACCTGAACGACTGTATTGGCCACAAGCGTGCCTTCATTCACTCACCTGAACGACCATATTGGCCACAAGCGTGCCATCATTCACTCACCTGAACGACCGTATTGGCCACAAGCGTGCCATCATTCACTCACCTGAACGACCGTATTGGCCACAAGCGTGCCATCATTCACTCACCTGAACAACCGTATTGGCCACAAGCGTGCCTTCATTCACTCACCTGAACGACTGTATTGGCCACAAGCGTGCCATCATTCACTCACCTGAACGACTGTATTGGCCACAAGCGTGCCAACATTCACTCAACTGAACGACTGTATTGGCCACAAGCGTGCCACCATTCACTCACCTGAACGACTGTATTGGCCACAAGCGTGCCATCATTCACTCACCTGAACGACTGTAGTGGCCACAAGCGTGCCATCATTCACTCACCTGAACGACTGTAGTGGCCACAAGCGTGCCATCATTCACTCACCTAAACGACTGTAGTGGCCACAAGCGTGCCACCATTCACTCACCTGAACGACTGTATTGGCCACAAGCGTGCCACCATTCACTCACCTGAACGACTGTATTGGCCACAAGCGTGCCACCATTCACTCACCTGAACGACTGTATTGACCACAAGCGTGCCACCATTCAATCACCTGAACGACTGTATTGACCACAAGCGTGCCACCATTCACTCACCTGAACGACTGTATTGGCCACAAGCGTGCCACCATTCACTCACCTAAACGACTGTATTGACCACAAGCGTGCCAACATTCACTCACCAGAACGACCGTATCGGCCACAAGCGTGCCACCATTCACTCACCTGAACGACCGTATTGGCCACAAGCGTGCCACCATTCACTCACCTGAACGACCGTATTGGTCACAAGCGTGCCATCATTCACTCACCTGAACGACTGTATTGGCCACAAGCGTGCCATTGTTCACTCACCTGAACGACTGTATTGGTCACAAGCGTGCCATCATTCACTCACCTGAACGGCTGTATTGACCACAAGCGTGCCATCATTCACTCACCTGAACGACCCCAGTTTCTCGAAAGTTCTTAAGCTTAACAGGCTTGAGTAGCTAATTTCATTTACCCAAAATACTTTTATAAATTTCTTTTGATAAATAAAAAATGGTTAAATGTGATTTTCATTTAAGAACATTCCAATTTAAAGTCTGTAAATGATTAAAGAAGTAACTATTACGCAAACGTAGTGAGCTTCACTTATTCCTGTTATAAGCAATTTAAGGAGTTGGAGAAGAACTTGGTGCTGCATTGTGCGTTATAGGGATGGACGATAAGTTAGTTCCTTATTCCTTATTCCTTTTTCGAATAAGAACTAGTTCCTTATTCCTTATTCAAAATGTATTATTGCATATAATTATTTCTTTGTAATGTGTTTCGTCTTTTCACAAAAAATAAACAACTTTCTGAAATAAAACAATGCACGAAAATAGTAAATAAATCGAATAAGGAAAAGGGAACTAATCCCTTATTCCTTGTTCAACTACCTTGCAATATGCAGTATTATCTTTATTCTTTTACATCCGTTAAAGACAAAAAAGTATCTGCAAAATACACCAGAAGTATTTTCTTACGCTGCGCCAATTTATGACATGCAATCAGGGACAGAAAAGGAATCTTCGAAAAAGGAACATTGAACTTGGCTTCACCCCCAGTAAATTTACATTTTACTGACCGTTCCAAAGCGGTACTTAACAATCCTTGATAAACACACCTAGTTTTTATATAGTATATATGTACTGTGTTGTTTGTGGAGTATTGTGCTGTTGTTCCATGTTTCTTGTTTGTGATTGTTTGTTTTTGTGTTCGATGTCTTCGGCGTTTACCCTGTGCCATTAAAGGGTGGTTAGGTTTAAACTTTTTGCTACTGAGCTTGTTTCTGTAGTTTTTCATATATATATTGATCCTTTTACCTTATTCCAATTCGAATACGGAACTGGTTCCTTATTCTCATTCAAACCAAAATAAGAACAGCAATATAAAAGTATCAAAATTATCATTTCTTCATCTATTTTTCAATTGGCTATGCAACATTGGTCAACATAAAAAGGTTGCGTTGTTTTTTATACGGTACTTTGGGCTTAAAGTGATTAACAATAAACAGAACTGCGAATAAGAAACGGAAACGGTGACCTCTTAACTTTTTACTAATACTTTTTTTGAAGAAATAAATATGCAGAAGTGGTCTACACAAACAGGTTATGAGAAATGCCATTTTATTTGAGTGTGTTTTAGTGCTTAAAGTGCTTTAAAAACGCACCCGAAAAGTCCGAATACAGAATTCTGTAAAATATATCGATTTCAAGGTGTCTATATCTTCATTTGTTTGACGAAATATTAGGCAATATTGATTTAAACAAAAAGGTTTAAGTAAATACATTGTATATTCTAGTTGAATGGAGTGCTTTAACTACATAATAACACGCTATAACTTATAAGTCAAAAAAGATATAAGGAACTGGTTTCTTATTCCTTATTTAAAATCGAATAAAGAACAGAAACGCTAAATTTTCAACTGTTTACAAATACATTTTTTTTATTAAATAATGAATGCGAATGAATGAATGAATGTAAATATTTGTATAGCGCATTATAAAACAATTCTCTAAGCGCTGCACACGCGAATTAAAAGGTTTAAAAGTCAACATCATTTCACTGATACGCCAATTTAAATAGTTGAGTTTTTAAAGCCTTTTTGAAAACTGTCAGGGAGTCAATGTGTTTAATTTCTACTGGCAGGCTGTTCCAAAGATTGGCTGCACATTTATCAAATCTCCTTTCACCATATGTTTTAGTTTTTGTACGTGGAACGTTCAGTAGCTTAGCAGAGTCTGATCTCAGAAGTCGTATTGGCTGGTATTCACTAATTAGATTGTTCATGTATACAGGAGCAAGTTCATGTCTGATTATGAAAGAGTACAGTATGACTTTGTACTGTACTCTGTACTGAACCGGGAGCCAGTGTAGAGAATATAGAACCGGGGTTATGTGGTCACGCTTCTTTGTAAGCGTGATTAAACCAGCGGCAGTGTTCTGGATGCGCTGCAGTTTGTCGATTACTTTGCAGTTTGCACCACATAGCAAAACATTGGCATTGTCCAGCCGAGAGGTCACGAGAGAATTCACAAGTGTTTTACAGGCATTTATAGTAATGAATGGCCTAATCCGCCCAATACTACGCAGATGGAAAAAAACAGGATTTTGAAATTGCATTAGCCTGTTTGTCCATGCTTAAAGTTTTATCAAAGAAGGCACCTAAGTTTTTCACAAATGATGATTCATGAACAATTGTTCCGTCAAATTGTAATTTGCAGCCAGAAAAATTCTTTATTTGATGTTTTGGTGCAAAGATGATGAGTTCAGTTTTGTCCTGGTTGATCTTAAGCATGTTCAGGTGCATCCAGGAACTGATGTCCGACAAGCACGCTTCAATTGCTGGTCTTACACTAGTCCAACTGTCTTTTGGTTTAATGACAAGGTAGCATTGCGTATCATCAGCATAA
Organism: Mya arenaria; assembly: GCF_026914265.1. Lineage (NCBI taxonomy): Eukaryota > Metazoa > Mollusca > Bivalvia > Myida > Myidae > Mya > Mya arenaria. The sequence goes on along the minus strand of NC_069131.1, from coordinate 60,778,520 downwards.
CCATGGTGTAGCATGTTGTGGTTCTTACATATATCCCCTATTGGTCTAGAGAACATACAGTACTTTCTCGGTCCCAGTACCGAGCCCTGAGGAACGCCAAAATGTAAAGAGGTTTCGTCAGAAACAGCCGACCGAACTGCAACGCGTTGAGACCTATCACTCAGATAAGAGTGAAACCACAGCAGGGCAGAGCCAGATATTCCATAGGCATGTTCCAAACGTTTAAGTAGAATAGGATGGTCGATGACATCAAAGGCGGCAGATAGATCTAACATTATCAAAACCACACATGAGTTATTGTCAAGTGCGGCCTGTTTGTCTTGGTGGACTCGCAGAAGTGCTGTCTCTGTGGAATGTCGTGCACGGTACGCAGATTGTAAATTGTCATGTAATGTATTAGTGTCCAAGTGATCCTCCAGCCTTCTTGCTACCACTTTTTCAAGCACTTTAGACAGAAAAGGGAGGTTTGATACAGGTCTATAATTACTAAATGTATCATGATCCAACCCAGGTTTCTTTAGTAAGGGTCGTACAATGGCCTGCTTAAATTGAGTAGGTACTTCAGAATTCAACAATGATTGATTCATTATAGCTGTGATGATTGGGAGGAGACTATCTAGACAGGGCTTCAACAGAGATGTTGGAATGGGGTCCAATTCACAAGACTTTGCAGATGCATGTATGATGGTTTTTCCTAGCCTCTTCAGGGGTAACAGGAGCCAGGGCTTCCATGCGCTCTCCAATGAACTTAACATCAGCCCGAAGGACATCATTGTCAGTCTGATTCTCACTCAACTTGTTACGGATACTGATAATTTTTCCAATGAAAAAGTCACAAAATTTATTTGCCAAAGATTTGTCATTATCGGTGGATGATAACACCGTATCTCGCTTACAACCCATGAGAGTGTTTGTGAGTTTAAAAAGGTGACGCTGATCGTTACTGTTTTCTTCAATTTTGGATGAATAGTAATCCTTTTAGGTCTGTAGCATAAGTTTATTATAGATAATACAAGCTTCTTTGTATATCTCTGTATGAACTGTCAAATTAGATTTCCGCATCTTTCTCTAAGCCTTACGACGGTTCCTCTTAGCAGCACGGAGACTATCATTATACCATGGTGTGTTTGGCCTGATGGTTATCACTTTGGTTTGTAATGGGGCATGTTTATCTAACAGCTCCTGGAGGCCTGTATTATACCTCTCTACAAGTTCCTCAGTCGTACCCTCTATGGACTGCAGCGTTTGTGAATTGGTGATATCTGTTACAAGATTGTCAATAGATATATCACGGAAGGCACGAAAAGATACAATTTTATGTTCTCTTTTTGGCTTTTGAGTTTGTAGATGGGTGCATATGGCAAGATGATCACCAGATGGGCAACCTTTAGAGTCAAATAGGCCTGGATTCTCTATCACGGGAGTTTCTTGGAGTAGAGAGCTACTTTGTCTGGTTATGAGTACATCCAGAGTGTGACCACGATTGTGAGTTGCACCAACTACATGTTGAGATAACCCATGTACTTCGAGAGTCTCAAGGAACTTCTGACTGTCAACGTTGGTAGAGTCATCGAGATGAAAGTTTAGATCACCTGTTAAGATGACTTCTTCTGGGCTCAAAGCTAGTTCATCTAATTATGATGACCACTCCTCTGATATTACACTATTGTCGACAGCAGTTCCTAACCAGGTTTCAGTCAGAACAAGCAAGTCAATGGTTTTATTTACTATGAAATCATATATAGAAAGTGTTTTGTTTTTGATTGAGCGGCAGTTCAAGGTATATAGAGACAAACTTCCTGAAGTAGACTGAACATCTTTGCTAGCAATCTTCAATTGTCTCTTTCTATGGGCGTTTGTAGAAATTGTGTGATCCGCTTTAATTGGTATCAAGTTTGTCCAATGAATACCAGCATTAGATCTTGTCCTCAGGCGACCGGCCCGTTTACCTCTATATCGAAGGATATTGAATGACTTAAGCCTACTTAGTACTTCTATAGATGGTAATATACTCCTTCTAGGTGTAGATCTTAAATCCAATAATTGGTCTCTATTGTATGTAATTGCCATGTCACATGGTGAGCTGTTGATCACTAAATGTGTTGAAACTATGAAAAAGTAGATCCAATATTGTTCAATATTGAAATATTAAAATCAATGTAACTAATTAATCCAGTAATAATTCCACAAATCAAACTCATGAACATGATGGTATCCACTTCACAAATCACTCTGCCAAAAATCCAAATTTTAGAATCACTAGTTTTCACATAATAATCCAAAATGTGAGAGAGCAAAACATTGCAGCCTTCACCAGGCGCACTAATACGCAGACAAAAAAGAAAAAATAATAATAATAACTTAGGAAAATTGGTCTAAAACAAATAAATTGCAGAAATGCATTGTCTAATCAAGAGGATTTTTGTTCATAAATTGCTTTAAAAACGCACCAATTTCCGAATTAGAAACAGAATTCCTGAAGAGTTCAAAATTCATCTAAATACCCTTTTGATCACTTTTTGACAAATATACTATGAAGTAAAGTGAAATACATAAAAAGTTTACAGAAATGCCTTGTCCAATGAATAAGATTCTAGCACTAAAATGCAATGAACAACGAATAAGGAACAGAAATCTTGAAAAGGTTAAAATTAACTAACGTTTAATCACTTTTAAAAAAGAAATTATGAACAAGTGGTTTACACAAACCGTTTACAGGAATGCATGGTTTATTCAGATGGGTTTTAGTGCTTAAAGAGCTTTTAAAAAGCATCCAAGTCCGAATAAGGAACACAATTCTGTTAAAATATCTCAATTTAAAGGTGTCTCATGTCTCCATTTTTTGACGAAATATCCATGCAATATTGGTTAACTAAACGTTTGCGTAAATGCAATGTCTATTGTAGCGGGATGGAATGCTTCAACTAGTTTGTAACCCGCTATATTTAAATAAGGAAAAAAGAAATGGTTTCTTATTCCTTATTAAAACTCGAAAAAGGAACAGAATGTTAAATTTTCAACTTTATTATAAATACAGTATTAATATCAAATAACTTAGCAGAAGTGGCCTACATGAAAAGTCTAAAGAAATGCATTGTCTATTCAAGATGGTTTTAGTACATAAAGCGCTCCAAAATCCTAATAAGGAACAGACTTCTGGAAAAAAGCTCAATTTCAAAGTGTTTTATTTGCTCATTTATTGACAAAATATCCATGCAACATTGGTCTTAACAAAAACGTTTGCATCAATGCATTGTCTAATTAATTGGTATTTAATGTTATAAGTACTTTAAAACGCATAATACATGGAATAAGGAATAAGCAACTAGTTCCTTATTCCTTATTCAAACTCGAATAAGGAACAGACAAGGTGAATTTTCAACCATTTTACTAATACATGTTTTATCAAATAACATAGCAGAAGTGGTCTACATAAAAAATGTGCAGAAATGCATTGTCTATTCAAGATGGTTTCAGTGCTTAACGTGCTTTAAAAACATTTGCAGAAATGCACTGACTATTCAAGTGTATTTTAGTGTTTAAAGTGTTATAAAAACGCTCCAAAATCCGAATGAGAAACAACATTCTGGGAAAAAATCTCAGTTTCAAAGTGTCTTATTTGCTACTTTTTTACGAAATTAGTCTAAACAAATAGTTTGCATAAATGCATTGTCTAACTCAGCAGGATGTAGTGTTATAAGTACTATATAACGCACAAGTCGAATAAGGAATAATAAACTATACGGAACAGAAACGGTGAAACGTTTTTACTAATACATTTTTTTATCAAATAGCCTAACAGAAGTGGTCTTAATAAAAAGAAAATGCAGTAATACATTGTCTATTCAAGAGGATTTTAGAACTTAATGTGCTTTAAAAACGTACCAAACTCCGAATGTGGAACAGAAATCTTGAAAACGTCAAAAATTTATCTTCCCCGTTTTATCACTTTTTGGAAAGTAACTTTGCAGAATTGGTCTACATGAAACGTTTGATTAATTCGTATGATAAATGCTCGTCTCCTAAGAGAAGGCAGACATGGGACAACTACAATCACAGAGGTCAGGTAAAACGATATGGTAAAAACTAAACGAACTGACCAAACTTTCAAGCAGGTAAAGCTGATTTGTTGCTTCAGACCATCGACGTTATATTGAGGGTCAGACTAATTTTGTCCGCTGATGGAAGATAGTGGAGTGTGTGTTTTGAAGGTACTTTTAATGTTTGAAATGAGATTGCAATTAAACTTTTATTTCTCACAATGAAATTGCTTTCACATTGTTAGTCGTACAGTTTCCACCATATGTATATAGAAAAAGACTTTACACAAATAAAGCTTACTCCTCTTTAACCATAAGACGTTCATTCTTAAGCTACCATGGAACTCTGTTGGAACCACTAAATTCCTTAACGACCACATTTTGTCTTAGTAACAAAATACCACCCTGGCTATAATTAGCACTGTGTAGAGATCTTTTACCATGTTTTTTTTTCAGTATTGACTTTGGTTATAATTTACTCCGTCATAAATATTTCTTGTGTAATGCTTACATAAAAGATAAAAAAACTACGTTGGCTCTAGCGAAAATCTCACCATTCTTAGGCAAGTATGGCCATCTTGTTTTTGTATGTTTTTATGATTTTTGATAGTTTGCTTATTCAGATGGAAAACAGTTTCTTTTGACTACACAATTGATATATTCAGTATAAACAAAACATAGCTCATAGAGATGTGAAAGGATGGTTCTTCCGTGCAATATTTCACTTGTGGTTGTTAATTAAGTTTCAATTAAAACACGAACTATAACTATAACATTTCCGATCCCTTGTATGAAAATGCAAATCATACATCCAAACAGAGATTATTTAAAAGGTTAACATTCAAATCTGCGAAGATGTAGTGTTTCATCGTTTACCATTATAAACAATGCAATGTATTATTGTTAACAAAATAAAACAAAAAATGAAATGGCTGTTCATTCGATAAATTAAAGATAGTGCTTAAGTTATGAGTTGACTTATACAAATATAACTGGTTCAAGATCATTTATAGAACAGAACAGAACACACATTTATTTCAACACATAAGATCATTGAATTTTCTACATCAAGGAAATACCTTGTCATAGCACATGATTTTTATTATTTAAGATTTCCATGGCGGTTGTCTACAGTTTATACTTGTTTGGACAATTATGATAACAGCGTGGTATACGAGTATATATAGTTCTAATATTTGTATATTGGTTGCATTCAATGACTATATGAAATTCGTCTTCTAATGCATTTCAATTTGGACAAACTTTCTGTATTATATTAAATAATTTCTTGTAATTTTTTGTAAATTAACACACTAAAGATATGGTTAAAATATTTCTATAAAATATTTTTTTCTTGAGGTGGATAACTTACTTTCGAAACTTTGAACAATAACTTTCTCTTTATATTTGTTTCATAAGTAAAATTATGGTTGAATAGTATTCTCCTAGTGCGGTCGACGCATGCTTGAACCTTGTAGATAGTTCTTACGAAGGTGTCATTTGGCATACTTATGGCTTTATTCCTGTATCAAATAATACTGATAATTCAATACTACACTTAATCAAATAGACCAGTGTCTCGAACATGTTTAGTTTTTTTAAAACAAGAGTACCCATCAGATTGACAATCGCTCTGAATTTCCCCTTCTGAACTTCTGAACCAAATTGCAAGAACAGGTCTTATAAATTTATCAAAAAGTACCAATCTTGTTTACGTGTTATATTACTGAATTAATGTAAGTTTTGCCTTATGGGCTTGACCTAAAAGCGCTTTGATGATATGCATTAGTAAGTGTTATATTTGTTGGCTTTTAGTTTGAATTTACGACTATATGTTTCTGAAATACTAAGATTAGCTTATTTAGCATAAACATAACAATAACGTAGTTGTATACGGTTAAAAGACTCTAACCTGTGTATACCCATTTGGCTTATTTAACATATAAAATCCGTCTCCGTGGCCTAGTGGTTAAGCATCCGCCTACGGAGCGAGAGGTCGTGGGTTCGATCCCTGGCCTGGTCATACCAAAAAACGTTAAAAATTGATACAAGTAGATCCCTTGCCTGGCGCTCGGCATTTAAAGGGTAGTGCTTGGAAAAGTGGTGTACTCAGTACTTGTTTAACCCAGGAAAGTTGTATCCCGTGTATCGGTGCTTTACACCGAGCACGTAAAAGAACCAAGGGGTCTCTTCGAAAAAGAGCTAGGGTATCGCACCCGGACTTCCTTGTATCCCACCAATGTATCTTCCGCGTGCTATCCTTCAGCGAAAAACAACAACAAAGGACCCCGTTGGAAATAAGTGCTTGCACTTTCACGGGTTATCCTTGACCGTAAGGTCTAAAGAAACACATACATACATACATTTAAAATCGTTAATAAACAAAAAACTGTAACGACGGTATACATTCACCTAGACGTACACATAAACGACTTTCGAACACTGCACCTATTTTATTTGGTGCTTTACTTTTAAATATACGTGATTATACATATATTCTATAATAGAGAAAAGATGGTATTTAAGTCCTGATCCATATTGTTTGACTACAAAGTATCTCGTATTATGTATTCAAACGCTTTCGTGAAATCAGTACAGGCACACAATAGTTGTTTCTTTTGATTTCTGACATGGTTATTTAAAGTTTAACTTAACTTTAAGTATTATCAACGGTACCAATATTTGCCTAAACATCAGCCTGCGCCTCAATATGTTCATGATAATGTTCTGCATACGTTGAAAACCAACTATTAAATAAATGTGTGAATATAATATTTTCTAGCACACCGGATAGGCATTTCCGGTGACGTCAGCCGTTCTGGAAAATCCCATCTGGCATCCCCCCATGCCAGATGAGTCACGCGCTGTGACGTAATACTTTTCATTTCTTTTATTTTACATTTAATGTAACCATAATTATGAGATATCAATAGATGAGTTCCATAGCTATTAACTTTACAAAAACACACCTTCAAAACAAAATACCCCTTAAAAGACGTGATGCTAAAGGAACTTCTTGACGTATGCAGTGAATACATATTAATGCGCGTCATGACGTCAGCTAACATCATCGCACGTGCTTTTTGTTGAAATTTACAAAACTGCGCTTTTCTATGCATTTTTCACAAAAAAGTGTATTTCAAGGTATGCTAGAAAAAATATATATCATGTGTGTCCGTTCCGGGTCGAAAATCCGACCCTCGGGCACGCTGCGTAGCCGGTAACTCGGCAAGCCTCGTTACCTGGCAACGCAGGTGCCCTCGGGTCGGATTTTTCGATCCGGAACGAAAACACATGACATATATTATATTATATCTCACATCACTTGATAATGTGATTCCTCGATAATTCCCAACCTCTTCCGGTCTCCTTAGTATTCATTTGAACTATATAACCTAAGTCAGATTTTCCGGAAAAAAAGGTTTGATAGTTTGTTAATTGGTCTTAGTAAAGATTACGATAATACATATTTACCGAATATCAAGAATTCATTAAATATCCAATCTGGACCAGCACTTTTGCCCAAGTTTAGATCTGAAAAACCCTTTAGAATATCTTTCTCAGTAAAAGGCAAACAAAGGACTGCTGAACCTGTATTCACAAATCTACTCAGCAAAATACTTCACCCAAGTTAACTTTCCTTCCGGCTGGTTTCATTCTACTGCAGGTGATGACTATTGAGCTATTGAAATTAATGTATAAATTTATACGATTGTTTAGAAGGTTTGACAAATTGGGTGTAAAAGCAAAAATGTCAAAATCAACGATAATAGCATTTCCTGCGCCAGCTTCATTGTATTTTAGACACAATCGAACAATTCAATAATTAAAATCTGAAATTCAAATGAATAATGCCAGATATGTTATTTTGTCATGTATGCTTAGTTCCATGTGTTTCATGACGGCATTATAATTTTGATTTTTTAACCGCGGCCGTGCCGTTGGGGCGTTTAAGTAATAATGGGTGTTCAATATCATAAACACTCCCGAAAACGTGGAAATTACTCTGTGTACAAACCGGAAACTATGTGTGAGGTCATCGCCGAAAATAAGTCATGCAGAGGAAAATGAGGCATGTTCATTTTTTTTTTCAAAATAGTGTGCCAAATAACCGGCTAGTAAGTGTTATTTTGATTTTTTTTAATTATCTCATATTCAAGTTTTAATCATTGTATTAAGTTAATTTTAATATCGAATCTCTTTTTCATTTTTTCACGATGATTTGAATATCACCACAGGGTACATTTTCGCAGACGATGTCACCTATTATATCAATGTACTTTTGATTTAACATCGCTAGTGTACAAGCGTTTGAGTTGTAACGTACTATTCCAGTTTATCAGACCTAACAGTACTGTAAGTTTTATACAAGTTTGTTCAGCCAGATATAACACCGAGTGTGCATTGAACAAATTCTAGCAACTCATTCTAGTGTTGACAAAGCTGGGACCGAACATCTCCAAAATGAATCTGGCTGTACGATTTGGTGTGTCAGACACAACAGTCTTCAGAGTGATTTGAACTTGGTTTGATGTTTTGAACACGGCCTTTCAATCTTGAAGTTCCATCTACTGGCCGGTTAAATAATCCTTAAAAAAACTATGCCGATGAACCTTACTTGGTACTAAAGTGTCTGTATTTAGCGATGGCTTCGAATCATTTAAGTAGCAACCTTCAGATCTAAAAGCAAGAACAGATATGGTCAAATTGTAAGCACCAACACACTACAAAATACTTGATTGGTATAGCAATTACGTTTACACCACAGGGTGCAATAACATTCATCTAACGGAACGGTAACGGCTGGGGTGACACAAAAATAACTGCAAAGGAGACATGTCCAATAAATAGCAAGGGGCATAACTCATATATTACTGGTTACATATATGCATTTACTCGTCAACATTTGAACCGTTCAGTTTTATATCTATACATATTGTTTGTCGTGATACATGACGAAAACTTATTTCGCCACACTCTGACAACAATGACAACGACTAAGTCATGACGACAACAAAGTTTGTAATGAAGAAATTACAGAGGACAATAATAGTCTTGTATATAATTTATTTTACATTACTTTCATATATTTCATTCCAACTTCACGTTTTAATATGACAAAATAAATAAATGAAAAACAAGCAATACAAAATGTATACAACATTCATAATAGCTCACGTGCAATACTAATGTAAATGTAGGTTCCTAGTTATTGTTGTAATCTTTATTAAAATGGCAATACATGAACTACAATCAGGTACTTAATAAGTCAGCTACTTTAAAACTGGGAAATGCATGTATAGTAATTGATATATGTGACCAAAATATGAAATACAAATAATAAGAAAAGTATTAACATTAACGAATTGCACATAAATATGACACAAGTTGGGACAAATAAATTGCGAGTCACTCCCTTATCACAATATCATAAAGCATCAACGTCTGGATCTTTTGACACTTCAATGTGTGTTTTGCTCCGGGGGTCGTGCGCTTCACATTTCTGAGTGTCCTTAATGGTCGCAACCTTTTACCGGTGCGCGCACTTGTGTACCAAGATGGCGGAAACTAGATCATAAATAAAGTTGAGGTGGAACCATCCATATTTACAATCAGTGTGTGCTGTCGCCAACCTGTGTTGTACTTTTGTGAAGAATTTTTTGACAAGTACTGATAACGCTGCAATTTTGGAGACTTCAATTTACGGCACTTTCTTCTTGAATTTAAGTTACCATCTTTAGGAGTTCACATTGTAAAATATATGGAACGTAATGGTCTGAAACTTTTAAGAGTAGTGAGATAATTGCTGGATTTGATTTTACTGGCCTACGTTTAGAATGAACATCTGTACGGGATCATTTGACGACGGATCTTTCTCTTTTTGGTGTTGAGCTGTGGGTGTGCGGCATTTCCTCCCTAGATGCTATCAAATGAGCAATCTAACTTTTTCTTTAAAGTTGCTGCACTAGTGAAATTAATCTCGTTTAAGCTGCGCATATCAGACATGATTGAATATTCGTGGCAATTTCCAGTACGCAGACACATCTCTTACAGTTCGACTATTGCGTAGCCAAACTACAGCCTCAAAAACATAAACTGTGAATAAGCTACGTTTGTGCAAAGTTTATCTAGGTCAGCAATACACTTACAATATCCCTCAATGATTCGACCATCTCTCTCAGTAAGTATCCAGAGACGGAGTGATTTTTCGTTCAGTCAAATTGAATTGAGACCTTGATTTAACCGAAAGACATTTTATATCAAATTTCTAACAGTAAGGGTGGCGTAGAGGTGCGATACGTGTTTTTTTTCTTCGTAAATACGACTTAGAAACTCGTTAAAACAGCTTACTAACTTTGTGTCTCGTTTAAATAAGTAACGTATCTCGTTAAGACTACTTACGCATCTCGTTTACGCCTCTAAAACACTGTAGACAGTCTATTGAATCATCACTGTTATATATTTTCATTTTTCTACTACAATCACAGTAACAAGGTGTAAAATTTAACTATTTATTTAGTCCTATTTTTTAAACAGAGTAAGACTAAGCCTTGAAATCATTTTATCGTATAATCGTGTTGATGGGTTTACCTTGCCAATGATTTATATTGTTATTATTCAATAGAAACTCAAAGTAAATCTCTTGTTATTCACTTAATTATTTTTTTATCGTAAAGTGATGTTGATGTGTGTATTTTGCCTAGTTTGAATCATATAATTTATAAAAATATTTTACGACATGCCTCGTTTCTTCACTTTATATCTTTTACGACATGCCTCGTTTCTTCCCTTCATATCTTTTACAACATGACCCGTTCCTCTCCTTCATATCTTTTACGACATGCCTCGTTCGTTCCCTTCATATCTTTTACAACATGCCTCGTTCGTTCCCTTCATATATTTTACTACATGCCTCGTTCCTTTCCTTTATACTTTTTACGTTTGTTCATGTGTGTATCTTGTTTAGGTTAAATATAATACCTTGATAGAATGGACATTCCTGCTTCCCTTCCTTGATGTTATTGAGTTATAGTATATATATATAAGTATATATATATACTAAGAGGACACGCCTTGTTCCTGAAACTACAAGGACATTCCCATATCTTTCCCTTGATATCAATTTGTTTTCCGTTAGTAATTTATAGAATTAATCTAACATTTCGATAGAAACTTAAAAGATATGCGCAGCATTCAAATTCACTCAGACTTTTAAGGGCACAAACGTCTACAAAAGTAAAATATCGAGCAGGTTTAGCACATAGCTACGCGTTGCATTGGTCCAGTGGTATGACACTTAACTACCAACCAAGGAATTGCGGATAAGTTCACCCCCTCACAACTAAAATCACTAATCGTCTCTAGAGCGGAACGTTAAAAGGAGGTCCGTGTTTAGTGTTCTATTCAAGTGCGCTTTGAAGAACTCAGTAGATTTAACCATGGCTATATCATATATGTGCATTGTGCCCCACCAATCGATGATTTTCTTTTTAAAACAACCACGGATGTATATGGACGGATTACAATGTCAGAATTTTTTTAATTTAACTAATCTACGAGTAGATCGCGTTGTTATTTCAATCTATGACTTAATAATTTATGCAATAATACACTCCATCGTAAATCAATTTGAACTAAGTAATAAAAATTAGTGAAAACACTATTATTAATAAATATTAGTATTATTACTTTTACGAACTACTTCTACTAATGCAATGGCATACATCCGAAGCCCGTCGGGTGGAAGAGTTGTTCCGAGTGTATTCCCCACAACTTCTGACGACCGTCGTTAGTCTGCCGGAGTAAAAGTTCACATACATAAGACAGCACATACAGTCTACTGAATATGATTTTGTGATTGGTCCAAGGTTCCGAATAATTGCATCCCTAAAAATATTAACGTCGTCCACTCGAAAAAATTACTGAATATCAGAGAAAATCACTCTGGGTATGCCATTATCCAAATATGCATGTTATGTAACGTAAATCAAAAGGCAAATGTTTGGCCAAAATATTGTTACGAGTTTATAGATAATCAATCAGTTTGTATAGTTACATTAATTGATTCCATTATTGATTTATTTATTTCGTTATATTATTATTATTATTATTATTATTATTATTATTATTATTATTATTATTATTATTATTATTATTATTATTTTTATTATTATTATTATTATTATTATTATTATTATTGCATTAAATGATATTAGAAGAGCAGGAATAGGAGCTACTGTAAGGGATATAATAGAAAAACTAGATTGCAATTATGGAAGTTTAGACACTAAAGAAGAAATACTTCGACAATTATATTCAATATCTCAAGAAGATGGAGAGAACATTAATAGTTATTGCACTAGAGCAGAAATTTTATTTGATAAAGCTGTGAGATTAGGTGGACTTAGAAGAACAGATGAAGAGGTTTTAAGACAAGTTATACATAAGGGGCTAAGACAAACATTGAAATTAAGATCTTTCTACAAGCTGGACACAGAGAAAGATTATGGGAAGTTTAGATTGGAGTTACGTAAATTAGAGGCAGACATGAAAGAAGAAGAGGAATTAAATCAGCATAGGTGTAATGTAGCACAGAACAGAACAACTGAAGAAAGAAATGAAGAGGTTGAAAAAATGAGTGAAATTATAAAGAAGTTTTATCATAGGATTCAAATACTTGAAAGAGAAACTGAAGGTTATGAACAAAGAGACGTATACAGAATCGGGCGACAATATAAGAGGTTCAAGCAATGGAATAACTTCCGACAACGAGAGCGATATATACCTCATCGGCCTACATCATTCCAGCCGACATGCTACCAATGCAATAGGAAGGGTCATATTGCCAGAAATTGCCCTAATGCAGTCATAAAGTCAATGACGACCACTACCAGGCCCAATAAAGAAGTGAAGCTGGTTAGTGATACAAACGAGGCTGATGTTCAGATCAATGGTATCACAGCGAGAGCTCTGATTGATACAGGGAGCTGCGTGAGTGCAATTTCAAAAGCCTACTACGATACTTACCTGAGCAACCTTGAATTACTTCCTGTCCAGAATATTTTGAAGATAGAGTGTGCAGATGGAAGCAGCTTACCTTACCTTGGTTATATTGAAGCAGATCTTGAAGTTGAAAATGGATTACAAAAATCAGGAACTCACTCATGTCTATTTCTTATCACCAAAGACACTTCATTTTCAGACAAGACACCTATCCTTCTTGGAACCAACATATTGAAAGAACTTTTATTAGAGTGTGAGAACAACTTCGGTGAACAGTACCTTCAACGTGCAAACCTATACTCACATTGGTATTTGTCTTTCCGCTGCATTGCATTAAGAGAACGTGAGCTCAAGAAAAACAAGAACCTCATTGCAGTTATTAGAAGCGCCATGTCAGAGAAAGTAACTCTACGCCTCAATGAGAGTATAGACATCAAGGGTTATACAGATAGGGAAATTGAATAAGGAACCACAGCAGCTCTGATACATGAATCAACTGAAGCCTACTTACCTGACTTAATTTATGTTACACCAGCAGTACAAGTACAAGGACAAGACCCCTATTACAGAGAATCTCTCTAATGTGACAACAACTACAGTGACCATTCCACCTAGAGCGATTATATGTGAGCTCCAACCAGTTGTAATCGACGATGAAGTCCTAACCTCAATTGAAGAAGAAACAAAGAAGGATGTTCTCAAGGAGGTGCATATAGATGAAGACAAGAACTTAACAGAGGAACAGAAGAAGCGGATTTTATAATTACTTGAGCGACATAGAGACATTTTTTTCTACTAGCGATACTGACATAGGTAAATGTAATCTCATTAAACACAGAATAGACCTCCTTCCAGAATTTCAGACTCCTTTCAAACAACAACATAGAAGAAGTCCACCTAATATGATATCAGAAGTACGTCAACACCTTGAACAACAGTTAGCAGCCGGAATCATAAAGAAATCAAGATCACCATGGTCGTCAAATGTAGTTCTTGTAAGGAAGAAGAACGGAAAGTTGTGTTGACTACCGCCAATTAAACAACCGGTCTGTGAAAGACGCGTACGCTCTCCCAAGGATTGAAGAAGTATTCGACATTTTACTTGGAAGCCGTTACTTCACAACCATTGATATGAGGGCGGGGTACCACCAAGTAGAACTCGAGGACGAACACAAGCAAAGAACTGTGTTTACAGTTGGTCCACTAGGCTTTTGGGAATACATAAAAATGCCATTCGGCCCTAGCAACAGCCCAGCAACCTACCAAAGGCTTATGGAGGAGTGCTTGGGAGACCTCAACATGAATATATGTGTCATCTACCTCGACGATTTAACCTGGTTACCTTCCTTGATTTCATTTTGTTAGCGCATAGTGATATAATTGTGTGTATCTTGCCTAGGTTTAATGTTAGTTCTTGATAGAAACTAAGAAAACATGCCTGGTTACCTTCCTTGACATCATTCTGTTAGCGCATGGTGATATAAATGTGTGTATCTTGCCTATATAAAATGTTATAAATAAATATAAACTAGTGATTTTATGTGTGTATCTTTCTTAATTCTAATTTTATAATAGACATGCATTGTTTCTTCCCACTATATCATTTTTTTCTAATACTGATATTGTTTTAGTGGTATGAAACTTGACTTTTAACCCAGGGATCGCAGGCTCGATCCGCTGCCTAACCACTGAGTCACTAATCGTCTTCGACGAGGTACGTTATCCTGGGGTCCGTGTGTCAGTGTAATACACAGGTACGCTTTATAGAACATGGTAGCTTTAACAATGGCTATATTAAATATGTGCATTATGTCCAACCAAGTGGAGCTCCTCGGCCATTTTCCTATGTAAACAACCTCTGATGTATATGGACGGTTAATAATATCAGGACTTTACTCTTAGGAATTTTAATTATTTGTGCAATACTACACTATACTGGGAATCAATTTGAATTTAGTAATACATTTTTCATGTTAAAACACTACAATTAATAACTATAGTCCTATTATTAATTTTACGAACTTCTTTTACTAATGCACCGGCATACATCCGAGGCTCGTCGTTTTGCGGTGATGACCGAGGATTTTCTGACTACATGCCTTTATGTCAAATTAAAGTTCACGCACACAAGACAGCGCACCATTCCACTGAATATCAGGTTCCAATAAATGTTGAGGTTGTTGCTTCGAAGCAATCAGTGAATTTCAGAGAAAATCACAAGGAGGCCAAATATCCATTTACTGTAAGGTTAATCAAAGGGCAAAGGTTTCCCCAGAACCAAACCATAAATGGTTTAAATGTGCGAAGGGGTGTAATAATTAGCTGTTTGTGGTCTGAACTGGTGTAATTAAATGTTTCATGTTTATCTCTGTCAACTCATTGACATACATTGACATACATATAGTTTACTAGGGCAAATTTATGGAGGGGCCTCAAATTACAAGTTCAACACGTTTTATTTATTTATTTTCAATAAGTTTAAGAACGATAAGACACGTCAAATGATTTATTTCAAATTTAAATGTATATTGGTATATTAAGTTCTCTATAGTCGTTTTGTATTATGAACATTTGTCTCGGAGGACACTCAGAATAAACTACGCGAATTTTTGACAGTGTTTTCGATAGCATTAATTACACCGCGTAGTTTAACGTAGTTTAACATGCATAAGCTGAAATATCTGCGTAAGAAGAAGACTTGAATTATAATATCGCAATACATATCATCTACGTGTTAACAACAGTATTCTTAACAGTCCATGTCAAACAATTGATCATTACATACACAATATTGTATCATTGTTCATCATAGATATGCATATCACTATTGAGGGTAGCATCATTATTTATCATAAATATGCCTAGATCTCTTGAAGGTAACATTATTATTCATCATAGATATGCATTGTGTCATTTTAAACTCACAATATTTTCTTGAAAAAAAAACAAGTCAAACAAATCAACACAACTACCAATCGGAACACTTCGGCCATTATCCAACAGATATGAAGCTTGCCGGAGATGGCCGAGTTGGTACGATTGCAAAACCACCTCTATAAACATTCAAATTTATTAAACCTACACCGAAGATATCAAAAGAAATGCTGCTCAAACTCATACAGTCATTTTGAGAACTAACGCACTTTTACGCTGTAAGTATGCACTTTGAATTGTTTATATTCCAAGCCTCATATATGGACAGTGCATAGTAACGGTCAATGCACAAGTGTTCATCCACAATCATGTACTGAGAGAGAGAGCACGTTTCAGACTAAAACACTTTTAAAGCATACACACCATACGATCAATTCAAAAAATATAATATTTATTTCTAAAAGTTGTGCGGAATTATCAAATTCGTTAAGGTGGACAAAATAAATGCTTTCAACTAATAATCATTTGATTTCGAAATCCACCTTGTCATACATGTTCATATATTAAAGCAAATGAAATCTTTTTAACGTACTCAGAATGATCGATTTAGATAACAATTTACACTATAATAACTGGTAGCAGATGACATCGTTATAAAAATTTGAAAACGTAATACCACGCCATATTGTATCAATTTAAAATCTAAAATAGGTCAATTTTTTAATGTCATATCTACACCGAATATAAAGGAAACATTCCTATCTCCAGGTCCTTAAGCCATGGAATCCAATGGGACCTCAATGTACACGAAGTCCAATCCGATGTGAACTGAATGAACACAGACTTCAATCTTATGGGATATCAAAGAACACAGAGCTCAATCCAATGGAACTTCAATGTACACAGACTTCAAACTAATGTGATATCAATGAACATAGAGTTCCATCCTATTGAACGTCAATGTACACAGACTTCAAACTAATGTTATATCAATGAACATAGAGTTCCATCCCATGGAACGTCAATGTACACATACTTTAATCACATGGGACATCAATGTACACAGACTTCGATCACATCGGACCTCAATGTACACAGAGTTCAATCGTATTGGACCACAATGTACACAGAGTTCAGTCTGATTGGACCTCAATGTACACATAGTTATATCCCTGCTTACATAGCAAATTTATTATTATTAAGTATCATTACGTTAAATTATGAAATTCAGTATGTGTCGCCAGTGTGATGTCATCAAACCAATTTGTTCACATCATGCGCCTGGCTAGCCTTGCCCGTATTCGACTGTGAACACTGTAATGAGAATAATGGCTGGGTTATCGACTTGGCGATGCTGATGATAAAGATCATAAAGATGAAGCCCGTAACATTTGTAAAAACTTGTCCATCTTCCTTCTAAAAGACGATACCGGGCTTATTAATATATGATGTGTTTCCGGTCCGGATAAAATAAAACGGACCCGAGGGCGCGCGCGTGAGCTGTTACGAACCATGACGATCCCGAGGGTTCAATTTTTCGATCCGGACCGGAAACACATAATTACATACTTTAATTTATACTTTTTTTTGTAAAACTTGATGAAGAAAAACGCATTTTTGTACATTTCACCAAAAAGCGCGTGCGACATTGTTTACTAACGTCATAACGGGTACTAATTTACTTTCAATGATGACGTCAAGTAGTTTTTCTTAAATCGCGTTTCGATTATCATTTATAATTATTATTTATTTCATTTTTTTAGTAAATTTCTTGTAGAAATATATATTCGATCGGGCTCTATTTAAATTCCATACTTTTATTTTCATAAACTATACAGTAAAATAAATTTTATAAGTGCCATGCTGTTCGCCTGATTCATCTGGCCCCTCTATAACAACACTTAAGTCACTTTTCAATTTTTCCACATATAAGCATGGCATGATACAAATTTGTAAATGTTTAACTCTATTTAAAAAAAAGGATTCTGTTATATTGGTAAGCATCATTAATCATTTTTTAATAAAAGAACTTCTAGAGCAAATATTGTTTCAGGGCTGTAACCTCAACAGTTATTGATATCGATATTTAAATAGTTGTGTACTGTGTCTATTTTGTCTTGTAACCTTATGTGTTTCTTGCGGTGTCCTTTTCTCGAAAACTTAATCTTGATTTAACTAAATATAAGTTTATCGTAATTATCAGAGAAATTTTCTTTTTTTAAATGTCTTATGTTTCTTACTGCAAAAACCATTTGCTGGAGTTGTGTAAACCGAGCAAACACACGTGCTATTGTTCGGGTCGCATATGCTGTTGATATCTCCGAGCATACTACATTCGTCATAGCCCTTTTTTAAGCAACAAGTTTCGCCCAGCTTATATCCACCTGCAGCGTAACAACAACAACAGTATAACACTTAACATTCTTGACCCGTCTTGTCAACACACGTACGACCAAATGTTGGATATCGACCCAAGCAAGGGTCTCCTAGCTCATCTCCACCTGCAAGATAGCATTTAAGCCTTAATATCATAGGCCCGGCTAAACAACGCACGTACGACCAAGTATCGCATTTTACCATGTAAGATGTAATTGTATATTGACCGGTCTAAACATCCCACGTATGACCAAATATCGCATTTTAGTGAAGCAAGATCTTCATCGGAAGCGTAAAGACAATAACATTATAAACTTAACGTTATGGACTCGTCGTATCAACGTACGTACTATCAAATATTACACTTTGGTTAAAGCAAAAATGCCCTAGTTCATCTCCGCCTGCAACATATCACTTTCCACTTATTATTATGGACCCGTCGTATTGACGCACGTACGACCAAATGTAGCACTATGTTTGAAGCACCTAGTTCATCTCCGCCTAAAACATACCACTTAAGCCTTGATATTATAGGCCCGGCTAAACAACGCACGTACGACCAAACATTGCACTTCGGTTGAATCAAATATTTCCTAGCTCATCTCTGCCTGAAACATAACACTTAAGCCTTGATATTATAGGCCCGGCTAAACAACACACGCACGACCAAATATCGCACTTTGATTGTAGCAGGGATCTCCTAGCTCATCTCCGCATGCAACATAGCACTTAAGCCTTAATATTATAGGCCCGGCTAAACAACGCACGTACGACCGAATATTGCACTTTGGTTGAAGCAGAAATCTCCTAGCTCATCTCCACCTGCAACATAACACTTAAGCCTCAATGTTATAGACCCGGCTAAACAACGCACGTACGACCAAATATCGCACTTTGGTTAAAGCAGGGATCTCTTCGCTCATCTCCGCATGCAACATACCACTTAAGCCTTACTATTATAGGCCCGGCTCAACAACGCACGTACGACCAAATATCGCACTTTGATTGTAGCAGAGATCTCCTCTCTCATCTCCGCCTGCAACATAACACTAAGGCTTTAATATTATAGGCCCGTCTTAAAAAAACGCACGTACGACCAAATTCCGAAATTTGGTTGAAGTAGAGATCTCCTAGCTCATATTCGCCTGCAAAACATAACACTTAAGCCTCAATGTTATATGCCCGTCTTAATAACGCACGTACGACGAAATATTGAACTTTGCTAGAAGCAAGAATCTCCTAGCTCATCTCCACCTGCAAGATAGCATTAAAGCCTTAATATCATAGGCCCGGCTAAAGAACGCACGTACGACCAAGTATCGCATATTGGTTGAACTAGGGATCTTCTAGATCATCTCCACCTGCAAGATAACACTTAAATCTTAATAGTATTGGCCCGGCTAAACAACGCACATACAACCAAGTATCGCATATTTGTTGAACTAGGGATCTCCTAGATCATCTCCACCTGTAAGATATCACTTAAGTCTTAATAGTATCGGCCATTTTTAACAACGCATCTGCAACACCTAAAGTCTTAATATTATTGACATGTCATATCCAGGGGCGTACCTAGGCATACGGCAGTACGCCGTGGCGTTCAAAACAATTATGGCGCCCATGAAATGGAAAGACATTATATCTCGAAATCAGGAATAACAACCGAAGGTTAAGGGTGTGTGGTTAATGTTTGGTGCAATATAAGTGAATGATGTCGTCTAGGATCTAGAGAACACTTTGCAAAAAAAATTCGTTAGAGTATTCCCCTCCCGCTCAAACCCCCACCCCATATAAAGTATCGAGAACCAACTAATAAAAGACCTTCACATATCGACACCTTGCTCAAACGTCAGGGCGTACAGTTCGAAATGCTTAAGGTACGCCCCTGTTATCAATGCACGTACGACCAAATATAGTAAGATGAGTACCATCTTTGTACGAAAATCTATAACAGCACTGATTTTATAGTACCAGATAATGAATGACTACACTTTCGATGAAAATCTATGACAGCACTGATTTCGAAGTACCAGATAATGAATGACTACACTTTTGATGAAAATCTATAACAGCACTTATTTCGAAGTACCAGAAAATGAAGGACTACACTTTGGATGAGAATCTATAACAGCACTGATTTCGAAGTACCAGATAATGAATGATTACACTTTGGATGAAAATCTATAGCAGCACTGATTCCGAAGTACCAGATAATTAATGACAACACTTTGGATGAAAATCTACAGCAGCACTTATTCCGAAGTACCAGATAATGAATGACTACACTTTGGATGAAAATCTATAGCAGCACTGATTACGAATAACCAGATAATGGATGACTACACTATGGATGAAAATCTATAGCAGCACTGATTCCGAAGTACCAGATAATAAATGATTACACTTTGGATGAAAATCTATAACAGCACTGATTTCGAAGTACCAGATAATGAATGACTACACTTTGGATGAAAGTATGACTACTCGTTCGATACTATACCTTTTAACTATATCTTTTTTTCAAGAATCACTTAGTTATAATACATAAGTGTATGTACCAGAAAAATGAATAAATACACTGTTGCAACGCTATTCTGACTTACAGCATTTCTCCTCAAAGGTGTCATACATCATGCCCGGATTACTACACTCGCAGGTCCCAGCGATACATTTAAGACCATCATGTACACAACAGCTGTCGGGATCGGCTTGGCATACCTCTCCATATCTGACTGTAAGACAAGACAAATACTGATTTTTCAAAATTAATTGTCATCAGTGAAAATGAGTCCTGGTGAGGTTAAAGCGAGATGTTCATGTTTGCAAGATATAGTGCCTTATACGCAGGAAATCGATTAGTGTTGTTTTTTTTTAATATTGTTTGGAAATTAACAAAAAATCAATTTTGAACAGTGTTTAAATTTTGAACATTTTAATCATTTCGCTTGTTCATATTGTTTTTCGGGGTTGATGTAAATATCTCCAAAGGTCTCATTTTCGCAGACACTTAGCCGATTGCTTACAAATATTTTTTAATTTAACTATATTGTTGAAATCATTCTTGTTAAGATTTGAGACAGCTGTTTCAGCTGTACTTGTTTATATTTAAAGATGTGAGCACATCATCAACTATTTAACTATTTCACATTTCAAAGTTAGCAATAATGTCGTTAATCACGTTGTTCACTTTAACAAGGTTCTGAACAATGGGCCATTGTCATAAATGTATTATGTAAGCGTACGTTACCTAAAAATGAAAAAAAAGAAAAATAATGCCATTCCTCAGTCATATTGCGTTTTTAGGCATTTTTTCTTTTATGAAGAAACATCAATTAAGGTACGCGTACAAAAAGGTCAACGTCGTGGTTTTAGTTTGTAAACCGATATCTCTCAAAGAACCCTTATGCAAGACACACTCTACTGCAAGACATTTTACCAACACTTTTCCATCACAAGCAACTTTTTTATATATTCGTCATGTTTAAAAAAAACAAATACAATAATTGAACTACAGGCCGCAAAGATACAATGCAATCTAACGCAGCAGTATATCAGGTGTAAGTTGCTGAAGAAAAGGCGCTGTGTTCCGGTACAACAGTAGAGCGTATTACACAACAACGACCTGAATCAATAAAGCGCGTTCCGGTTTAATAAAGATAAAGTTAACAAATGGAAATGGAGCGAGAAAGTTTAAGCCCCGCTTTTAGAAAATCTTGATATTTTAACACGATTATTTTCAGTGCAACGACCTGAAACCAAAAAGGCGCTTTCCACGAGGCATCAAGTCTAAACACGGGAGCATAAGAGGCGCTTTAAGCTAACTTACCGTTGCATAGAATTTGGTTGTTTTGGTGCTCCATATACAACCGCAAAAGCGAAGCTCACCATAACAGTATTACGAAGTTATTATTAACTATATTGTTTTGCACTATTATCGAGTACAGCAATTACTTTTCGTTTTATGCTATCTTAGGGGCGGACCAAGCAACCAGAATGGAAGCGATATGATATATCTCACCTTATAAAACGTGAACATGTCACTTTATATTAAAAAGGTGACATGACACTTACTGCACGATCCAGGTGTTGTCGTCTCCGGTGTCGGCGTCTGCGGTGTCGTCGTCTGCGGTGTCGTCGGCGTCGTATGTGCCGTTTCCGTAGTTAAGGGTCCATTATCTGGTATAGACAGAGAGGATTTACCGCGAGTCTTTCTTATCCTTTAAGACATACCATTCTTACAAGTTATTGGTTTTAAAGATACATGTAATACCAAATTTCTTAATTACAACTAGTTAAGACTAGAGAAATGAAACCATATCTAATAGTCAGAGCTGTTGGACCACTCTATATGTCATTCATCGCAGGTCTCGCGGCATTTTGGGTATACAATTACTCTTTTGGCGAATATCCCTTCAACCGGCGGGGGTAAAGATCCCCCTTTGGCTACACAATTTTGTTTAAGTCACACTTGGGGATGAGACGGGGTCAAGTCATAATGCAACCATTAAAGGGCGCGGGCTTATCATAATAAACACAACAAAAACAACAACAACAATAGCATTATTTTGACTTTAAAATATTCAATTATTTACTGCGTATTTTACTTTCACTTTTGGTTTATAGTTTCTGCAGTACTGATGTTGAAGGTTCATTGCTTTTGAACTTTAATTTGATTGGCTGTTCGTTTTAGGGGTATAAATAAAGAAAAAGTTCGCGGTTTTTCATTAGAACATTTTTTCTTCGAGTTGCAAGTTTGTATATTTTTTTGCCCTCCCTCCCTACCCTATAATATATTATTAAAAATTTGCATTTTTGCGTGCTTTAATAATTTGTATGTTTTGATGAAGTAGGTGTTTGTTTAAATTGGTAAATGTATGAATGATTGGTATGTCTTGACAAAATATGTATATAAATTATTATAGATAAGGATTGTTTAAGATATATACAGTACACTAATAATCAATATGTTTTGGTCAAAGGATTTTCATATAAATAACTTCAATGTATATTTATAATATATTTGTGATTCTATTACTAGTAATATTGCATAACTGTTTAATTGTTTGGCATAATTTATGATTGGATACATTTATGTATTATTTTGAATTTAAGGTGGTTTGCTTGTGTTGGAATTTTTAATCGCTTGTTGATTTGTCATTGATTGATGGATTTACCGTCAATTTATTTGCAACTCGATCAGGTTCGAATTATCAAACGCATTATTAACTATGACATTTTGTTGTTAATTTAGTGTTCGATAGGAAAATCGATATTTCAAGATCAGAGTTTTGTCAACTGGTTACAATTATTAGATTCATGAGCAGATTATTAATTACTCGACAGTCTTTCTTTCCGGTACTTATTTAACCATTGAGTGCAACGGAAATATCTCGTTATGCGCGTAGGTTTGTTCACAAAGCCGTCTGGCGACAAATCATAAAATTAAATTTACTGGTCAAAGATTATATTTACTGGCAAAAAACACAACACGGACTTAATCGGAGTTGACGTCTTCCTCGTTTTACTATATGATTATATGAATACACGGAAATATAAAAAAATTCAGTGGCGTGATATACGTTGGCATTGCAATCTAAGAGTAGTTAATTATAAATAGATTTTTAGAAAAGTCATTCCTAAAGGAACACATTAAAACAAAATATATGATATTGGTGTATATGCCGTTTAATGTCTCAATGGATATCACTTTCTATGTTATAAGCATTATCTGATGAGAGCACTACGAGTCTGCGTTGTTAACAGCAATCTCCTTCGCATTGATCTCCCTCGACGAAAGGAGCCACGTATGCAAACAGCTGTTGAAGTAGTTATTTGGTGTTTTTTAATTGTTTTTTAACATGTATTTATGCAGTAGTTTATTAACGTTCCAGTTCATAAAGGTAATAATCATTCGCCGCGTTACTCAGATGCTCATGGGAAGAGGATGGGGGATTTGGAAAGGACTTATTTCGCACATAATTAAAAAAGGGATACCCGATCTGTGCTGATTAATTCTTAATTATGAGTATTGTGTGTGTACAACGAGTTTCGAGTTTTATTTACGCTTTACACATATATATGTGAATAGAGGTAGATATACATATTATGATATTACATATTATAATATAAAGAAATTAATAAACTACTGAACCAGGCTTTCGGGGTTAAGAGCTATACACTTATTTTTGTAGTTATGAAAAGACATAATTGCTTAATCAAATTCTATTCATATTTAAAGAGATGCAATATACACATAATTTGCATTAAGTATAACAAATCTTTTATTACAGATGAAAAGATAAGTTAGGTTACATTGCCAGGGGGTACCTTAATAATTTAAGTATAACCGAGATGAATTTGCTGATGTTAATTAGCGTTTGACAATCATTCTCACACATTATCCTTTTAAAACAAAAAATGTTTCTTGCAATAACAAAGTGGGTACATTTCACCCTCCTCTCACATCCCTGAGTCCTGATTACTGCTTAATTTTTGAGCGAGTTATAAATACATCTTAAGTTTTCAAGCTAGTCCTGAATACTTGTTGATACATATAACAAAAGCAGTTGAAGATTTAAAGCAAACTGAGATGTTTATATATGGTAATTCATCGCCAAAAAAGGTAGTACACGAGAGTTTGTGTAATCATGAGGTTAATTTATGTTGATTTTGTTTTGATAATTGGAACTATTTTGTGTTAGAGTCTCTGAGGTGTGATGACAGCGTTATGGTACATTTTGTTAAAGATGCACTATCACTCCCAAATAAGATTTACCATATTTCATACAATTGTTTTAACTTACCATAAAAGATTAATTAATGTCGAAAACAATTGTTCTTATGAGGGATACTGCGTTTAATTTGAAAGAAAGATGCTGAAAACATTTCTGCCTTCTGAGACGATAGTAGATCACAGTAAATATTTTAGCATTCACCAATCATTTAATATTTTTGCGTTTTCAGCTATAAAATACACGGTTATAAACTTGTTATCAGTAATTAATATTTTCCATAATTGCATTATTTAGTAAGTAAGTGATGGTTTATCACTTTAAATTATGTATGTTATACATGTGTATGTATTGATTTTGAATAAGAGTGTCACTTTAAAATTGCGTTTCGCATGTAGTTTTTATGGCTCGTCCTTTTTAAAAAGCCATAAGTCATAGTTTTAGTTTAAGTCATAGCCATTCATGTCGTATTCTATATTTAGGATTTTTCTAGAAAAACTGTGAAATGAAACTAAAGATTAATGTAAATACAACTGTACATCTGGGGCCGTTTTCATGAAGCATCTTAAGTCATTTCCTAACTTTAGTCTATTTCTTAAAACTTTTCATATCAAATGACCAATGAGATACTTAAATTAGGGAAGTGACTTAAGTAAGGAAACGAATTAAGATGATTTACGAATCCCAGTCCTGCTTAAGATTCTTGGGTTTGCATAATGAGTTTTTTAGGTGTAAGTGAGGGCAAAAGGTTTGGAAATATGAACTATTCAGCAGAGGCCATTCCTAACAACATAAAAAAATTATGCATAATTTGATAACATTCAACTCTTCGTCTCAACTCAAGGTGTATGCCAAATGTGTTGAACATGCGTCCTATCATTTCAGACATGAACATGTTTGAAATTTTATATCCTAGAAGCAAGGGACCCTAATTCAGACACAGCCGGATCCAATGGTTTGAAGATATCTTGATGAGAACGCTTTTTAGTCCGTATTCACTGACGTACTGAGTATAAATTTTAGACTCATTCTGAGAAAACTAAATTTTTAAATGTTTCAAAATATCTTGAACATAATGAATTTTGACAACAGATGCCTTTATGCACTATACTATCATTTTTACAACAAAATTTAATTTTTGCTCTTCTGGGTCTGATTGATTCTAAAACTTTTTTACTAACAGTTTCAAACCTGAGTTCAGGCTCAAGACTCAAAAAAGCAAATATTTATTTAATTTTACCTAAAATATCCTAAATTTATTACTATTTGATAAAATTACAATTATTTACACAAGTTGTTTATAAATAAGAAATATAAAATATTTGTTGTATTTAAACGAAGAAATAATATTTTTGTCCTTCTTTATTCAATGTAAAAAATACTGAGTCAATGTATTCCGGATAAAACGAATTTCCGGATGTAAGGAACGATCTTCTTTTGGCCCGAGGAGTTCGTTATATCCGGTGTTTACTATTTATGTTTTTTATACCTTTTACTGGCGCATTTTCTTAGAAAGACTTTGGTCAAAATTCCAAATATACATACACTACAGCAAAAAATGTAACTATGTACAACTCATTTTTTTTAACAATTTTTTTTAAAGTACACTTTTTTAGATATTGACTAAGATTTTTATCAATATATTCTATGAGAAATTACGTTTATAAAAAGAGTAGAAAGATTTTGAATCACACTATGCTTTTATGTGGTAAATTGGCTTGACATTGAGATTCAGACTTGACTGAAGTTTTTTCTGAAGATATTCTGTAGCTATATCTAGCTAATGTCAACGCCGATGTTCTTATAACTGATAACGTCACTTCATATATAAAATTATTTACGCGTTGCAATGCAGTAGAAGATTACAAACACTTTTTATTAAATGTCCGACCTTTAAAAATATTTTGAATGCTATGCTTGAGCTTTTAAAAAGATGTGGAACACACATAGCAATAAAGGATATTAGATATGTAGTTATAGGTAACCAAATTGATCAAAACGAATATAATATTGTAAACATTGTTTTATGTCAGATTGTTTATTGTACTTATAAATCCTACTTTATTTGTGAAAGTAGATCCAAACCGATAAAAAGTATATATCATTTATATAACGATTTGATAGTCTGAAAAATAAACGCTTTTTGGAATGATATTGTTGATGAAACTACTATTAATGTTAAAGCAACTTATTAAAATATTTACTATTTAGCCCAATTGTTAAACTGTTGTGATAAATAATCATTAAGATTTTACTTCATGGCATCGAACTATTACATATTGTAAAATAAACTGGAAATTCCAAACAAAACAAAAAGTTATGTTCATATACATGGACGTGTTTTAGAAAATATAGTAACAATGACCTCAACCGCGTGGCCAACTCCTACCTAAGGAATATCATACGAACAATGTTTAAATTGGACATATTTAGTGACTCAATACCTTAAATTAAAGAAAACTAATAAACAGTGCTGCTGCAAGGTATGATATGTAGATATTTAGATTTTTATCAGTTCTGTTAAGTTCTCGAACATGAGTATCATTTTGTTCTTGAATGTAAACTGTAAATTGATATAAGAAAATCACACATAGATAAGATTTATCATGTACGACCGAATGAGATAAATTTTGTACAATTAATCACCCATCAAAATATCAATGTAAATAGGAAACTAGCGATGTATGTATTAAATATATTTATGAAAGAAAACTATCATAATTATAACAGATAAATAGTTATGCTATAATTGTACTCTCCTCACGCTTTATTTGATGTATTATTAACTTTAAAAATGATTAAAATTCGTACATAAATGATGATATTTGGATGAACATTGACTATAAAATATCACATATATATATGTGTGTGTGTGTGTGTGTGCGTGTGCGTGTTGTGTGTGTGTGTGTGTTTTGCTGCTTGTGCACGTATGTGCATATGCACGACCTTTTACCAGCCTATGTTCGACTTTAAGCTGGTGGGAGCGACACAACTCCCTTTGCAGTAGATATTTAAAGAGTTTTCTATATTTCACTATCGTGACCCTGTACTTCACTTACGAACAACGAATGTTGTTAAAATTACTTGAAAATTACTTAACAAGTAATTAAAAATACTTATTATCTTTTATATATTAAAATTAATAACACGACGATGGGGTAGGACACCCCGCTTATCTCTAAATCTGAAATGGTAGATCGTGTAAATTTAGATTTATAAACGTTTTCAAAGCGCGAAATGGGAGGACAAGTAATTTGTAGGCAGGATTGCGATACTGATAAAGTTGAACATGCGTACCAAACAACAAAATATTTCTGTTCTGCTAAATCCGTGAGTCCCGAGAACTGCGTAATTGGGTCCTGTATCTCGCGTACCAAAACGGGGGGGGGTCAACCCAAGTATTGGTAAAAGATAGGAAATAGCCCAATATGATATTATCAATGTTAGTTTTTTAATGTATATGTAATGTTGGTGCCAATTTATTAGAGTGTCTTTTCAGTGCACACTTTCGTAAAGCTTGCTGTTATCACGTAATCAAGTTATGTGACCCTTGATGTTTAATCTATTACAGCTCTTAACGATCTTGCCGTTGCATACCCACACGGTATGTGAACGATTGTGAAGAAAGTTATGATAACTTATACATCCGGGCCCCTTTTCAATAAAGATCGCAAGGCTCAAGATGGCGATACTCCCATTTTGGTCATTAGTTTAAATATTAAATATTTCACAACGATTGTGAAGAAAGTTATGATAACTTATACTAAGTCACTCTCGTTGGCACAATGTTGCGCGAGAATTTGGTCTTGTGTTGTGGGGGAAACCGGAGAACCCGGAGACACCAACTTGTCCGGCTTGGTAACCACTAACCAAACTCACATTCGCCCAAGCATTCGGAACTCCTCGGCCATTTTTTTCAAAAACAACCTCGGATGTATGCCGGTACACCAGTTGAAGTAGTTCGTATTTGTTTGAATTGTATCGTTAATTAAATTAAGTGTTTTAGAGTTGTATTTATTGATCTAAGTTTAAATTGATTACCAGTGAAGTGTATTATTGCAAACATAAATAAGATTCCCAAGAGTTAAGACATAAAGTTTAAGTGCTAAATAAAATTACTACGCGATCTACTTGCAGCGGACTTAAACGTACCTCTTTTTGAGTATGTAAACCGTCCAAATACATCCGAGGTTGTTTTTGAAAAAAATGGCCGAGGAGTTCCGAATGGCGCCCAAGCCGGGAATCGAACCCGGTCGCCTTGATGAGAAGCGAGTGCGCTAACCACTGCACCGGACAACCTGCGCTTCAGTACAAATATGGTTATCTCGAACCTTTATTGTATAGATCCGTAAATTTACGGATTTCCCCGAGCACTCTTAAGCAGCGTAATGTTTACGGCTACGAT
Source organism: Mya arenaria (assembly GCF_026914265.1). Lineage (NCBI taxonomy): Eukaryota > Metazoa > Mollusca > Bivalvia > Myida > Myidae > Mya > Mya arenaria. Next base: position 60,749,091 of record NC_069131.1, on the reverse strand, counting down.
ATCTTATTGAAACAGGCCCCAGTGCATGTATTTTTCTTATATTATATCTCATTCTTGAATTGTGTTGTTTGTGTGTGTGTTTTCTGTAACACAATGAAAACATTAGTATCTAGTATAGTCTAGATAGTAAACTTATGTTTTTTTATCGATTTTCGTTTATTGTAATTTCATTTGTATGGAAGACTTTATCTTATATCCAAATAAAGTAATTTATGATTCTAATGCATCAATAATTGTTTAAAAATGGAAACCATGAATGCCACAATTCATTAAACCAGGTTTTAGATTCCTACAATCTACCCATCAATTCGAACTAAAGATATTGAGCGGAAACCACCTGTTGACAATCGGCCGCTCGCCCGTTAGCCCGACGAACGACATATATCCCAATCCAATAATTTCGAAATACCTCAGTAATAATTATTAATATGTAATTAAAGTAATGAAAACTAAACTAACCAGGAACGCACTTCTTGCATTTATAGTCGAATATGAAGCCATCTTTGCAGACGCACACTTTACTATATCCGTATGTGTCGCATATGGCATTTTCATCTTTACAGTAATGACAGTCGTCACAACACTGGCCGACTTCGAGCGCTAAAATATAGACAAACACAAACGTCTGGGTTACAGTAACAAATAAACATCAATAAGATATTAAAGGCGTTTCAATTAAACAGCTACGGGAAGAAGGGGGGGGGGCTGAAAAACTGAAGACATATCATATAATGATTAATCAATGTGTATGCCATTTCAACCGACTGAGGTAGAAATTATCATTTTCTCACAATTTCTACTTTGGCCTCCGCTTATTTATACACTAATTAAAATAAATGCTAAAATAATGTCATTCAGAATGTTTTCCATTAAATATTTTAATAGATCACAATCCTACACCCAGAAAACCTATATCGAATGCCTGCAAAACCTTTTCTAAAATGTGGTCTTTTTAGTCTAAATTATACAGAAAATCGTTCCTAGGCGCATCCTCAAATTAAAACTGTCCATGGGGAGCATGTCCCCGTACGCCCCTAGAACGACGGACCTAAATATTATACTTCAGCCGCACCACTCTTTAAATGCCGACGGCGAGCCTACATTAAATAGATTGTAAGAAGAAAGAAAAAGTGTTTATGCGGATGTATGTCAAATGGCATTATAGGTAAGGTAGAGGTGGTGGTTGTTGATGAATGTCTGCATTTAGAATATAACCCTTATTTCAGGCAATGAAGTTGCAGATAGGCATTCATTAAGTACTAGGTTAAATCGTTAAGAATTTCAACTATCGCGGGTGTTTAAAGGTTCGTCTACTGCCACTCATCCGATACACATTTTCTGCGTCAAATTTTGCGTTGACAAAGTGTCAGCCAATGAGGTTGTATTCTGTCTCAATTAGATGGCCTAAAGTATACGCTACGCTCACTCCGCCCATTCTTAATCATTAAGATTGGCTTCATGTCATCTGACTATTATTCAAAACATTATTCTTACTAGATGTTTGTCGGCGAGACGCCAACAATGTCGAGCCCGCAAATGTCACAATTATTCAACAGTTATGATAAAATTAGCTTTTAACCATGAATGTAATTAAACCTTTGACATATATTCATGTTTCTTGTACCAGGTACGCTTTCTTCTCATCGTAACCACCATCATTTTAAAATCCCTAAATGCGTAGCCAAGTTACAGCCCAGACAAGCTTTAATCGGACGGACGTACGAACTCACGCACGCATGGACACCAAACCACCATTGTGGCGATAATAACGAAAGCAGTTGCTATACCATCACATATAGGGGAAACCCAACATTCTTTTTATAAGTTCAAAAAAGAATATATTCAGCGTGACTTTGTGACAAATATTTTTCCAGTCTGTTTAACCTTTTTCTCGTTAAACCTACCGAATAGTACGTTCTTAATACGATTTTGCGTACACGTTCCTATTATACTATTCATTTTTGGGGCAATATTGAGGGAAAAACTTAGGGGAAAACACCCATATGCGGCTGAAAATGTCCGAGATTTCTATCGACGTTCTGTTTACATATGACATAAAATCACTTGGTATGTATACCCTTGAACAAACATCAGTCAATGAAAAATATAAGCCTTTATAAACTTATTTTTATTAATAGCTACGTGGCCACAAATCCCCCAGTTAAAAAAGCGCCAAAATATCGCTAATATTTGATTATCCGGACACAAATCATAATTATGTTGTTTTGTTTTTTGATAATATACCTCAAAAGAGTTTAAAATCATAATGCATTAAAATAAAAAAAATAAAAAATTCTTTGTATAAACCTATATTGTGCCCCTTAAGAATTAAACAAAAATACATCTATCAATTGTACCCTTTGCTGTGCCTCTTTAAAGGCACTCGCTCATGGTTTGTTAAATGCACTTTTCTTTTTAATTACGAAATAAAGTGTGGCAAATCATAAGGAGTGTTAAAACTAAAATACCAAAAGCTGAAACCCTTCAGCAAATGTAGATATTTGCTCAAATATCGTCTTTGAAGACCACAATTTTTAATACCGTTCCCAACGGGTTTCAGCGATTTCAGCGATTTCATTGACGCGTGATTGCTAAGTCGGCTGATTGATTATCACGTGATGTTATCAATGTATTTTTAAAAGGTCCAAATATCAACCACTTTAGTGAAAGTCCTTGTGGCCTAGTGGTGGAGGCGTCCGTTTTATATTTTTTCTAGATTTTCCCGGTGTGTGTTCGAACTCCACTAATTTAAAAACCAAAATCCGTTTTTATACTTAAATTTTATTTTTTTGCAATTTCGATTTCATGGAGTAATATAATGATAAAATAAGTTTTTTAAGATGCATTACAGGGAAAACTCATTTTTGGTCCAAAAAAGTTATCGAGTACCTTTAACTACCAGTTTACACATGTTGCAAAAGACAAGGCACACATGTTAAGAAAGGCTTAATCGATAATCGAATATAGTCATGTTGCATAATTCACAAAATAATGTAGACTAATATTTATTTATGTATATCAAATATAAGAAAACCGCCTACACACAAACTAAATTATTGAGCAATAACGAAATACTCGACAATTGAATAGATAATTTTTGTAATACTTTGCATGCATTATAAGAAACCATATGGCTATTGATGCACGAAGTGTTTGCATTGCCCGGGCACACAGACTGGGACAGAGGCATTCCCGAAGGCAGCCCTAGAACAGGCCAATCATTGCTAATTTCCGAGATTTTGGTAATGTTAATCTTATCATGAGCAACGCTAGGCGTCTGAAAAATACCCCCTTTTCTATTGATTTCGATTTTCCGCGTGAGATTCAGGAAGCTCGGGGGCGTCTGTGGCTTAAGTATAAGGATCTCAAAAATCGGAATCCGCAGTCGAGGGTGCAGATTGTATACCCAGCCAAGCTGATCCATGACGGTACCCTGTTGCACGATGAATTACCAGAATGGGGTCAGTATATAGGAGCCAACAGACTCGCAAAACTAGAGCGTATTAACAATGTAAAACCCACACACAAACAAAACTAATGAGCAATAACGAATAGAGAATTTTTGTAATACTTTGCATGCATTATACAATACAAAGATAACATAAAGCATCAACACAAGATCCAACCTAGACAGAATATGACCTAATAAGTAACAGTAATCACTTATTAAAGACCGGTCAACATGCTGATGTACATGCATAAAGCAATATATAGCATGAGACATGCAAGACCAAAAACTCTGGTTTGAATAGTTGTAACTCTGAAAAAGTCATGCAAACTATTTAAATATTGTCGGGTTATTCCCCTTTTAGACTACAAACATCGGCTTGCTATTGTTACTTACGGGTACACGGGCAAGGTGGGGGTTCGCTCGAGGTTTCACTGGAGGATTCGCTCGAAGATTCGCTGGATTCAGATTTAGATTCAGATTCAGATTCCCCCTCGTAGTAGTAATCAGAATGAAAAAATCCACCTCCAAATCTACATTGAACAGCTGCCAGAAGAGCAAGGGTCTGTTTAAAAATGAAAAAAATGAGGTTAAAAATTGTTCCATATTTAAAGAGAACTGTTTATTTTACAAGAATGTTTTAGGTTTGGTCGAATAACGTTTAACATTAGCTAAACTATTATGATAGCAATGACGAACAGAAGGTTTACATACCACGTGGTTATAAAGTGATGTATACAAAAATATGATGCGAAGATTGCCCATATGCACTAAATAATGAAGATGCTGTTGTCCATATGGAGAAAATCATGAAGGGGCTAATATCCTCTGTTGCAGGGCTATCATCCGCATGTGCAATATCATGAAGAGACTTTTGTCCGTCTTTGCAAATTTCAGCTCAGGGTCTAATGTCCTAAAGGTTAATGTCCTAGGGGTCTTAGGGGCTATATCCTAGGGGCTAATGTCCTAGGGGTCTTAGGGGCTTATTTCATATGGGCTAATGTCCTAGGGGTCTTAGGGGATAATGTCCATGGGGCTAATGTCCTAGGGGTCTTAGGGGCTAATGTCCTAGGGGCTAATGTCCTAGGGGTCTTAGGGGCTTATTTCATACGGGCTAATGTCCTAGGGGTCTTAGGGGATAATGTCCATGGGGCTATTGTCCTAGGGGTCTTAGGGGCTAATGTCCTAGGGGCTAATGTTCTAGGGGTCTTAGGGGATAATGCCCTAGGGGCTAATGTCCTAGGGGTCTTAGGGGCTAATGTCTTAGTTGCTAATGTCCTAGGGGTCTTAGGGGAAATGTCCTAGGGGCTAATGTCCTAGGGATCTTAGGGACTAATGTCCTAGGGACTAATGTCTTAGGGATCTTAGGGGATAATGTTCTAGGGGCTAATGTCCTAGGGGTCTTAGAGGATAATGTCCTAGGGGCTAATGTCCTAAGGGTCTTAGGGGATAATGTCCTAGGGGCTAATGCTCTAGGGGTCTAAGGGGATACTGTCTTAGGGGTCTTAGGGTTTAATGTCCTAGGGGCTATAGTCAGTCTACTATATATAAGTTTACGTGGTCACATACTTATTAAAGACTGTTCAGTATATTAATCGTGACTTTGTGACCAATATGTTCCCAGTCTGTTAAACCCTTTTCTCGTTTAACCAACCGAATATATGGTTAGTTCTTAATAGGATTTTGCGTACACGTACCTATTATGCTAATCAGGTTTTGGGCAGTATTGAAGGGAAAAACACCATATGCGGCTGAAAATGTCCGAAATCTCTATTGCCGTTCTGTGACATCAAATCACACGGTATGTCTTCCCTTGAACAAACATCTGACTATGTTTTATATCGCGACCTGATTGATTAGCGAAAACAGGCTCATTTCAAACCCTCGTAAGAGTTTTGAGCAATCTAAGGCATCTACTGTCCTGAAGAACAGAACAGTTCTTCAGGATTAACTTGGAACGCAATAACCTTCGGATATGTTTCGTTATTGTTTCCGTTATAATTCACAATGGTTTGAGAATAGGTGAACGATTTAGTGCCTTAAAGGTATTCTTTGAAAGTCATAAAAATCATAATTTATATACACTGACATCTACATCAAAACTAGAAATGCATACAGGAGAACCTGTTTTAAGGGGCCACTATAATCGAGTGGCCATTGAATTCAGCCGTGCTTGAAAATTCCATATGGCACCCCATGCGAGATGAGTCTCGCGCTGTGACGTAATATTTTTATTTCTTTAATTATACACTTAATGTGACCATAAATATGAGGTTTCAATAGAGGAGTTCCATAAACATTTACGTTACAAAAATATACATTCAAAACAAAACAAAATATCCCTTAAAAGACGTGATACTGAAGGAACTTCTTGACGTCATTCTCGTTTACCAGAGTTACGTACCTTTCACCTGAGTGACGTACAACTAAATTTTATAACGATCGAACCTCTGATGAATGAGAATGCTTGACGTATGCAGCGATAAAAATTACAGCGCGTCATGACGTTAGTAAACATCATCGCAAAAAAAAGTAAATTAGGTATGCTAGAAGAAATATCAATCATATGAGTCCGGTCCAGAAAGCAAATACCCGACCATCGCGCACGCTGCGTAGCAACGCAGGTGCCCTTCTGTCGGATTTTTTTATCCGCACCGGAAACGCATGACAGATATTATAAGAACTATGTTATTATATAACTAATTCATCATTAGTCTTGATGTTAATATTCAACCACGACTGAATTCCAATTTTCTCAATTTCTTATAAATGCAAAAACGAATTTCACATTTTTCAAATCATGTGATTCAATCTGAGAATTTAGAATACCGTATTTACAATTTTGCAAATGATTTTATATTTAAAATAAATAAAATCAGACTTACGAGAAATATCCTCAACATTTTAAAGAGCATCCGTAAAATCGGAGTACAACACTTTTCTCCCGACACTCGCAATATCCCCAATAATCCTGCTGTCCACCGATATATATACTGAACGTAAAAAAATAATCCTTTGGGCTGGTTTTCATTCAAAGCATCCATTGCACGCTCAGAAAGCTGTCGTTTCCTGATGCGCGCGCATATACAACGTTAAATTTCCGGATGCACACGTAGACAATTGTGCAGTCTGACGCAAATTTGTGCGTAAGAATATTATATATTATGATGAAACTGATAGCGCTCTTTATTTCAATACGGTACCAAATGTTTGATTGTAAACGCCTTGAATATTCAGTCATACAACATATTGTATTATGCATAAGAAATATAACTAAAGATATGCAAATATATAGAAAGTTATGATTTAATAGTGAAGCTTAAAACTGAAAAATAAAAACGTGATGGAATGTAAACTTTTTGCAGAATAATTATAATCGATTCCAAATTCAAACAGAAAATTGCATATCATAATCGTTTTATTTTGCTGTTGTAATTTTTTCCAAGTACATCCGAAACTAGTTATGTCGAAGTCGTTTAGACCTCGGGAAATACTTCTAGATAACGAACATTCGATATTAACGAAATACAGAACATGTCAAACAAAAAAGAAAACTATCGAAAAACAATTAGACGTAACCAGAACAATGAGATAACAGAGTTCGACAAAATAAACGACTGTATTGGCCACAAGCGTGCCATCATTCACTCACCTGAACGGCTGTATTGACCACAAGCGTGCCATGATTCACTCACCTGAACGACTGTATTGGCCACAAGCGTGCCATCATTCACTCACCTGAACGGCTGTATTGACCACAAGCGTGCCATGATTCACTCACCTGTACGACTGTATTGGCCACAAGCGTGCCATCATTCACTCACCTGAACGACTGTATTAGCCACAAGCGTGCCATCATTCACTCACCTGTACGACTGTATTGGCCACAAGCGTGCCATCATTCACTCACCTAAACGACTGTATTGACCACAAGCGTGCCATCATTCACTCACCTGTACGACTGTATTGACCACAAGCGTGCTATCATTCACTCACCTGAACGACTGTATTGGCCACAAGCGTGCCATCATTCACTCACCTGAACGACTGTATTGACCACAAGCGTGCTATCATTCACTCACCTGAACGACTGTATTGGCCACAAGCGTGCCATCATTCACTCACCTAAACGACTGTATTGACCACAAGCGTGCCATCATTCACTCACCTGAACGACTGTATTGACCACAAGCGTGCCATCATTCACTCACCTGAATGACTGTATTGGCCACAAGCGTGCCATCATTCACTCACCTGAACGACTGTATTGGCCACAAGCGTGCCATCATTCACTCACCTAAACGACTGTATTGGCCACAAGCGTGCCATCATTCACTCACCTAAACGACTGTATTGACCACAAGCGTGCCATCATTCACTCACCTGAAAGACTGTATTGGCCACAAGCGTGCCATCATTCACTCACCTGAACGACTGTATTGGCCACAAGCGTGCCACCATTCACTCACCTGAACGACTGTATTGGCCACAAGCGTGCCTTCATTCACTCACCTAAACGACTGTATTGGCCACAAGCGTGCCACCATTCACTCACCTGAACGACTGTATTGGCCACAAGCGTGCCATCATTCACTCACCTAAACGACTGTATTAGCCACAAGCGTGCCATCATTCACTTACCTAAACGACTGTATTGGCCACAAGCGTGCCTTCATTCACTCACCTGAACGACTGTATTGGCCACAAGCGTGCCTTCATTCACTCACCTGAACGACTGTATTGACCACAAGCGTGCCATCATTCACTCACCTAAACGACTGTATTGGCCACAAGCGTGCCACCATTCACTCACCTGAACGACTGTATTGGCCACAAGCGTGCCTTCATTCACTCACCTGAACGACTGTATTGGCCACAAGCGTGCCACCATTCACTCACCTGAACGACTGTATTGGCCACAAGCGTGCCATCATTCACTCACCTAAACGACTGTATTGACCACAAGCGTGCCATCATTCACTCACCTGAACGACTGTATTGACCACAAGCGTGCCATCATTCACTCACCTGAACGACTGTATTGGCCACAAGCGTGCCACCATTCACTCACCTGAACGACTGTATTGGCCACAAGCGTGCCTTCATTCACTCACCTAAACGACTGTATTGACCACAAGCGTGCCATAATTCACTCACCTGTACGACTGTATTGGCCACAAGCGTGCCATCATTCACTCACCTGAACGACTGTATTGACCACAAGCGTACCATCATTCACTCACCTAAACGACTGTATTGACCACAAGCGTGCCATCATTCACTCACCTGTACGACTGTATTGGCCACAAGCGTGCCATCATTCACTCACCTGAACGATTGTATTGACCACAAGCGTGCCATCATTCACTCACCTGAACGACTGTATTGACCACAAGCGTACCATCATTCACTCACCTGAACGACCCCAGTTGGCCACAAGCGTGCCATCATTCACTCACCTGAACGACTGTATTGACCACAAGCGTGCCATCATTCACTCACCAGAACGACTGTATTGACCACAAGCGTGCCATCATTCACTCACCTGTACGGCTGTATTGGCCACAAGCGTGCCATCATTCACTCACCTGTACGACTGTATTGGCCACAAGCGTGCCATCATTCACTCACCTGAACGACTGTATTGACCACAAGCGTGCCATCATTCACTCACCTGAACGACTGTATTGGTCACAAGCGTGCCATCATTCACTCACCTGAACGGCTGTATTGGCCACAAGCGTGCCATCATTCACTCACCTGTACGGCTGTATTGGCCACAAGCGTGCCATTATTCACTCACCTGTACGGCTGTATTGGCCACAAGCGTGCCATCATTCACTCACCTGAACGACTGTATTGGCCACAAGCGTGCCATCATTCACTCACCTGAACGACTGTATTGGCCACAAGCGTGCCATAATTCACTCACCTGAACGACTGTACTGGCCACAAGCGTGCCATCATTCACTCACCTGAACGACTGTACTGGCCACAAACATGCCATCATTCACTCACCTGAACGAATGTACTGGCCACAAGTGTGCCATCATTCACTCACCTGAACGACCCCAGTTGGCCACAAGCGTGCCATCATTCACTCACCTGAACGACTGTATTGGCCACAAGCGTGCCATCATTTACTCACCTGAACGACTGTATTGACCACAAGCGTGCCATCATTCACTCACCTGAACGACTGTATTGGCCACAAGCGTGCCATCATTCACTCACCTGAACGACCCCAGTTGGCCACAAGCGTGCCATCATTCACTCACCTGAACGACTGTATTGACCACAAGCGTGCCATCATTCACTCACCTGAACGACTGTATAGGCCACAAGCGTGCCATCATTCACTCACCTGAACGACTGTATTGACCACAAGCGTGCCATCATTCACTCACCTGAACGACTGTATTGGCCACAAGCGTGCCATCATTCACTCACCTGAACGACTGTATTGGCCACAAGCGTGCCATCATTCACTCACCTGAACGACTGTATTGGCCACAAGCGTGCCATCATTCACTCACCTGAACGACCCCAGTTGGCCACAAGCGTGCCATCATTCACTCACCTGAACGACTGTATTGACCACAAGCGTGCCATCATTCACTCACCTGAACGACTGTATTGGCCACAAGCGTGCCATCATTCACTCACCTGAACGACTGTATTGGCCACAAGCGTGCCATCATTCACTCACCTGAACGACTGTATTGGCCACAAGCGTGCCATCATTCACTCACCTGAACGACTGTATTGGCCACAAGCGTGCCATCATTCACTCACCTGAACGACAGTATTGGCCACAAGCGTGCTATCATTCACTCACCTGAACGACTGTATTGGCCACAAGCGTGCCATCATTCACTCACCTGAACGACTGTATTGGCCACAAGCGTGCCATCATTCACTCACCTGAACGACTGTATTGGCCACAAGCGTGCCATCATTCACTCACCTGAACGACTGTATTGGCCACAAGCGTGCCATCATTCACTCACCTGAACGACTGTATTGGCCACAAGCGTGCCATCATTCACTCACCTGAACGACTGTATTGGCCACAAGCGTGCCATCATTCACTCACCTGAACGACTGTATTGGCCACAAGCGTGCCATCATTCACTCACCTGAACGACTGTATTGGCCACAAGCGTGCCATCATTCACTCACCTGAACGACTGTATTGACCACAAGCGTGCCATCATTCACTCACCTGAACGACTGTATTGGCCACAAGCGTGCCATCATTCACTCACCTGAACGACCCCAGTTTCTCGAAAGTTCTTAAGCTTAACAGGCTTGAGTAGTTAATTTCAATTACCCAAAATACTTAAATAAATTTGATTTGATAAATGAAAAATGGTTAAATGTGATTTTCATTAAGACAATTCCCATTTAAAGTCTAAAACTTATTAAAGAATTTTCCAAGTTTCCAAGTTTTATTTTCAAACAACTCAGTTCATGTAACATGACAGCATGAGCATGTGAAAAAGAAATACATAATAACAACGAGGCTGTTGTAAAAAGTTAACATTCAAAGAGAAGTACAAAGCAAATAAAACAGAGACATATGTTATACAATGCTTTATATGAATATGTCGAGAGTTATAGAGTTAAAGAAGAAACTATTACGCAAACGTAATGAGCTAAACTTAATCCTGTTAAAAGCAATTTAAGGAGTTGGAGAAATTTGGAGCTGCATTGTTTGTTATAGTGAGAGTCCAATGTGAAGACTTTTCTTGAATAACTTGCTTAACAACGATTTTATAATACGGGCGACAGTGACCTCTAACCAGTGTCATGATTGTGATCAAAGATTTAAACCTAATCGTGTTTACAACGGTTCAAAAACACGATATGATTGATATGGGTATAGCATATACCGAAAAGTCAAGACAAAGGTGTATACATGCATAGAATAGTATTCCTTATAACAATGTGTTATGCTGAATTTTGGAAACAGGTCATCACAGAATCATTCTTAGTATTTTGATAATTATGTCCATACATTGGGAGTTATATTGTTAGGTATATCTGGGGGTTTTTGCAGTCAAACTCATTTTTCAAGTAACTGTAATAATAATAATAGTGTTATTAAATCTGGGAGTCCACTAGCCCGTTGCGGTGACGCCGCCCATTCCGATGCGTGCAAGACGTCCCCTCTCCACTAACGGTGACGCCGCCAAGGCCGAGGCATACTTTATGTCCACTCTCCCAGACGGAGGCGAACCAGACGCTCCCTCTCAAGTTACGGTGGCGCCAGCCAGGACGAGGCGTATAAGACGTTCCCTTTACAGTAACAGCGACGCCGCTTAGACCGATGGGGTACTAGTCGTCCCCTCCCCACGACGATGCCACCCAGGCCGAGGCCTACTGTACGTCCTCTCTCCAGTTACGGTGACGCCGCCGAAGCCGAGTCGTACTTGACGTCTCCAAATGATTCTCCGTTCGATGAAAATGGTTCGACCAACTTTCTCAGTGGACGTCGAGAGACGGAGTGTTTTTTCGTTCAGTCATTTTGAATTGAGACCTTGATTTAACCGAAATACATTATATGATTTATCAGACAGTAGGGGTAGCATAGAGGTGAGATATGTGTTATTTTCTCGCCAAAACGTCTAAGAAACTCGTTAAAACAGCTTACTAACTCGTTAAAACTGTTTTGTGTCTCGTTAAGACTACTTACACATCTCGTTTACGCCTCTATAACACCGAAGACGGTACAAAATGCATATTTGAGTGCCGATCCGTGAGTTTTAGTGTGCAACTTCACTTTTTTTACCTTCATGAATGATAAAAAAAAAACACTTAATATCTGATTAGAAAAAAAATTGATTTCTATTTAAATGACGTCTCAATATTCTTTTTCGGTGTTATTTTTCCAGTCGGGAAATTGAAGCTAGTTTACGTCCGACCATGACCAAGGTTTTGACGTTATTTACTAAGCAACTAGGTGCAAAATTGGCAAACGACATTCAGCACAAACCTCAAAACATTACCTATCTCTTTTTTTTCCCCTACTAGGTAAACCTCGCTTTAAACTATTTGGCGCGTAATATAAGCACATCTTCGACTCTGACCAATCGAAATTATATATAATCTTACATATGTATAAACTTATATTTTGATATGAACAGTAAGGCAATTCCCAGTTTCTTCCCTTGAAATCAGTGTATTATCTAATTGAGATGTTGATGTGTGTATCTTGAGTGGTCTCTGATAGGCTCTGCATGATCTGATAAGCTCCGCCTACTAGCTAGTAGTCAGCAAATAACATTATATTTATGCATTTCAAGAACGATAGTTAGTTTTTGTTAAACTGTTGTACAGAATAAACTTGTTATACAAATCCCGTTTCGGGTCTGACTTACCGCTGTACATACACAAGTGTCTATTACTTTATGTTCTTATGCACAGAACATTACAGTAGCTTGCCTAGGTTAAATCTTATACATTATTAGAAACTAACAAGACATGCCTCGTTTTTTCTTTGACATCATCGTGTTATCTTAAAGTGATGTTGATGTATTGATCTTGTTTAATCATATTTTTAAAACAAACTAAGACAACATGCCTTAATATCATTTTGTTATCGTTAAGTCGTGTTGACGGGTGTACCTCGTCAATGCTTTATATTGTTATTCAATTGAAACTAAAAGTAGATCTCCTGTTCCTTCCCTTGATTGAGTTTCTATCGTAAAATGATGGTGATGTGTGTATTTTGTTTGCCTAATTAGTTAATAAAAACAAAAACCACATGCCTCGTTTCTTCCCTTCTTATCTGTTATGCCATGCCTCGTTCCTACCCTTCATAACTTTTACAACATGACTCGCTCCTTCCTTCATTTCTTTTACGCAATACCTCGTTTCTTCCCTTCATATCTTTTACGACATGCCTTCCCTTCATATCTTTTACGACATGCCTCGTTCCTTCCCTTCATATATTTAACGACATGCCTCGTTCCTTCACTTCATATCTTTTACGACATGACTCGCTCCTTCCCTTTTGTTTGTTCATGTCTGAAGCTTGCTTGGACTAAATCTGATATATTGATAGAATGCAAGGACATTTCTGCTTTTCTCCCATCATATCATTGATTTGTAGTATATATATATTAAGAGGACATGCTTTGTTCCTGAAACTACACGGACATGGATATATCCTTCTCTTGATATCAATCTGTTTTCTGTTAGTAGTTCCTAGGTTTAATTTAACATTTCGATAGAAACTTAAAAGATATTCCGATCATTGAAATTCACTAAGAAGGCACAAACATCTACAAAAGTAAAATATCGTGCAGGTCTAGCACAGGGCTACGCGTTGCAGATCCAAAGTCCGTAGGTCCAGTGGTATGACATTTAACTATCAACCAAACACAAACAAACAACTCTTGTATATTATTTCACAGTCTACTGAGTCAGTGCTAAATCTTTTTACCTTCAGTGGCAAATTTGAAATAAGGGAAATCACTCTGAATTAAGTAAAACGTTTAAAACGTCTTATTTCAAAACATCATACAGTAACAAGGCGTTATTTATTTCTCTACCGTTCAATTATGCCTTGACAAATAGTCAAAAGCAGATATTTTGCTCGTTAAGTTGTATTGAAAATGTCCAAAAAATATTCAACATAGAATGTACGCTATATTTCTAGTAAGTAGCTATATCTTATTGTATATTTAAGATCTAAAAGAATAAAACAAACCTTAGCAGCCACAAAACGTCTGCTGTTGATCACACGTCAACCAACTTCACTGACAATGCCAGACACGAACTGGTTGATAGTATCAAGGCCCTTGACACTTCTGAACTCTCCCTTGTGTAAGCACTAGGAGTGACAATTAGGAAATTTATAATATCAATGTACGTGGCGCTTGAAAGTTAACCACATAACAAAATCGTACGGGTCTTGACCGTGAATAACAGTTACTGTGTCCTAATAACGCTGTTTTTCTAAAGCATCTAATCCATCTCGATAGAGAACTACCCCAATACGATCAAGAGACGCATCATTTACTGTCAGTTATTGCTTTTTTCATGTAACAAAATGTTTGTTTTCATATTGGTCGACAGTTTGTACCGGCGCGCCCACTTGTCTACCAAAATGGCGGACACCGAAAACTAGGTCACGTGTCGAAAACGCTCTGTGTACAGGTTATTGTTTGTCATTTCCTTGTGACTTAAGGCTCTTTGAATTATGAAAATGAATCCATGAGAGCTCAAGTTCACTGATTAATCTTACTGTTGGAAGAACTATTTAGAATGTGAATTTCAAATATGCTTTCATGTTTGGACTTTATATACGAAAGGCATACCTGAGTTGCAACTCGCTTTCAATCGACTAATCATCAACAGGCGACATGTCGAGCCCGTGGAAAGAGCCTTGACACAGACAGACACATTTAAACATTTAAACACTAAACGTGACCTGGTCTTGTGCACGACATGCCACCTCATTATGGTGAACCTTCTTGGCATTTGTTAGGGAAATTCATTTTATGCATGGTAAAGATACAGCCAGGACAAGGTTCTGTCCGGATGGACGGACGCACTGACATACACATAACTGCTATTTTGACAGCTTTGGCTTGCTCACCGCACACGGGCTCGAAAAAATCATTTCATGTTTTTTTTGCAAATGCTATATAGCATGGTAAATAAAAAGCCCAGAGTAGGTACAGTGTTATGAACAATAAACATTTCAATATCTATACTCTAAGCATGACGTTGACCCATGGGTACCGACCTGGATCTTGCGCGAAACACCTCATAAAGAGGCACGCACGTCCACAGAACCGTCATTATGACAATGATGTCTCGCTAACCTTAAGCAGGTTCGATAAAAATGAAATGGAATAAAAGAATTACGCCAACATTTAAGAAAAAAATATGTTTTGATATTTTACTAAATCTAAAATTGATTTATAGTACTGTAGAACGGTACAAAATGCCGGTTTGAATGCTTATCCGCAAGTTGAGGTGTTCAATTACACTTTTTTACTTTGAATGTTAAAAAACATTCATATTTCATTGTCTATTTTCAGTATGTTCAGATATATCATAGAACGACATGGTTGTGATTGTTATACCAGTATCATGGAATACAAATGTGATGAAAGGAACTTGTATTTGGTGTTATATTCACTTAATCCTTAATCCACCTGGACATTATTTATACCCGAACCCTACACGTCGACTCTAACTTTTTATTTACCGGAAATGTCGGCCTGTTACACACACATCTGTTTAAAGAATGTATTATTTCGTTTCAAATGCTGTCAAAACATTATTTTTCTGTGTCATTCTTCCTGTTGCTAAACTGGAACTAGTTTATGTCTGTTCATTTCGCAAAAGTGCCAAAGGTCATTCAGCAAAAACTATTTAATATAGCCTTTCCCTGGAAAAGAAAGGCATCTACTATCTACCATCAGCCATCGTGGAAGATACACGTATATAGATGTATCACAGATACACTTATGCTTATACTCATATCATTGACATAGCATAAAAACAGCAACGGTCCAAGTATGCTTCCTTGAGGAACGCCACAAGAGATGTTTATGAATGCAGACGTTGTATTATTTACATTGACAACTTGTTTACGTCCAGATAGATATGATTAAAACCACTCAATTGAATCCACACCAATTTCTTATAACTTCTGACATAGAATTATGTGATCTACGGTTTCGAACGCCTTTTGGCGATCCAACATAATCATTTCTGTATATAGACCTTTGGAATTTTGTATAAAGTTCGTATAGTAATCCTTGTTTAACAAGAACAGATTCTAGTTGGTTACCTTCCTTGATACCATTTTGTTATCTTATAATGATGTTGATGTGTGCGTCTTGCCTATGATAAATCTTGTTTCTTGATAGAAACTAAGAGGACATGCCTGGTTACCTTCCTTGCCTTCATTTCGTTAGCGCATAGTGATATAAATGTGTGTATCTTGCCTAGGTTTAATGTTAGTTCTTGATAGAAACTAAGAGAACATGCCTGGTTACCTTCCATGACATCATTCTGTTAGCGCATGGTGATATAAATGTGTGTATCTTGCCTAAATTAAATGTTATAAATAAATATAAACTAGTGATTTTATGTGTGTATCTTTCTTAATTCTAATCTTATAATAGACATGCATTGTTCCTTCCCTTCATATCATTTTTTTCTAATACTGATATTGTTTTAGTGGTATGAAACTTGACTTTTAACCCAGGGATCGCAGGCTCGATCCGCTGCCTAACCACTGAGTCACTAATCGTCTTCGACGAGGTACGTTAACCTGGGGTCCGTGTGCCAGTGTAATACACAGGTACGCTTTATGGAACATGGTAGCTTTAACAATGGCTATATTATATATGTGCATTATGTCCAACCAATCGGAGCTCCTCGGCCATTTTCCTAGGTAAACAACCTCTGATGTATATGGACGGTTAATAATATCAGAATTCTTAATATTTAATAATGATGCAAGTAGATCGCGTAGTAATTTCAATTTAGCAGTTAAGCCTTAGGACTTTACTCTTAGGAATTTTAATTATTTATGCAATACTACACTATACTGGGAATCAATTTGAACTTAGTAATACATTTTTTTATGTTAAAACACTACAATTAATAACTATTGTCTTATTATTAATTTTACGAACTTCTTTTACTAATGCACCGGCATACATCCGGGGCTCGTCGTTTTGCGGTGATGACCGAGGTGTTCTGACTACATGCCGTTATGTCAAATAAAAGTTCACGCACACAAGACAGCGCACCATTCCACTGAATATCAGGTTCCAATAAGTGTTGAGGTTGTTGCTTCGAAGCAATCAGTGAATTTCAGAGAAAATCACAAGGAGGCCAAATATCCATTTACTGTAAGGTTAATCAAAGGGCAAAGGTTTCCCCAGAACCAAACCATAAATGGTTTAAATGTGCGAAGGGGTGTAATAATTAGCTATATGTGGTCTGAACTGGTGTAATTAAATGTTTCATTTATCTCTGTCAACTCATTGACATACATTGACATACATATAGTTTACTAGGGCAAATTTATGGAGGGGCCTCAAATTACAAGTTCAACACGTTTTATTTATTTCTTAAGTTTATTCTTTTCAATAAGTTTAAGAACGATAAGACACGTCAAATGATTTATTTCAAATTTAAATGTATTTTGGTATATTAAGTTCTCTATAGTCGTTTGGTATTATGAACATTTGTCTCGGAGGACACTCCGAATAAACTACATGATATTTTGACCGTGTTTTCAATAGCATTAATTACACCGCGTAGTTTAACGTAGTTTAACATGCATAAGCTGAAATATCTGCGTAAGAAGAAGACTTGAAATATAATATCGCAATACATATCATCTGCGTGTTAACAACAGTATTCTTAACAGTCCATGTCAAACAATTGATCATTACATACACAATATTGTATCATTGTTCATCATAGATATGCATATCACTATTGAGGGTAGCATCATTATTTATCATAAATATGCCTAGATCTCTTGAAGGTAACATTATTATTCATCATAGATATGCATTGTGTCATTTTAAACTAACAATATTTTCTTGAAAAAAAACAACAAGTCAAACAAATCAACACAACTACCAATCGGAACACCTCGGCCATTATCCAACAGATATGAAGCTTGCTGGAGATGGCCGAGTTGGTAAGATTGCAAAACCACCTCTATAAACATTCAAATTTATTAAACCTACACCGAAGATATCAAAAGAAATGATGCTCAAACTCATACAGTCATTTTGAGAACTAACGCACTTTTACGCTGTAAGTATGCACTATGAATTGTTTATATTCCAAGCCTCATATATGGACAGTGCATAGTAACGGTCAATGCACAAGTGTTCATCCACAATCATGTACTGAGAGAGAGCACGTTTCATACTTAAACACTTTTAAAACACACACACCATACGATCAATTCAAAAAATATAATATTTATTTCTAAAAGTTGTGCGGAATTATCAAATTCGTTAAGGTGGACAAAATAAATGCTTTCAACTAATAATCATTTGATTTCGAAATCCACCTTGTCATACATGTTCATATATTAAAGCAAATGAAATATTTTTAACGAACTCAGAATAATCGATTTACATAACAATTTACACTATAATAACTGGTAGCAGATGACATCGTTATAAAAATTTGAAAACGTAATACCACGCCATATTTTAACAATTTGAAATCTAAAATAGGTCAATTTTTTAATGTCATATCTACACTGAATATAAAGGAAACATTCCTATCTCCAGGTCCTTCAGCCATGGAATCCAATGGGACCTCAATGTACACGAAGTCCAATCCGATGTGAACTGAATGTACACAGACTTCAATCTTATGGGATATCAAAGAACACAGAGCTCAATCCAATGGAACTTCAATGTACACAGACTTCAAACTAATGTGATATCAATGAACATAGAGTTCCATCCTATTGAACGTCAATGTACACAGACTTCAAACTAATGTGATATCAATGAACATAGAGTTCCATCCCATGGAACGTCAATGTACACATACTTTAATCCCATGGAACTTCAATGTACACATACTTTAATCACATCGGACCTCAATGTACACAGAGTTCAATCGTATTGGACCACAATTTACACAGAGTTCAGTCTGATTGGACCTCAATGTACACATAGTTATATCCCTGCTTACATAGCAAATTTATTATTATTAAGTATCATAACGTTAAACTGTGAAATTCAGTATGTGTCGCCAGTGTGATGTCATCAAACCAATTTGTTCACATCATGCGCCTGGCTAGCCTTGCCCGTTTCCGACTGTTTACACTGTAATGAGAATAAAGGCTGGGTTATCGACTTGGCGATGCTGATGATAAAGATCATTAAGGTGAAGCCCGTAACATTTGTTAAAACTTGTCCATCTTCCTTCTAAAAGACGATACCGGGCTTATTAATATATGATGTGTTTCCGGTCCGGATAAAAAAAAACGGACCCGAGGGCACGCGCGTGAGCCGGTTACGAACCATGACGGTCCCGAGGGTCCGATTTTACGATCCGGACCGGAAACACATAATTACATACTTTAATTTATACTTTTTTTGTAAAACATGGTGTAGAAAAACGCATTTTTGTACATTTCATCAAATAGCGCGTGCGACATTGTTTACTAACGTCATAACGGGTACTAATTTACGTTCAATGATGACGTCAAGTAGTTCTTCTTAAATCGCGTTTTGATTACAATTATTATTTATTTCATTTTTTTAATAAATTTCTTGTAGAAATATGTATTCGATCGGGCTCTATTTAAATTCCATACTTTTATTTCCATAAACTATACAGTAAAATAAATTATAAGTGCCGCGCTGTTCGCCATATTCATCTGGCCCCTTTATAACAACAATACTTAAGTCACTTTTCAATTTTTCCACATATAAGCATGGCATGATACAAATTTTTAAATGTTTAACTCTATTTAAAAAAAGGATTCTGTTATATTGGTAAGCATCATTAATCATTTTTTAATAAAAGAACTTCTAGGGCAAATATTGTTTCAGGGCTGTAACCTCAACAGTTATTGATATCGATATTTAAATATTTGTGTACTGTGTCTATTTTGTCTTGTAACCTTATGTGTTTCTTGCGGTGTCCTTTTCTCGAAAACTTAATCTTGATTTAACTAAATATAAGTTTATCGTAATTATCAGAGAAATTTTCTTTTTTTTAAATGTCTTATGTTTCTTACTGCAAAAACCATTTGTTGGAGTTGTGTCAAACGAACAAACACACGTGCTATTGTTCGGGTCGCATATCCTGTTGAAATCTCCGAGCATATTACATTCGTCATAGCCCTTTTTTAAGCAACAAGTTTCGCCCAGCTTATGTCCACCTGCAGCGTAACAACAACAACAGTATAACACTTAACATTCTTGACCCGTCTTGTCAACACACGTACGACCAAATGTTGGATTTCGACCCAAGCAAGGGTCTCCTAGCTCATCTCCACCTGCAAGATAGCATTTAAGCCTTAATATCATAGGCCCGGCTAAACAACGCACGTACGACCAAGTATCGCATTTTACCATGTAAGATGTAATTGTATATTGACCGGTCTAAACATCCCACGTATGACCAAATATCGCATTTTGGTGAAGCAAGATCTCCATCGGAAGCGTAAAGACAATAACATTATAAACTTAACGTTATGGACTCGTCGTATCAACGTACGTACGATCAAATATTACACTTTGGTTAAAGCAAAAATGCCCTAGTTCATCTCCACCTGCAACATATCACTTTCCACTTATTATTATGGACCCGTCGTATTGACGCACGTACGACCAAATGTAGCACTATGTTTGAAGCACCTAGTTCATCTCCGCCTAAAACATACCACTTAAGCCTTGATATTATAGGCCCGGCTAAACAACGCACGTACGACCAAACATTGCACTTCGGTTGAATCAAATATTTCCTAGCTCATCTCTGCCTGAAACATAACACTTAAGCCTTGATATTATAGGCCCGGCTAAACAACACACGCACGACCAAATATCGCACTTTGATTGTAGCAGGGATCTCCTAGCTCATCTCCGCATGCAACATAGCACTTAAGCCTTAATATTATAGGCCCGGCTAAACAACGCACGTACGACCGAACATTGCACTTTGGTTGAAGCAGAAATCTCCTAGCTCATCTCCACCTGCAACATAACACTTAAGCCTTACTATTATAGGCCCGGCTCAACAACGCACGTACGACCAAATATCGCACTTGGATTGTAGCAGAGATCTCCTCTCTCATCTCCGCCTGCAACATACCACTTAAGCCTTAATATTATAGGCCCGTCTTAAAAAACGCACGTACGACCAAATTCCGAAATTTGGTTGAAGTAGAGATCTCCTAGCTCATATTCGCCTGCAAAACATAACACTTAAGCCTCAATGTTATATGCCCGTCTTAATAACGCACGTACGACGAAATATCGAACTTTGCCAGAAGCAAGAATCTCCTAGCTCATCTCCACCTGCAAGATAGCATTAAAGCCTTAATATCATAGGCCCGGCTAAACAACGCACGTACGACCAAGTATCGCATATTGGTTGAACTAGGGATCTCCTAGATCATCTCGACCTGCAAGATAACACTTAAATCTTAATAGTATTGGCCCGGCTAAACAACGCACATACAACCAAGTATCGCATATTTGTTGAACTAGGGATCTCCTAGATCATCTCCACCTGTAAGATATCACTTAAGTCTTAATAGTATCGGCCATTTTTAACAACGCATCTGCAACACCTAAAGTCTTAATATTATTGATATGTCATATCCAGGGGCGTACCTAGGCATACGGCAGTACGCCGTGGCGTTCAAAACAATTATGGCGCCCATGAAATGGAAAGACATTATATCTCGAAATCAGGAATAACAACCGAAGGTTAAGGGTGTGTGGTTAATGTTTGGTGCAATATAAGTGAATGATGTCGTCTAGGATCTAGAGAACACTTTGCAAAAACAAATTCGTTAGTGTATTCCCCTCCCGCTCAAACCCCCACCCCATATAAAGTATCGAGAACCAACTAATAAAAGACCTTCACATATCGACACCTTGCTCAAACGTCAGGGCGTACAGTTCTAAATGCTTAAGGTACGCCCCTGTTATCAATGCACGTACGACCAAATATAGTAAGATGACTACCATCTTTGTACGAAAATCTATAACAGCACTGATTTCATAGTACCAGATAATGAATGACTACACTTTTGATGAAAATCTATGACAGCACTGATTTCGAAGTACCAGATAATGAATGACTACACTTTTGATGAAAATCTATAACAGCACTTATTTCGAAGTACCAGAAAATGAATGACTACACTTTTGATGAAAATCTATAACAGCACTGATTTCGAAGTACCAGATAATGAATGATTACACTTTGGATCAAAATCTATAGCAGCACTGATTCCAAAGTACCAGATAATGAATGACTACACTTTGGATGAAAATCTATAGCAGCACTGATTACGAATAACCAGATAATGGATGACTACACTATGGATGAAAATCTTTAGCAGCACTGATTCCGAAGTACCAGATAATAAATGATTACACTTTGGATGAAAATCTATAACAGCACTGATTTCGAAGTACCAGATAATGAATGACTACACTTTGGATGAAAGTATGACTACTCGTTTGATACTATACCTTTTAACTATATCTTTTTTTCAAGAATCACTTAGTTATAATACATAAGTGTATGTACCAGAAAATGAATAAATACACTGTTGCAACGCTATTCTGACTTACAGCATTTCTCCTCAAAGCTGTCATATATCATGCCCGGATTACTACACTCGCATGTCCCAGCAATACATTTAAGACCGTCATGTACACAACAGCTGTCGGGATCGGCTTGGCATACCTCTCGATATCTGACTGTAAGACAAGACAAATACTGATTTTTCAAAATTAATTGTCATCAGTGAAAATGAGTCCTGGTGAGGTTAAAGCGAGATGTTCATGTTTGCAAGATATAGTGCCTTATACGCAGGAAATCGATTAGTGTTGTTTTTTATAAATATTTTTTGGAAATTAACAAAAAATCAATTTTGAACAGTGTTTAAATTTTGATCATTTCGCTTGTTCATATTGTTTTTCGGAGTTGATGTAAATATCTCCAAAGGTCTCATTTTCGCAGACACTTGGCCGATTGCTTACAAATATTTTTTAATTTAACTATATTGTTGAAATCATTCTTGTTAAGATTTGAGACAGCTGTTTCAGCTGTACTTGTTTATATTTAAATATGTGAGCACATCATCAACTATTTCACATTTCAAAGTTAACAATAATGTCGTTTATCACGTTGTTCACTTTAACAAGGTTCTGAACAATGGGCCATTGTCATAAATGTATTATGTAAGCGTACGTTACCTAAAAATGAAAAAAGAAAAATAATGCCATTCCTCAGTCATATTGCGTTTTTAGGCATTTTTCTTTTATGAAGAAACATCAATTAAGGTACGCGTACAAAAAGGTCAACGTCGTGGTTTTAGTTTGTAAACCGAAATCTCTCAAATAACCCTTCTGCAAGACACACTCTACTGCAAGACATTTTACCAACACTTTTCCATACAAGCAACTTTTTTATATATTCGTCATGTTTAAAAAACAACAAATACAATAATTGAACTACAGGCCGCAAAAATACAATGCAATTTAACGCAGCAGTATATCAGGTGTAAGTTGCTGAAGAAAAGGCGCTGTGTTCCGGTACAACAGTAGAGCGTATTACACAACAACGACCTGAATCAATAAAGCACGTTCCGATTTAATAAAGATAAAGTTAACAAATGGAAATGGAGCGAGAAAGTTTAAGCCCCGCATTAAGAAAATCTTGATATTTTAACACGATTATTTTCAGTGCAACGACCTGAAACCAAAAAGGCGCTTTCCACGAGGCATCAAGTCTAAACACGGGAGCATAAGAGGCGCTTTAAGCTAACTTACCGTTGCATAGAATTTGGTTGTTTTGGTGCTCCATAAACAACCGCAAAAGCAAAGCTCACCATAACAGTATTACGAGTTATTATTAACTATATTGTTTTGCACTATTATCGAGTACAGCAATTACTTTTCGTTTTATGCTATCTTAGGGGCGGACCAAGCAACCAGAATGGAAGCGATATGATATATCTCACCTTATAAAACGTGAACATGTCACTTTATATTAAAAAGGTGACATGACACTTACTGCACGATCCAGGTGTTGTCGTCTCCGGTGTCGGCGTCTGCGGTGTCGTCGTCTGCGGTGTCGTCGGCGTCGTATGTGCCGTTTCCGTAGTTAAGGGTCCATTATCTGGTATAGACAGAGAGGATTTACCGCGAGTCCTTCTTACCCTTTAAGACATACCATTCTTACAAGTTATTGGTTTTTAAGATACATGTAATACCAAATTTCTTAATTACAACTAGTTAAGACTAGAGAAATGAAATCATATCTAATAGTCAGAGCTGTTGGACCACTCTATATGTCATTAATCGCAGGTCTCGCGGCATTTTGGGTACACAATTACTCTTTTGGCGAATATCCCTTCAACCGGCGGGGGTAAAGATCCCCCTTTGGCTACACAATTTTGTTTAAGTCACACTTGGGGATGAGACGGGGTCAAGTCATAATGCAACCATTAAAGGGCGCGGGCACATCATAATAAACACAACAAAAACAACAACAACAATAGCATTATTTTGACTTTAAAATATTCAATTATTTACTGCGTATTTTACTTTCACTTTTGGTTTATAGTATATTAATGACAATAATTATGGTTATTATGAAGGATACTGAGCTTAATTTGATAGAAAGGTACAGAAAACCCAATACGACGATAGTAAATCACTGTAAGACTTTTAGCATTCACCAATTATTTTATATTTTTGCGTTTTCAGCTATGAAATACATGGTTACAATCTTGTTATCAGAAATTAATATTTTCCATAAATGCAATATTTAGTAATTAGTTAAAGGTTTAACACTCAAAATTGATGTTTGTTTTACATGTGTATGTATTGATTTTAAATAAGAGTGTCACTTTAATCATAACGGAAACATCGACGTCCGAACTTTTCACTATATCTCTATATAAATCTTTGAAAATATTCTTCTCAAAATCCGTTGGTTTGAGTTTTAACATAATTGAACAGAATGTTCCTCTATCAAGTTTTTCACCTCATGGTGATTCGTATTCATGGCCGCCAGGGGCGTGACTCTTTTTCATTATATGTCTATATGAACACTTTGAAAATCTTTTCCCCGGAATCCGCTGCCCTGATATTAAAACTATCACACTGAAATGATCCTCTATTAAACTCTTACCCCCATATTGAATTGTTAAAAAGCATGGGCGCTGGGGACAGGGTTACTTTGCACTATATGTTCATATAATACATTTTCTCTGCAGAAACAAAATTCACGATTTCAAAATATTTTCACAGTAGTGTTCATAAGGTGACACTGGCAAATTACTTCACGCCAGTTTGATTCTCGATTGCATGAATGCGAGGGACGGGGCTTGTTATCACTATATGTCTTTACAGACAATTTTGAAAATAATGTCTTCAGAAAAGACCATTGACTATGAATTAACAATAATATATGACATGTTTTATTGCTTTCGTACGCATGCGCATATGCATGCCATACTACCAGCTTAAAGTGTTCTCAAGATTGACTTAGGCTGGCTGAAGGGACAAATCTCCCATTGCAGTAAATATTTAACGAGTATCCTGTATTTCACTCTATAAACTCTGTTCTTCATATATGTGACGCTAGTTAAACTTTCTTGAGAATCACCGGATAAGTAATTAATTCATTTATACTTATTATATGTATGCTAAAAATGGTAGCACTATCATGAGGTACGACACCAAGCTTATCTCTTAAACAGGCTTGGGCTTTAGCTCAGGTCTTTTGTTATAGACCACAAAAAATAAACTGAGTCCATGTGGAGTTCAACATCCTACTCGAAAGTACAATATTTCAATGAAAATCAGACTGTGAAACATACCTGTAATAATGCTTGTTTTACAAAATAAGTTCATGTAAGTGTATGAAAGACTTTGCGTATAATAGCAGTTAAACACACGTATAAAACGCGCATATAAAAGGGAGAACTCCTATAAACTGGTAAATTCCTTGCAGTTCTGGGTTTGACCTCAATGGAGCAATATGATATAATAGTTCTATAAAAAATATACCACAGGGAGTGAATTTAGATATAAAATACATAAGTGCGGTTTTCTCCCTTATGCCTGCACTGCTCTAGCAGTGAACTTAGTTAAATGGTCGAAATATACCAAGTATGTTATATGAAAGAACATATGTATGTCTTATTTCCATAAAGTACTGTTACGGAAAATGTTTTCATTATCAGTGACCTTGACCTTGACCTTGTCCCTATGGGACCCAAACGCAAACTCATTAAATAAATCCATAAGCTATAAACAAAGTATGGTCGAAAAATATGTCAACCCTAATTAAAGTTATTCAGTACCAACGATTTTTCATTTTTAGTAGCAGTGACATTGACCTTCACCATGACTCTAGGAGTCCCAAACACAGTCCTATGACAGGTCCCTGTAATATTTTCCTATATACCAAGTTTGGTTGCAGTATGTCAACACTAACTAAAGTTATTCAGTAAAAAACACTTTTATGTTTTTGTAACAGTGTCCTTGACCTTGATCCCATGAAAGGTATACAAAAACATTTCCTTTAGTTTGGTCACCAATTTCCAAACCTAACTAAATTTATATTATACAATAGGTCAGTTTGATTGCACCCTGACGCGGGCCTGTCCACACTTCGGCATACATCAGTCTAATAACCAGGTTTCATCTGGGCCCTTATAAAAAGAAATGAAACACAATAAAAAATCAATCAAGGGCCATAATTCGTTTAAAATGAAGTTATATAACTTTATAGTGCGGTGGCCCTTAAAGACTGTGCGAAAAATTAGATCCGTTGAAAGAAAGGTAAAGAAGTAAAAAGTAAAATGTTCAACTTGCCCTTCAACATTAACCCAAGTTCCTTCATCAATCAGGAGCTATTATTTGTATTTAGGATAATATGGAGTTTTATAAACTCATTTTGTGATTGTCCTCAAGAATTGTGTGAAGATTCAAGTAAATTGTATGAAGGGTACTGGAGTAATGAATGAAAATACCAACTTTCCCTTAAACGTTAACCGGACGCCTACGCCGACGCCGGGGCGAGTAACATATCCTCCTTATTCTTTGAATAGTCTTGCTAAAAATTAAATCAAATATATTGCTATGTTTTGTTGAACTAATTTTATATCGATTTTCGTTTAATGTTATTTCATTTGTATCGGGAACTTAATGTGCGTTATGTCCAAAAAAGCCTTTTCTGGTACCGATACATGATTAGATTGTTAAAAATGGAAAGGAAATTATAATGCCACAAGTAGATATGTATAATATACTCATGGATTTGAACTAAATGCATTTAGCGGAAACCACCACCAACTACCTATATCCAAATCCAATAACTTCGAAATACCTCAGTAATAATTATGAATATGTAATTTAAGCAATGAAAACATTAACTAACCAGGAACACACTTCATGCATCCGTAGTCGAATATGAAGTCATCCTTGCAGATGCACATTTTAGCATGTCCGTATATGTCACATACGGCATTTTCATCTTTACAGTATGGGCAGTCGTCACAACACTTGCCGACGTCAACCGCTAAAATATAGGCAAATACAAACGTCATGGTTACAGTAATAAATAAATACCACAACATTAGGATTGATAAAATGCGTTTAAATAAAACAGATACGTAGTAAGGGCGGGGGGGGGGGGTGCCGGGGTCACTGAAAGTCTAAAGACGTATCATATATAAATTATCATTTGTATAACATAATCTATTTTCACAATTGCTAACGTGGCCTCCGCTTTACTTTAAGCAAAATTAATTCACTGATTAGGTAACGTAACGGTTGTTTTTTTTTAATTTGCATTTAAGAACTTGAAATTTATTTACAAATTAAAATGTAATTATTTTATGCACATCTCTGCTGTTGAAACATATCTAAAATATTGTTGCAAATATGTCTATAACGTTATGTGTTGAACACGCAATTTAATATGTACATCAATTTGTCTGTCTGTTGTTGTATGATGTTAATAAATTAAAATGTTTCCTTTCAGTAAATCAATGGTACAAGTATAAAAAAGATATTCAAAAAAGAGGCCACCATTCTACTTCTGGAATGCCAAGAATGAAGGCTTGAAAATTATTTTTTAAATGTGATCTCTTTAGCCTGAATTTTGCAGGAAAGCGTTCCTAGGCGCATCCTCTAATTAAAATTTTCGAGGGGAGCATGCCCCCGTACGCCCCTAGAACGACAGACCCTAATATTTAATATTTCGGCCACGCCTCTCTTTTAGTGCCGACGACGAGTCTACATTAAATGGATAATTAAAAACGGAAAGAGTGTTAATGCGGTAGTTTGTCTAACACATTATAGTTACAGATGAATGTGGTTGTTGTTGTTTTCTGTCTGCATTAAGAACACAACATACATTTTCCGTCAATAAAATTTCAGATAGTCAGTCATAACTAACTAGGCTTAATCATATAGAATTCAACTTTCGCGAGAGTTTAACGACCCCACTACTACCATTTATTATCCGATACACATTCCCTGCATCCGATTTTGTATGGAAAAAAATGTCAGCCAACGTTGTTGTATTCTAATACAGTTAGATTACCTAATGTATGCCATACGCTCGATCCGCACATTGCACTCATTTTGATTTTGATGTCTTCTGATTTATACTCCAAACATTATTGGTACGAGATGTTCGTCGGCGAGACTCCAACAATGTTGGTTTAAACATATTTTATTGAGCAACATTTCAATACAAATACATAATCAAATTTTAGGATTGGAACGGTAGAAATAAACTAATAGAGTTCCTTTCCCTGTTATGATAAATTACAATTAGCATTTGTGGCGGATACTAGTGATGAAGTTATAATCATAGAACAGTCAAGCTCATATTAAATAATGTTGAAAATTTAGGCAATTGAATGAGAGACTTTAAATGCAATAACCTTTATTGTAGAAAAAACAACAACTTTATTCTAAATTAATCAACTGTATTGAAGTAGAAAAATATAGTATGAGAAAGAACGAATAAGAAAAGAAGGAGATGCAAAGTAAAAGATGTGTGAGTGTTGGTGGTTTGAGTCGATCACTGGCTTTCAAATCTTTTTGATAAATAAATAAAACGATGAACTGCATCAAACAGAGTACTATTTTGCTCTTCAGTCAGTGTGTCATCACCATATATTAAGCAACGGAGGGTAACCTCAGTTAGAGATTGAACAGTATTAAACATATTTTGCCTTTGTTCAGTAAAGAGAGGACAAATAAAGAGATAGTGGTATGTAGTCTCCTGTCTTCCACACATGCAAAATGGTGAGGGAACAATATTTTTAACATAGAGATGGTGATTCAGGGAACTACACTCGTTGCGTAGGCGAGTGTGCAGGACTTGAAGCCGGCGTTTCTCGTTTCCTGTTTTGGGCTTATCAGAATAGAGGTATGATTTAAAACCAACGATATTGTTTATAGCCTTTGCGTCAACTGGAAGAGAATTCCATGCAGATATTGTAGAAGGAAGGAATGAATTCATATATATTCCAACAATGTCAATGGCACGCTTATGCAACAGAAATGTACAAATTTGCTCCTATACATGAGAGGTACGCTTTCTTCCGTTGGTGCAAACCAAAATCCCACAAAAGTTACAGGTGGGACAATATTTTTTCAGAAGGACGCAGGAACTCACGCACGCATGGATACCAAATCGCCATAGTTGACAACATAACAAAAGCAATTTCTAAACCATTACATATAGGGGAAACCCAACACTCTTTTATACAGTTAAAAACTTTAGTCTTTTATAAGTATTTTAATAATTATGATTTGTCCACAAATTCCCCCCTTAAAATGCGCCATAATATTATTGTTGTTTTCTTTTATCTGGACAAAAATCATTATTATGTTGTTTATTTTATCTGGACACAAATCATCATTATGTTGTTTTTTTATCTGGACACAAATCATCATTATGTTGTTTATTTTATCTGGACACAAGTCATCATTATGTTGTTTTTTTATCTGAACACAAATCATCATTATGTTGTTGTTTTTATCTGGACACAAATCATCATTATGTTGTTTTTTTATCTGAACACAAATCATCATTATGTTGTTGTTTTTATCTGGACACAAATCATCATTATGTTTTTTATCTGGACACAAATCATCATTATGTTGTTTTTTATCTGGACACAAATCATTATTATGTTGTTGTTTTTTCTGGACACAAATCATCATTATGTTGCTTATTTTTATCTGGACACAAGTCATCATTATGTTGTTGTTTTATCTGGACACAAATCATTATTATGTTGTTTTTTTTTATCTGGACACAAATCATTATTACGTTGTTTTGTTTTTTCACCATATACGTCCAATGAGTAAAACATCTAAATGAATTAAAGTTAAAAATCAACAACAAATATTTGCATCAAGTATTTTGTGCCCCTTTACAAATACAGATGCATTATTGAATTGTTACCCCTTTAACTCTTATTGGTACACATGTGTCCAAAGACAATACGCACATGCTAAGCATGTCTTTATCGATAATCGAATTCAGTTAAGTTATTCACAAGAAAATGTAGACAAATATTTAATTATGCATATCAAATATAAAAAACAGCTCACTAGCGGGTCCCAGGGGTGGTGCGTTTTTTGTTGTTGTTGTTTTTTTTGTGTTTTTTTTTGGGGGGGGGTGGCATCCGGCGTCCGCGCTGTTTTAAATTATCCAAACAAAAAATTATTTCAATATAGAAGAAAAATGTAATAAAATACGCAAAAATGCACCATTTCGAACAAGAAATTGTTAAAATGGTCTTGGGGAACTCATCACAGATCCACATTTTAAACAAAATAAATATCGGTTCGGAACACTTCCTCCCCTGAGATACGCACGCTCTAACATCAAATTCAGGAACCGCCCGTTCTGGCTACACACAGAAAACACTTATAAGCAATAACGAAATACTCGGCAATTAAAAAGATACTATTCGTTATACTTTGCATGCATTATACAATACAAAGATAGTATGATATAACCTAGAATAAATATAACATGATAGATAACTTTTATCACTAATCAAAGGCCGGTCAACATGCTTGTACATGTATAAAGCAATATGAAAAACATGCCATTGCAATTAATATATATATTATTTTATATGTATATGCAGTGTAGATATGTGTATTTTTACTTGACATGAATAATGCAAGGCAGAAAACTCTGACTTCAATAATTGAAAGTCTGAAAAAGTCATGCGAAATTCCCCTTTTCGACTACAACAAATAGACGACCGTTGACTATTTCTACTTACGGGTACACGAGCAGGATGAAGAGGTTTCACTAGAGGTCTCACTGGAGGATTCGCTTGAAGGTTCGCTTGAAGATTCGCTAGATTCAGATTCTCCTTCGTAGTAGTAATCAGTATGAAAAATTCCACCCCCAATTCTACATCGAACAACTGCCAGGAGAGCAAGGACCTGTTGTTTAAACATAAAACATCGTGTTCAAACTTGTTCCAATAGAATACTGTAATTTTCGAGAAAGTGTTTGGTTTTGTCGATTTAGGTTTAAAACACTTTATATAATTATGATAACAATGACGAAACGTTAAAACGTGATGTGCACAGAAACGTGATGCCTAGTTAGTCCATATGCGCTAAATAATGGAGAGACTTTTGTCCATCTGTGCCAAATCGTGAAGGAGCTAATATCATATGTTTAAAAAGCTATCGAGCGCAAGTGCAATATCATGAAAGTACTCTTACCGGCTATGTAAATATGAGCTCACGGACAAGTCCGGATAGTTAATGTTCTAGAGGGTTTAGGGGCAAATGACTTAGGGACTAACCATATATCAGATGTTCGGTGGCACATCTTTACTAAACACTGTCTAGTATATGAAGTGTGTCCTTGTAACAAATACTTACAAGTAACATCTACATATATGGCAAACATTTCCCTTTCACTCCTAAAATGATTTACCTAATTATTGAGTAATCTTCAACCATTTTAATATATGTCATGTGTTTTCGTTCCGGATCGACAAATCCGACCCGAGGGCACCTGCGTCTCTAGGTAACCAGGCTTGCCGAGTTACCGGCTACGCAGCGTGCGCGAGGGTCGAATTTTTCGATCCGAAACGGACACACATGATAGATATTTTTTTCTAGCACACCTTGTATTACATTTTTTTTTTAAATGCATAGAAAAGCACAGTTTTGTAAATTTCACCAAAAAGCACGTGCGATGATGTTAGCTGACCTCATGACGCGCAGTAATTTTATATTCAACGCATACGTCAAGAAGTTCATTCAGTATCACGTCTTTTAAGGGTTATTTTGTTTTGTTTTGAAGGTGTGTTTTTGTAAAGTAAATAGTTATGGAACTCATCTATTGAAATCTCATAATTATGGTTACATAAAATGTAACATAAAATAATTGAAAAGTATTACGTCACAGCGCGTGACTCATCTGGCATGGGGGGATGCCAGATGGAGTTTTCCAGCACGGCTGAATTCTCCGGAAATGCCTATCCGGTGTTCTAGAATAACGTGTCCGTCAACAAAATGAAGTCCGTAGAGTCATTGCCTTAGTTCATATTGCGATTTTGCGTACTTATTAGGCTTGTCATTTATGGGCAATATTGAATATGGAAAAACCACAGATATGCGGCTGAAAATGTCCGAAATTTCTATCGACGTTCTGTTTTCATATTGCATCAAATCACTTCTTGTGTACACTGAAACACATCAGTTATAGCAATGTATACTATATGTTATATTGCGACCTGATTGGTCGGCGAAAGCGGGCCTATTTCAAACCCAGGTAAGAGTTTTGAGCAATCTACGGAAACTACTGTCCTTAAAGGGGCTATACACCGTATGATGAAAAAGCGAAAAAGGGAAGAAAATTGTCGAAAACTGACATGAACTTGGTATCAATTTGTACAATGCATTGAAACTAACTAATACCACATAGTTTACAGATATTTTTTCGCAGATTTTTCGTATTTTTACATTAACAAAGACTACTAGGTATGTCTACCTAGTAGAATTTATTCTTATGTTCGATTGGCTAGTCGATATTCTCACGAGATAAGTAAGCAAGTAAGTAAGGTATATATATTAAATATTCCAACGATTAAGGCTAAGCCTTCGAACCACAGTGGATACATCACACTCTTTTTAAGAACATAACAGATCAGAACAGATCAGTCCTTAAAGGGACTGTACACCAGATTGGCACCAAAAAAGTTTTTCTGTAACGAATCTCAGGACAATTATTTGATAAAATGGTTTACTCTTTGATATCATAATTGTAAAACAAATACCAAAATGTAAAAAATAAACAAATCGAGTCGTAGACCGGGTTCGAACCGGGGTCGCCAAAAGTGCAGTCCATTGTTGCATTCACTGTGCTACGAAGGTTTACTCTTAAAGGTTGGAATATTTCACCTATACACCTAACTTGGTTATATCACGTGATAACATCGACTAGCCAATCACGCGTAAGGAATGAATTTTACTAGGTAGACATACCTAGTATCTTTTTTTATGGAGAAATATCAAAGAAACTGCGAAAAATAAATTAATTGTAAATTATGCGGTACTTCAGTCAGTAGGTTCCAATGTATTTTACACAACGATAACAAGTTTATTTCAGTTTTCGACAATTTTCTTCTTTTTTTTTTCGCTATTTCATCATACGTAGTATAGCCCCTTTAAGGTTTAACTTGGAACTCAATAACATTCGGATATGTTTCGTTATTTTTTCCTTTATAATTCAAAATGGTTTGCGAATAGTTGAGCGATTTAGGGCCTTAATGGCATTCTTTGAACGTCCTAAAATAATAATTTCCATCTACATCTAAACTAGAAATGTATACAAGAAAACCTCTTTTAAGTGGTGACTATTATGAGATTTCAATAGATGAGTACCAGAAACATTTACTTTACAAAAATATACCCTGAAAAACGTGATACTGAAGTGTGCGAATTAAAATTACAGTCACAGTCAGTGAAAACCCTCGCTCAAGCTTTTTGGGTGAAATGATATAATACACTTTTCTTTGTTTATTTTTACACAAAAAAGTAAATTAAGGTATGTTAGATATTAATCAAGTATGTCCGGTCCAAATAGAACTATCCGATCCTCGCGCACGCTGCGTAGCAGCGCAGTTGACATCCTGTCGGATTTTTCTATCCGTTCCGGAAACGCATGGCATATAGTATTAGTACTATGTATTATGTAAGTCGAAAAAATATATTAATATATTTGCCACAATCGAACTAAAAGAAATTAGATAAACTAAAAACTTTTATTTGCACTTAATGTTTTATATAAAAAAAATGTTTTTAAATACTAGCTTTGTAGTCGAAATGGACTGGCTACAGGTTAAGTCCTTACAAATAATATTTTTATGCTAAGTCTTGATGTTAATATTTAACCACAACTTAATTCCATTTTCCTCGAAAACTTATATATACGACAACGAATATTACATTGTGATTCAATCTGAGGATTTAGAACACCGTATTTACAATTTAGTAAATGATTTTATTTATATAATAAATTAATTCAGACTTACGAGAAATATCCTCAACATTTTAAAGAGCCTACGTTAAATCCGAGTACAACACTTTTCTCCCGCCAAACGAAATATCCAAAATGATCTTGCTGTCCAACGTTATATACTGAACATAAAAAAATAATCCTTTGGGCTGGTTGGCATTCAAAGCATCCAATGCACGCTCAAAAATCTGTCGTTTCCTGATGCGCGCGCATATACAACATTGAATTTCCGGATGCACACGTAGGCCATTGTGCAGTGTGAAGCAGATTTGTGCGTAGGAATATTATATAATATGATGAAACTGATAGCGATTTTTTATTGCAATACGGTACCATGTGTTTGAATATTCAGACATACAACATATTGCATTATGCATAAGAAAAATAGCCAATACTTTGCAAATGTATGGAAAGTTATGACTAAATAGTGAAGCTTAAAACTGATAATCATAAACGTGATGGAATATAAACCCTTTGGAGAAAAAATATGACTGATTCCAAATTCATTTAAATTCGTTTTATTTGTTGTTGTTTATTTTTTTCCAAGTTCATCCGAAACTAGTTATATCTAAGTCGTCTAGACCTCGAGACTTCGAGATAACGAACATTCGATATAACCATAATACAGAACATGTCAAGCTAGTAAGAAACTTTGGATAAATATATATATAACCACAACAAAGAGATAACATAATCTGATAAAATAAACGACCATATTGGCAACAAGCGTCCCATTATCACTCCCCTGAAAGACCCAGGTTTCTCGAAATGTCTTTGTCTTAAAGCTGCAACCTCACATATCGATCGTTTTGACAACTTTTTTTGTCTTGGAACGAGCCAATTTATGCGAAAGTCCATTGAACCCAGTTATATAAGATTGCTGTCAAAAATTAGATTGCAGATATTTATATTTAAGTTATAAATTTGATGTTTTATGCATTTTTCTTAAACGGTTTAAGCAATAAAACATTAATTTTCGAACGGAAATATGAAAATCTACGATCGGATTTTTTGTCGACAATCTTATATCATTGGTTTGCAGATATTTACGCAAAAAAATGCTCTTTCCAATACAAAAAAATACAAAATTTGTAAAAATTGTAAATATGTGAGAGTGTAGCTTTAACACGATTGAGTAGCGTATACCACTTATCCAAAATACTTAAATAATTTTTATTTGCTAAATAAAAAAAAGTTAAAAGTGATTTTCATACTGATAATTCATATTTAAAGTCTTTAAACTATTAATGAGGTAGGTTTCATGCAATCGAAACAGTTTAAGGAGATTCGACGAATTGGGACATGTACGGTATGTAATAGTGAGTGACCAAAGAGGAGACATTGCTTGGATAACAATTTTATAATGTGGGTGAATAACTGGTAGGGGTGACAGTGGTGCCCAACTAGTGTCATGATTGTGATCAAAGTTTAATCCTAATCGTGATTACAACGGTTATAAAAAGGTATTATTAGTATGTGTATGGTATTTTTTAGAAAGATCAAGAAAACGGTTTACTATACACGTATAGTAACGTGTTCCTTATAACAATATGTTATGCTGAATTTTGGCAACAGGTTATTATTTTATAAATATATTGAAATTATGTTCATGCACTGGGAGTTCAATTGTTTGGTCTATCTGGTTTTCTGCAGTCACACTCATTTTTCAAATAACGGCAATACTGTTGTTGACAATGTGGTGGTGTCAGAGGGTTTATTTCCCTTATTTAATTTTCAATCCGAGGGGTGAAAGCGAAAAGGTTCTATCTGCTTCTTTATTTAATGTCACTTAGAACCTTTTCGCATTCACCCCTCGAATCACACTGTACACCAGAAAAAAGATAGTCTTGTTACAAGCAGTTTTCCATCTTCAACTTCCACGCATTTAACAAATCAATACTGTACACATTAGATCTGAGTGTCCCTTCGCCAGTTTCACGGACGCCGCTCTTTCTGTTGCAGGCAAGACTTGATCGCTCCAGTAACGGTGTCGCCACCAAGGCCGAGGCGTACTTTACGTCCCCACTCCAGCGATGGTGATACCGCCCAGACGGAGGCGCTCCCTCTTAAATAACGGTGGTGCCAACCAGGACGAAGCGTGCTGTACGTCCCCTCTCCAGTCACGGTGACGCCGCCGAAGCCGAGTCGTACTTGATACCCCAACTTTTTCAGTGAGCGTCGAGAAAAGGAGTGTTTTTTCGTTCAGTCATTTTGAATGAGACCTTGATTTAACCGAAATACATTACATGATTTATCTGACACTAGGGCATGGAGGTGTGATATGTATTATTTTCTCGTAAACACGTCTTAGAAACTCGTTAAAACTGCTTTGTGTCTCGCTAAAAAAACATATCTCGTTAAGACTACTAACGCATCTAGTTTACGCCTCTATAACACCGAAGACGGAACAAAATACCTATTTGAGTGCCAATCCGCGAGTTTTAGTACGCAACTTTACTTTTTTACTTTCATGAATGATAAAAACCACTTAATATTTGATTAGAAAAAAGTTTTATTTCTATTCAAATAACGTCTGAATAATTTTTGTCGGTGTAATTCTTCCAGTTGGAAACTTGGAGCTAGTTGACGTCCGACCAAGGTTTGGACGTTATTTATTACTACGTGCAATATTGACAAACGACATTCAGCACAAACTTTAAAACATCACCTATTTCTTCTTTTTTTAAGTTTTCCCCTACTAGGTAAAACCCGCTTTAAACTATTTGGCGCGTGGTATTAGCACATCTTCGCCTCTGACCAATCGAAATAACATTTAATTTTACCTATGTATAAACTTATATCTTCATGTAAACTGTAGGGCGATTCTCAGTTCCTTCCTTTGAAATAAGTGAGTTATCTATTTGAGGTGTTGATATGTGTTTCTTTAGTGGTCTCGCATAGGCTGTGCATAATCTGATAAGCTCCGCCTACCAGCTAGTAGTCAGCGAATAATATTCACGCGTTATACTTATGCATTTCAAGAACGATGTTAGTTGTTGTTAAACTGTTGTACAGAATAAAACTGTTATACAAATCCCGTTTCGGGTCTGACTTACCGCGTTATATACACAAGGGTATATTACTTTATATTCTTATTATACATAGCACAGAACATTACAGTAGCTTGCCTAAGTCAAATCTAATACATTATTAGTAACTAATAAGACATGCCTCGTTCCGTCCTTGACATCATCGTGTTATCTTTTAGTGATGTTATTGTATTGATCTTGCTATGGTTTAATCATATTTTTAGAACAAACTAAGACGACATGCCTTAAAATAATTTTGTTATCGTATAGTCGTGTTGCCGGGTGTACCTCGCGAAGACTTTATATTGTTATTCAATTGAAACAGTAG
Source organism: Mya arenaria (assembly GCF_026914265.1). NCBI lineage: Eukaryota > Metazoa > Mollusca > Bivalvia > Myida > Myidae > Mya > Mya arenaria. The sequence continues at coordinate 60,710,981 of NC_069131.1, read as the reverse complement.
ATCTCTTGTTCCTTCCCTTGATTGAGTTCCTATCGTAAATTGATGGTGGTGTATGTATGTTGTCTAGTTAGTTAATAAAAACAAAAACCACATGCCTCGAGTCTTCCCTTCATATCTATTTTGACATGCCTCGTTCCTTCCCTACATTCCTGTAACGCCATGCCTCGTTCCTTCCCTATTTTGGTAGAATGCAAGGACAGTATTGCTTCTTTCCCATCATATCATTGAGTTATAGTATATAAAGAGGACATGCCTTGTTCCTGAAACAACAAGACATGCTCATATCCCTTTCTTGATATCAATATCTAGGTTTAATTTAACATATCGATCGAAATTTAAAAGGTATTCCCATCATTCAAATTTACTAAGAAATTTTTTCAGAGGCACGAACATCTACAAAAGAACAATATCGCGCAGGTCTTGCACAGGGCTACGCGTTGCAGTTCCGTAGTCCGTAAGTCCAGTGGTATGACAACCAAGGAAGTGCAGGTTCGAATCACCCCCTCAAAACTAAAATCACGAATTGTCTTCCAAACGGGACGTTAAACGGAGGTTCGTGTTTAGTGATCTATTGAAGTGTGTTTTGAAGAACAATGGCTATATATGTACATTGTGCCCCACCAATTGGAGCGCCTTGGCAATTTTCCTCTAAATATAACCTCGGATGTATTTGGACGGTTTAAATGTCAGAATTCATAACATTTAACTGAGCTGCAAGTAGATCGCGTTGCGATTTCAATTTAAGAGTTACGCCCACGTTCTTGACTCTTAGGAATCTGCCACAGTCGTCCAATAAAAGTTCACAAGCACACACACAGTCTACTGAATATCAGTTTGTGATTGGTCGAAGGTTCCGAACAATTGCATCCAAAAAGGTATTAACGTGGTCGCCTCCGAAAGATTACTGAATTTCAGAGAAAAAAAACTAGAGAAAAACGGTTATGCCTGTGTGTGTGTGTGTGTGTGTGTGTGTGTGTGTGTGTGTGCGTGTGTGCGCGTGCGTGTGTGCGTGTGTGCGTGTGTGTGTCGGTGTGTGCGTGTGTGTGCGCCACGTGCGTGCGTGCGTGCGTGCGTGCGTGTGTGTGTGCTTGCAATAAAAATTTACAAGGATATAAAACACAAGTACAGCTACATTTGTAACCATACAATATGGGGTCATATAGATAGAAAGGTAGCTACTTTGGGATTTTCCAGTATTTGAGGTTAAATGTCGCGTTGCATTGAGCGCGCAACTTCCTCAGAAGCGAACTATAGATGGTTTAAATGTGTGAGAAAGGGTATGGGGTGGCTAAATAATTAGCTATTTGTAGTCTGAAGAGGTGCATGTTAATGTATTATGCTTATCTCCGTCTACTTCAGAAACATAAATGTAGTTCACTTGGACAACTTTAAGGAGGGGGCCTCAAATTAAATGTAAAACACATTCTATTCTTATATTTATTCTTTTAAATAAGTTAAAGTACGATAAGACACGTCAAATGATTTATTTCAACGTTAAATGTATATTGGTGTATTTATTTCTTTATAGTCGTTTTGTATCATAAACATTTGCCTCGGAGGACACTCAGAACAAACAACGCCATCTTTGACTGTGTTTTCTATAGAACTAAATACACCGCTATACGTAGTTCAACGTAGTTCAACATGTATTAGCTTAAATATCGGCGTAAGAAGAAGACTTGAAAAATAATATTGCAATACATATCATCTGCGTGTTAACAACAGTATTCTTAACAGTCCATGTTAAACAATTGATCATAACGTACACAATCTTATCATTATTTATCATTGATATGCAAATCACTATTGATGGTGGCATCATTATATATCATAAATATGCATAGTTGTTTTGAAAGTAACGTTATTATTTATCATAGGTGTGCATAGTATTATTGAGGGTAGCATCATTTTATCATAAATATGCATAGTTATTTTGAAAGTAACGTAATTATTCATCATAGATACATAGTACTATTGAGGGTAACTAGTTACATATAGATCTAAATATTTCCATATTTTTCTCTTATTTTTCGAATGTAGTTCACTTCCTTACATAATGAATTGACTGTAGAGTGTTTGTAATTTTGACAATGTGGTCGTGTGATCAAACAACTGTGTCATTTTAACATAATAAAATTGTATTGAAGAAAACAGCAAGTCAAGCAAGTCAAATAAATCAACAAAACTACCAATCGGAACACTTCGGCCATAATCCAACATGAAGCTTGCCTGAGATGGTCGAGTTGGAACGATTGCAAAATTACCTCTATTTATATTCACATTAATTAAACCTGCACCGAAGATATAAAAAGAAATGCTTCTCAATCTCATACAGACGTTTTGATAGATTAGAGACCTTATACACATTTACGCTGTTAGTATGCACTATGAATTGTTTATATTCCAAGCCTCATATGTGGACAGTGCATAGTTACGGTCAATGCAGTGTATTCATCCACAATCATGTACTGAGAGAGAGCACGTTTCGTTCTAAAACACACACATACAAAATAACCATAACAAAAAAAACAACAACACACAATCTCATGGGATATCAATGTACACAGAGTTCATTCAGATAAAACCTCAATGTACAGTGATTTCAATCTCATGGGATATCAATGTTCACAAACTTCAATAGCATGTGATGTCAATGTACACAAAGTTCAATCCCATTGGACATAAATGTACAATCCCATTGGACTTCAATATACAGAGAGTTCAATCCCATTGGACCTCATTGTACACAGAGTTCAATCCCATTGGACCTCAATGTACACATAGTTCAATCCCATTGGACTTCAATGTAAACAGAGTTCAATCTCATTGGACTTCAATATACACAGAGTTCAATCCCATTGGACCTCAATGTACACAGAGTTCAATCCCATTGGACTTCATTGTACACAGAGTTAAATCCCATTGGACGTCAATGTACAAAGAGTTCAATCCCATTGGACCTAAATGTACACAGAGTTCAATCCTATTAGACTTCAATGTACACAGAGTTCAGTCCCATTCGACTTCAATGTACACAGAGTTCAATCCCATTGGACCTCAATGTACACAGAGTTCAATCCCAATGGACCTCAATGTACACAGAGTTCAATCCCAATGGACTTCAATGTACACAGAGTTCAATCCCAATGGACCTCAATGTACACAGAGTTCAATCCCAATGGACCTCAATGTACACAGAGTTCAATCCCATTGGACATCAATGTACACAGAGTTCAATCCCAATGGACCTCAATGTACACAAAGTTCAATCCCAATGGACCTAAATGTACACAGAGTTCAATCCCAATGGACCTCAATGTACACAGAGTTCAATCCCAATGGACCTCAATGTACACAGAGTTCAATCCCATTGGACGTCAATGTACACAGAGTTCAGTCCCATTGGACCTCAATGTACACAGAGTTCAATCCCAATGGACCTCAATGTACACAGAGTTCAGTCCCATTCGACTTCAATGTACACAGAGTTCAGTCCCATTCGACTTCAATGTACACAGAGATCAATTCCGTTGAACTCCAATGTACACAGAGTTCCGGAATAAGACTCTGACTTATCAAGGTGCGACTCGCATAATCGATTATTCGAATCTTTTTTGTAGTTATCCTTTTTTTAAATAGAGCAAATGACAGAAGAGCTTATGGAAAATTAATTGAAATTGAAAGTACAATTTCCGAAGCAATTGGTGACACTAACAATGCATTTAATTGAGTGCAAGGTCGTTTATAAGAGAGCAAATTAAGGCTTTTGTCTGGCATAATGTAACTAGATATAACTGTAGGTTATCGCTTATCCCAAATTTGCCATTTCTCCAGCGGAGTTATTGCAGTCTTTGCTTAGTTCGTGTTGGTTTTCACCAGTGTAATTGCAACCCCCTAAGGCATCATCATATTTATAGCCCTTTGCAGTCTCACACACACAGAACTTCTCACTACAAGCTGGCCAACCATCTGAAATGAGAGTAGTTTTATACATTTTGTAACTTTATGAAATTGAAATTGGCCAAGAATATTATAGTTTAAAATGTTAACAATATTGGAGCAACATTATGCAATCGATTCTTATCCAATTATTACGATTAGGACAATAACTATGGTTCCGCCTTAACAAATAGGGATCGATCCTGGTTTTTAAGAGAATCATTTCGAAAAATTTGGTATAATGAATTAAATATTTGGGTATGAAAGTGTGTTACTTAGAACAAGAAGTGTCAAAAACAATAGTTTCCAGACATTAACGCAAAAACTGGCTAATTTAAAGACAAAAACTAAAACCGTTTTCAAAACGATCATTCTGTCAGAGTGCTGCTTAAGAATATTCAGCAACATGTTTATTCTTGTTTTAAGACTTTTCCCTAACTGCAGCAAACCGAAATTTAATCGTAACTCAAAGGAAAGTTTTGGCTTATGGAAGACGAGCTGAATAGAAAACCATTTTATTAAGACTTGTACTATGTACATCATCTATAATGCATACACTGTTCATATGTAATATTAACGTTTATCTACAATATGTGCATGTATTCTTAATTGTAAGAGATTCTTTAACATATAAAAAGGTTTATCACTCCATTCTTGTCATCATATTTTTAAAATTGTAAATATTTGTACACAGAGGAATGTGTTTAATAACAAGGTTTTAAGGGTTTGTTTTCTTTCTATGATCAATATAACATTGATATATAGACATAAAACGGCAGTCATCATCAAAATCAGTAGTTTGACACATTAAACAATTTAGATCTGTCTTTGCTCTGAATTGAAACTTAAAATTTAGGCAATATTCTCTCCTTAAAGATACTATTTTTGTATCATTTATATCAAACAACGAGAATCAGTGAAAGTGAAAATAGAAGCTTGTGTGAATTGAAATTGTGCTTTTAGTCAAAGTGTACCATTCCTGTACCTATTTTAGCTATTTTATTCCGCTTCTAATATTTCCCTCACTTAAGATTCCGCAAAAATAAATTACGTTTGACCGCCTGCAGTGCATGCGCCTTTAACAACACTTGCTAATGCTACATAAAACTATCTAGTTTCTAGCGTATTCCGTATAGTCGGCGTTAGAATTATACATAATTTATAAATTGTCGAATATAGCGATTATTAAAGCCTCAAAGTATGGCTAAGAGGATTTAATAAAAAAAATACCGACTTATTGGAGATAAGTGCTCGCCTTATCAAATTCTTGACGAAATGCCATTATCAGATACATGCAACATATGCTTTTCACTTACTATCATTACAGCAAATGACGTTCTCGCACTTTATTCCTGCTGATCTAATACAGTCGTTGGCAGACCGACCACATGGCCCGCCTATTGGCACTGTAATTAGAATAAATGCTCTGAAATAGACTTAACGATGCTAATGGTGATGATGATAAGGACGATATACATAGTGAACTAATCGTTTCGTCACAACCTAAGGGCATGTTCACACGGTATGTTTTAACATACATGTACATGCGTTGAGGGGTCAAACTATACACTAAGGCCATATCAAATTGGTGTTTCGTTCCGAGGATTTACCGCACCTTTTTTTTGAAAATGTAGAAAACTATATAAAAAAGGTGAGACCGCACCTATATTTTCATCGCCAACCGGAATCTTGTGATAATTAGCGTTTTTGAAAGCAGAAATAGAATCAATTATAATCTTCATACGCAGTTTTAGTGTGTTTTTTGTGAAGGGAAATAACCGATGCGTGGAGTTTTATAATGAATATCGAACGGTTTAGCATTGGTTCATTCAATCAAAATGGCGACTTACGGAAAAAAACATCGTCGCTCGAATTGTGGATATTTAATGGTATGTTAACTGTGTTGTGATAATGCTCGAAGTCATCGTTCATCATTCCATGAAAAACATAATCATTAGTTACGCAATATAATATGTGTACCGGATACTGGTAGCTATAATATTGCGTAATTAACGATTGTTTTTGTTGATGGAAATTGGAGTGAAAAATCACTCTCTTATTAAATTCAAGTAATGATACTCGTTATAAGAATTTGACCGTATGATGTCGATGCTGTAGAAAACAGCTTAACTCAACATGAGCATGTTTCATTGTTTGGTCCAAAATGGTTTTCAATGTCAGTTTGTATCAAATACTGACAAAAACAACAATTGCAAACAAGTATATGGGCACAAATAGCGATCAGTATTGAATGATACACTGGTCCGTATAGACTAACTTCTAAATTGTTTGATGCTGCCTGTATGAAACATGTTTTTTTAAACATACAAAATCAATCTTAAAAAAATGTCTTAATACAGTTGCAAATAATTCAGATAGATAAGTTGTTTCAAACCTTTTGTGAAAAGCAGAGTTATTATTATTATTTTTGTGAGTAAGTTTAGTGTAGAAATATATATATATATGATCGAAATCTATTAAAATGCCATATTTTTTCTTTTAATAAACAATTAAAAAAGTAAATTATTTATACGCGTGGTTCGCCTGATTCATCTGGGCCCAATATAACAAGTAAATTCTCATTCTCAATTTTAAAGAGACACTCGTATTCAAAATCAATACATACACATGTATAGCAAACATAATTATTGATTGAAAAACCTTTAACTATTTATGAAATAATGCATTTATGGAAAATATTCATTACTGATAACAAGATTGTAACCGTGTATTTAATGGCTGAAAACGCAAAAATATTAAATGATTGGTGAGTGCTAAAAGATTTATAGTGATCAACTTTCGTCTCATAAGGTAGAAATACCATGTTTTATGCACCTTTCTTTCAAATTAAACACAGTTTCTTTCATTAGAACCACTGTTTTCGATATTTATTCATCCTTTTGGGGGGAAATTAAAACAATTGTATTGATTGTGGTACATCTTATTTAGGAGAAAGAGTGCATCTTTAAGAAAATAATTCAATTAGGTATTAGGTTGATACACATCAGTAATAAGTATTTTACGAAAAGTAGTTTAAGACAAAAAAAAAATGCACTTGAGTGATACATATGAGAAATTGAAATTTATGAGAAATTACGTTTATAAAAAGAGTAGAAACATACAAGATATTGAATCATACTATGCTATTAAGAGGTAAATTGGGTTGATATTGATATTAAGACTTGACTGAAGGTTGTTGTGGAATTGGGGCTGGTTTCAAAATTCAGACAAGGATATTTTTTTCTGATATAAGTCTATTAAAATTAAACTGAGGTCGGGACCAATTTTGAAGCCTGGGGCAAGATATTGTATAGAACATCTAAACAAAATTCCAAACAAAAAACCAGTATCATTTTGTTCTTGAATAAAAACTGTAAACTGATATTAGAAAAACCACACATAGATAAGATTTATTACGACAAAACAAGATAATTTTGTACAATAATTCACTCATCAAAATATCAATGTAAATAGGAAACTAGCTATGTATGTATTAAATAGATTTAAAAAAGAAACCTGTCATAATTATTACAGATAAATATGTATGCTATAATTGTACTCTCCTTACGTTTTATTTGATGATTTTATTGCATTATTAACTTTAAAAATTGTTAGAATTCTTACTTAAATAACTTTATTTGGATGAACATTGACTTTATATATATGGGGGGGGGGGGGTGCTGTTTGTGTACGTATGCGCATATGCACGACCTTTGACCAGCCTCTGTTCTCATGTTCGACTTTAAGCTGGTGGAAGGGACACAACTCCCTTTGAAGTAGATATTTAAAGAGTTTCCTATAATCCACTCTCGTGACCTTGTTCTTCACTAAAGCGAAGGTTGTTTAACTAGCTTGAGAATTACTTAAGAAGTGATTAAAAATTAAAAATACTTATTATGCTTTATATATTATAAATAATAACACGATGATGGGGTAAGAAACCTCGCTCATCTCTCTGAAATGGTAATTCGTGTAAATTTAGGTTTATACACGTTTTCAATGGGATGGCAAGTAACTTTTTGGCAGGATTCCGATACAAATTAAGTCTAACATGCGTACCCAACACCAAAATAATTATTTTCTGTTAACTCCGTGAGTCCCAAGAACTGCGTAATTGGGCCCTGTACCTCGCGTACCAAAACGTGTGTGTGTGAGGGGGGAGAGAGAGTTCACCCCAACTATTGGTAAATAAGGTGAACAATATCCGATAGGAAACAGTGCAATATATCAATGTTCGTTGTTTTAATGTCGATGTTATGTTGGTGCCAATCTATTAGAGAGTCCTTTCAGTGCAGACTTTTGTTAAGCTTGCCGTTATCACAGAGCTTTCCCAGAGCTTTCCCAGAGGCTTCAAAATTCTCAACACGGGGGAATAGGGATAGTTGCATAGAATTTGGTTGTTCAGCGCTCCGTATAAAACCGCATAAGCGAAATACACCAGGACAATTTCAATTCAAATTTTACTAATATTAATTACAGGTTTTACCAAAATAATCATTTTCTGTCGTATTTTGAAATGTTTGTTAATAATAGAGCTCTTTTCACACTTTTGTGGATGTATTGTCGTTGTTACAAGCGTCACATTACACATGCACATTTACTTATTAATATCTCAACCTATAAAACATGAAGGAGTCCTTTTCAAATTTAATAATGTTGCATGACACTTACCATTTGGCGGTGGCGTCGTCGTCGTAGTCATGTTCGTTTCTGTAGTAGAGGATATATAAATAACACACAACATGTTTTATAAGATTGAAAGAACATGGATCTTGCTGTGATTAACATCGATTTTAAACGCAGATGTATCTAATTTTGAACATCTGGTATAAAAAGAGTATTTCTGTAATAGCTCAACAGACATTATTTGTGGTACTAATCATTGAGCGAAACGGAAACATCAGCGTCCGTACTTTTTACCATATCTTTAAATGGAAATCTTTGAAAATCTTCTTCTCAAATCCGCTAACTTTACACTTAATTCTCACTATATGGAAAAAAATATCTTTAGAAACAAAATACCATATTTCAAAATATGTTCATCGTAGTGTTCCTAAGGTTCCTAAGGTGACCCTCAAATTCATTCATGCCATTTTGATTAATAAATAACATGGTTGCGAGGGGCGGGGTTAGTTACCACTCTATGTCTATATTGAAAATTTTGAAAATCTTCAATTCAGAAACCATTGACCTGATTTCAAAATAATTTCACAGAAATGTTTTTTAAGCGACCATATATCAAATTCCTTTGTACCATTGATATTCATATCAAAACATGTCCGCCAGAAGCGGGGATAGTTTTCATTATATGTCATTGTGGAAAATCTTTTATTCAGAAACAAAATGCCCGATTTTTAAAGTATTTTTACAGAAATGTTCCTAAGGTGAAATTTTGATCAATTTATTACTTTTTATTTTATGTCTTTTTTATTATTATTATATTATTGTTTTACAATCACTGAAGATATCAACGTCAACCTTCATGAAATTCTTCACAGTAACAACGTGCTCTTTTGCGACTAGGTATATAAATCCAACTTTAATATTGTAAGAGATATTGTTTTATACGAGTGGGCATTTGGGCGAGTGGCACTCAGTATGTTTCCGATCAATAACTTACGAGCCCTTTGTAATGATTCGACGTGTTACTCAGATGCTCACGGGAAGAGAGAAGGGATTTGGGAAGGTCTTATTTCGCACATAAACAAAAAGAGAATTCCCGATCTGCGCCGCTTACTTCCGGAAGTATTCTGTGTGTAACGAGTTTTGAACTTTATTTACGCTCTATACATATACATGTGGATTGGGATAGTTATACATATTTTCATATTACATATCATAATATAAAGAAACGAATAAAAGAATGAATGGGGTAAAGATCTAACTAATTATTGTTACTATGAAAAGACATATTTCCTTAAACAAATTATATATATAACCCAAAATACACTTAATTGGTATTTAGTATGCTTTGCCATTTTTGTCGATTTATTTATTTATTTATTTTTATTTTTTTTGATAATTGGATTTTTTTGTGAGAGAGTCTCTGAGGTTTGATGTTATGGTACATTTTGTTTAAACGCGATTAACATGTAGGTTTTTGATTTGTCTTTTTTTGAAAAGCCATAAAACATAGTTTTAGTCACAGCTATTTGTGTCGAATTCTATACTAAGGATTTTTAGAGAAAAAAATCTGTAAAACTAAACTAAATATTAATGTAACCACATCTGTACGTCTGGGGACGTACTCATAAAGCATCTTAAGTCATTTTATGAATACCAGCCCTGGTCAAGATATTGCTTTGAAGCCGTACCTGCACCAAGTCAATTATTCTTACTAACTTTGGGTTTGAATGAGTTTTTGTAAGACGTGTACGTGAGCGGAAAAGGTTTTGAAATATGTAATCTTCAGCAGAGGCCATGCCTTACAACAGATGCCTAATTTAATTACATTAAACTCCACATCTCAACTCAGTGCTGTATGCAAAATATATTGAGTATGCGTCCTATCATTTTAGACATAAACATGTTTGCAATTTTATATCATAGAAACAATGGACTCTATTTCAGACACAGCCCGATTCGAGGGTTCGAGGATATCTTAATGAGTTCGCTTTGTGAGTCTATATTTACTGACTTATTGACTGAGACAACTGAATACTTAAAAGTTTTAAAATATCTTAAACATAATGAATTTTGATATAAAAACTGTATTTTTTTAAAAAAAATCATTTTAACAAAAACATGCTTTTCTGAGTCTGATTGATTCTAAAATTTAGACTGAAGACATTAGTGAATACCTGTCCTGGGGCAATGATTACGAATAGTTTAAAACCTGAGTTCAGACTCGAGACGTTAGTGAATACATGTCCTGGGGACATGATTACGAACAGTTTCAAACCTGAGTTCAGACTCGAGACGTTAGTGAATACATGTCCTGGGGCAATGATTACGAACAGTTTCAGACCTGCGTTCAGACACGAGACCTTAGTGAATACATGTCCTTTGGCCATGAATACGAACAGTTTCAGTTCTGAGTTCAGACTCGAGACGTTAGTGAATACATGTCCTTTGGCCATGAATACGAACAGTTTCAGACCCGAGTTCAGACTCGAGACGTTAGTGAAAACATGTCCTTTGGCTATGACTACGAACAGTTTCAAACCTGAGTTCACACTCGAGACGTTTGTGAATACATGTCCTTTGGCCATGACTACAAACAGTTTCAAACTTGAGTTCAGACTCAAGACGCTAGTGAATACATGTCTTGGGGCCATTATAACGAACCGTTTCAATTCTGAGTTCAGACTCGAGACGTTAGAGATACATGTCCTGGGGCCGTAAATACGAAGAATTTCAAACCTGAGTTCAGACTCGAGACGTTAGTGAATACATGTCCTGTGGCCATGATTATGAACAGTTTCAAGTCTGAGTTAAGCCTTGAGAAGTTAGTGAATACATGTCCTTTGGCCATGATAACGAACAGTTTCAAATCTGAGTTCAGACTCGAGACGTTAGTGAATACATGTCCTGGGGCCATGAATACGAACAGTTTCAAACCTGAGTTCTGACCCGAGACGTTAGTGAATACATGTCCTGGGGCCATGATTACGAACAGTTTCAAACCTGAGTTCAGACCCGAGACGTTAGTGAATACATGTCCTGGGGCCATGATTACGAACAGTTTCAAACCTGTGTTCAGACACGAGACTTTAGTGAATACGTGTCCTTTGGCCATGAATACGAACAGTTTCAAACCTGAGTTTAGACTCGAGACGTTAGTGAATACATGTCCTTTGTCCATGACTACGAACAGTTTCAAACCTGAGTGTAGACTCGAGACGTTAGTGAATACATGTCCTGGGGCCATGATTATGAAAAGTTTCAAGCCTGAGTTAAGACTCGAGACGTTAGTGAATACATGTCCTGGGGCCATGACTACGAACAGTTTCAAACCTGAGTTCGGACTCGAGACGTTAGTGAATACATGTCCTGTGGCCATGAATACGAACAGTTTCAAACCTGAGTTCAGACACGAGACGTTAATGAATACATGTCCTTTGGCCATGATAACGAACAGTTTCAAACCTGAGTTCAGACTCGAGACGTTAGTGAATACATGTCCTTTGGCCAAGATAACGAACAGTTTCAAACCTGAGTTCAGACTCGAGACGTTAGTGAATACATGTCCTTTGGCCATGATAACGAACAGTTTCAAACCTGAGTTCAGACTCGAGACGTTAGTGAATACATGTCCTTTGGCCATGATAACGAACAGTTTCAAACCTGAGTTCAGACTCGAGACGTTAGTGAATACATGTCCTGGGGCCATGAATACGAACAGTTTCAAACCTGAGTTCAGACTCGAGACGTTAGTGAATACATGTCCTTTGGCCATGACTACGAACAGTTTCAAATCTGAGTTCAGACTCGAGACGTTAGTGAATACATGTCCTTTGGCCATGAATACAAACAGTTTCAAACCTGAGTTCAGACTCGAGACGTTAGTGAATACATGTCCTTTGGCCATGACTACGAACAGTTTCAAATCTGAGTTCAGACTCGAGACGTTAGTGAATACATGTCCTTTGGCCATGAATACAAACAGTTTCAAACCTGAGTGTAGACTCGAGACGTTAGTGAATACATGTCCTGGGGCCATGAATACGAACAGTTTCAAACCTGAGTTCAGACTCGAGACGTTAGTGAATACATGTCCTTTGGCCATGACTACGAACAGTTTCAAATCTGAGTTCAGACTCGAGACGTTAGTGAATACATGTCCTTTGGCCATGAATACAAACAGTTTCAAACCTGAGTGTAGACTCGAGACGTTAGTGAATACATGTCCTGGGGCCATGAATACGAACAGTTTCAAACCTGAGTTCAGACTCGAGACGTTAGTGAATACATGTCCTGGGGACATGACTACGAACAGTTTCAAACCTGAGTTCAGACTCGAGACGTTAGTGAATACATGTCCTTTGGCCATGACTACGAACAGTTTCAAACCTGAGTTCAGACTCGAGACGTTAGTGAATACATGTCCTTTGGCCATGACTACGAACAGTTTCAAACCTGAGTTCAGACTCGAGACGTTAGTGAATACATGTCCTTTGGCCATGAATACGAACAGTTTCCAACCTGAGTTCAGACTCTGTTGTTTAAGCAACTTATCAAAATATTTTCCATTTAGCCCTATGGTAAAACTGTTGTGATAATTAATTAGATATCTAGAGTTTTATCATTTGTTTTATTTTCTTAAATGTAAACTGTATACTAATATTAGAAAAGCACAAATGCTTGCATACAATTTAGTATATACGACCAAACTGTGTTCGTACGCATGTGCATATCCACGTCATTTTAGCAGCCTAAAGTGTTCTCATGTTCGACTTAGGCTGGTGGAAGAGACATAACTCAAATTGCAGCAGATATTTTAAGAGTTTCCTATATTTCACTCTAGTGACACTGTTCTTCACTTATGCGAAGGTAATTAAAGTTACTTGAGAATTACCTGATAAGTTATTTTAAATACTTATTATGTTATACATATTATAATTAATAACACTACGATGGGGTAAGACAACAAGCTCATGTCTTAATCTGAAATGAATGTTCGTGTCAATTTAAGTTAATACACGTTTTCAAAGAGCACAATGGGATGAAGAGTAATTTAAAGCAGCATTGTGATACAAATAAATTCCAACATGCGTAATCAACACAAAAATAGTTATTTTCTGCGTACCCCGTATCGACACAGTGAGTCCCGTGACCAGCGAAATTGGGTCCTGTATCTCGCGTAACAAAACGGGTGGAGGGGGCCACCCCCAGTTTTGGTATGAGATCAACAATATCCGACACCGATAGAGAACAGCCCAATATGTCATTGCTCAATGGTTTAATGTCGATGTAATGTTGGAGTTAATTTATGATAGAGAATCGAACCTGGTCGCCTTGGCGAGAAGCGAGTGTGCTGACAACTGCACCGGACAACCTGCGCTTCAATATGAATATCGTTATGTTGAACAGTTATTGTATAGATTCTGCCCGTAAATTTACGGATTTCTCCGAGCACTCTTAAGCAGCGTAATGTACGATATCTTATTGAAACAGGCCCCAGTGCATTGTATTGAATACTACTAATAAAATTGAAATAAATAGTCCTATGTTTTGTTAAACTTATTTTTATCTACTTTCGTTTATTGTTTTTGAATGTCCAAAGTCAAATGTCCTGCAAGCACGGCATTCCATTTTTGGAATGATTGGGCAGGGACAGGTTTGGCAGTGACAGGTTTGGTAGTGACTGGTTTGGTAGTGACTGGTTTGGCAGTGACAGGTTTGGTAGTGACTGGTTTGGTAGTGACTGGTTTGGCAGTGACAGGTTTGGTAGTGACTGGTTTGGCAGTGACTGGTTTGGCAGTGACAGGTTTGGTAGTGACTGGTTTGGCAGTGACAGGTTTGGTAGTGACTGGTTTGGTAGTGACTGGTTTGGCAGTGACAGGTTTGGTAGTGACTGGTTTGGCAGTGACTGGTTTGGTAGTGACTGGTTTGGCAGTGACTGGTTTGGCAGTGACAGGTTTGGTAGTGACTGGTTTGGCAGTGACTGGTTTGGCAGTGACTGGTTTGGCAGTGACTGGTTTGGCAGTGACTGGTTTGGCAGTGACTGGTTTGGCAGTGACAGGTTTGGCAGTGACTGGTTTGGTAGTGACTGGTTTGGCAGTGACTAGTTTGGTAGTGACAGGTTTGGTAGTGACTGGTTTGGCAGTGACAGGTTTGGTAGTGACTGGTTTGGCAGTGACAGGTTTGGTAGTGACTGGTTTGGTAGTGACAGGTTTGGTAGTGACTGGTTTGGTAGTGACTGGTTTGGCAGTGACAGGTTTGGTAGTGACTGGTTTGGCAGTGACTGGTTTGGTAGTGACTGGTTTGGCAGTGACTGGTTTGGCAGTGACAGGTTTGGTAGTGACTTGTATGGTAGTGACTAGTTTGGTAGAGTTTGTCAGGGACTGGTTTGGTAGTGACTGGTTTGGCAGTGACAGGTTTGGTAGTGACTGGTTTGGTAGTGACTGGTTTGGCAGTGACTGGTTTGGTAGTGACTGGTTTGGTAGTGACTGGTTGGGCAGTGACAGGTTTGGTAGTGACTGGTTTGGTAGTGACTGGTTTGGCAGTGACAGGTTTGGCAGTGACAGGTTTGGCAGTGACAGGTTTGGTAGTGACTGGTTTGGTAGTGACTGGTTTGGTAGTGACTGGTTTGGTAGTGACTGGTTTGGCAGTGACTGGTTTGGTAGTGACTGGTTTGGTAGTGACTGGTTGGGCAGTGACAGGTTTGGTAGTGACTGGTTTGGCAGTGACAGGTTTGGTAGTGACTGGTTTGGTAGTGACTGGTTGGGCAGTGACAGGTTTGGCAGTGACAGGTTTGGCAGTGACAGGTTTGGTAGTGACTGGTTTGGTAGTGACTGGTTTGGTAGTGACTGGTTTGGTAGTGACAGGTTTGGCAGTGACTGGTTTGGTAGTGACTGGTTTGGTAGTGACTGGTTGGGCAGTGACAGGTTTGGTAGTGACTGGTTGGGCAGTGACAGGTTTGGTAGTGACTGGTTTGGCAGTGACAGGTTTGGTAGTGACTGGTTGGGCAGTGACAGGTTTGGTAGTGACTGGTTGAGCAGTGACAGGTTTGGTAGTGACTGGTTGGGCAGTGACAGGTTTGGTAGTGACTGGTTTGGCAGTGACAGGTTTGGTAGTGACTGGTTTGGTAGTGACTGGTTTGGCAGTGACTGGTTTGGTAGTGACTGGTTTGGTAGTGACTGGTTTGGTAGTGCCTGCTTTGGTAGGGTATGGTTGTGAGTTGTTCGGTAGTGAATGGTTCGGTAGTTACTTGTTTGGTAGTGACTGGTTTGGTAGAGTTTGACAGTGACTGGTTTGGTAGTGACTGGTTTGGTAGTGACTGGTTTGGTAGTGACAGGTTTGGCAGTGACAGGTTTGGTAGTGATTGGTTTGTTAGTGACTTTTATTATTTCATTTGTATGGATGACTTTATGTTATGTCCAAATAAAGTACTTTTTTGAATCTGATGCATGAATAGATTGTTTAAAAATGGAAACCATTAATGCCATAATTCATTTAACCAGTTTATAGTTTTCTACAATATATCCATCAATTCGAACTAAAGTTATTGAGCGGAAACCACCTGTTTGACAGACGGCCGCCCTCCCGCTCGATCGTTCGCCCCACCAACGACATATATCCCAATCCAATAATTTCGAAATACCTGGATGATAACTATTAATATGTAATAAAGTAATGAAAACTAAACTAACCAGTAACGCACTTCTTGCATTCATAGTCGAATATGAAGCCATATTTGCAGATGCACACTTTACTATATCCGTATGTGTCGCATATGGCATTTTCATCTTTACAGTAATGACAGTCGTCACAACACTGGCCGACTTCGAGCGCTAAAATATAGACAAACACAAACGTCATGGTTACAGTAATAAATAAACATCACTAAGATAGGATTTATTAAATGCGTTTCAATAAAACAGTTACGGGGATGACGGGGGCACTGAAAAGCTGAAGACATATCATATAATGGTTTATCAATGTTTATGCCATTCTGACCGACTGAGGTTATCATTTTCTCACAATTTCTAACTTGGCCTCCGCTTAAACTTCAGTCACGCTCGGGCAAAATGAAATTAAACAATAGCCGTCGTAAGACAGCGCGCTCGACTACGCCGCTTTGACTTAGAATACAGTAACGTATAAAAATACCAAGTTTGGTCTCTTTATGTCGAACCTAACTAAAATTATTCGTCAATCGAATGAAGGATATAGAAGTTATTAATAAATATTCCAATTTGCCCTAAAACTTTAACTCAAGTTCCATAGTCAATCAGGAACCATAATCTGTGTAAAGAATAATATGGAGTTATCTAACCTCATCATGTGATGGCCCTGAACTACTGTGTGAAGTATGAATTCAATTTAATGTAGGGTATTGGACTTATAAGTGATAGCCCAACTATTCTTCGAATAGTCGAGCTAAAAATTATAAATGAGTTCATTTCATCTAGGAAAATATGTCGTTGAGTGTTTGAATAAGCTTTTCAGAACGCTTGCCCGTACTCAGAATTTCTGTATATATATATCTCTGATTAGGTAACGTAACGTTTGTTTTTGAATCTGCATTTATGTTCTTGAAATTTATTTAGTACAACTGTTACTTTTTCTCAAATATCTGCTGTTGAAAAAAACTTATTTAAAATAGTGTTGCAAATATGTATTTAACGTTAATATGTGTGATGACATTATCGCGTGATGTTATTAATGTATTGTTAAAAGGTCCAAATATATATCACTTTGGTGAAAGTCAATGTGGCCTAGTGGTGAAGGGCTCCGTTTTATATGTTTTCTTTATTTCCACACGTGGGTTCGAACCCCACTAAGACCAAAATATTTTTATACTATAATTGTATTTTTTCAGCATTTTTGATATCATGGAGTAAAATAATAATAAAGTGAGTGTTTTCATATGCATTACCAGAAAAACTTGTTTTCGGTCCAAAAACACGACCGAGTACCTTTAACTCTCATTTTACACATGTTGCCAAAAACAAGGCGCATATATGTTAAGCAAGGCTTAATCAATAATCGAATATAGTCAAGTTGCATAATTCACAATATGTAGACAAATATTTATTTATGCATATCAAATATAAGAAAAGCGCCTACACACAAACAAAACTAATGAGCAATAGCGAATAGATACTTTTTGTAATACTTTGCATGCATTATACAATACAAATATAACATAAAACATCAACTAAAGATCTAACCTGGAAAGAATAGTCCCTGGCTAATAAGTAACAATAATCACTTATTAAAGACCGGTCAACATGCTGATGTACATGCATAAAGCAATATATAGGATGAGACATAAAAGATCCTCAACTCTGGTTTGAATAGTTGTAACTCTGAAAAAGTCACGCAAACTATTTAAATATTGTCGGGTTAGTCCCTTTTTCGACTGCAAAAATCGGCTTGCTATTGATACTTACGGGTACACGGGCATGGTGGGTGTTTGCTCGAGGTGTCACTGGAGGATTCGCTTGAAGATTCGCTGGATTCAGATTCAGATTCAGATTCCCCCTCGTAGTAGTATTCAGGATGAAAAAATCCACCTCCAAATTTACATTGAACAGCTGCCAGGAGAGCAAGGGTCTGTTTATAAATGAAAAAAATGAGGTTCCATAAGAGAACTGTTCAATTTTCAATATTTTTTTATTTGGTCGATTAAAGTTAGAAATGGCTATACCATTATGATAACAATGACAAACAAATGGTTTACATACCACGTGGTTAAAAGGTATTTTACACAGAAATGTGATGCGTATATTGACCATATGTGCTAAATAATGAAGAGGCTGTTGTCCATATGTACAAAATCATGAAGGGGCTAGTATCCTATGTTGAAGGGCTATCGTCCGCATGTGCAATATCATGAAGGTACTTTTGTCCGCCTATGCAAATTAAAGCTCAGGGGCTAATGCCCTACGGGTCTTAGGGGTAAATGTCCTAGGGGCTAATATCAGTCTACCATATATCAGTTGCATGTGGGCAAATCCTTACTCAAAACTGTCCAGTATATTAAGCGTGACTTTGTGACAAATATGTTCCCAGTCTGTTTGACCCTCTTTCTCTTTCAACCTACCACATAGTTAGTTCTTAATAGGATCTTCCGTACACGTACCTATTATGGTAATCAATTTTGGGGCAATATTGACTAAGGGAAAACTCCTAAATGCGGCTGAAAATGTCTGAATTTCTATCGACGTTCTGTTTACATATGACATCAAACCACATGGTATGTTTACCCTTAATCAAACATCAGTTAATGCAATGTATACTATGTTTTATATCGCGACCTGATTGATTGGCACAAAAGGTTCATTTCAAACCCTCTTAAGAGTCCTTTGGTTATAGCACTGATGTCACAACAGGGGTTTTATAACCTGTGTATTTGTTTAATGGCTCTGGTCTAATTAGAGTTGACACTGTTTAGAGTAAATAAATTGTCTCACTAATACATATACACAAAATGCAGAGCCAATGCATTAATTTGACAGATAGGAAATAACAAACAAACAAAGAGAAATAAGTTTTAAAAAAGTTATTAGATAATTTATACTAGTATATTTCAATCCACTTAAACACATGGTCATTATTGTTATATCCAAATTGTGAAGCAACATGGTTAAATCATATTAATGCGCTATTATATTTAACATACAAGGTTACTCTTGTCCATATTTTAAAGCATTGTAAAAATAATGTTATTATTATATATTTACATTAACACTTCATTCCTTAACGATGGTTGTTGTTTATCAATTTCACATTATTTCTGTATAAAGTGCAATGAAATCGCGTGCGTTTGTTTGATAATTCTGTCCTGTCATTGGGCGCAATAATACTAATGGGCGGGGCATATTTACTATTTATTTCAATGAAATCGTAGTAAATATTGGCAACATGCAAAACTGTAATCTGCAGTGAATCAGTTAAAGCAAAATAAGCAACGATAATTTAATTGATTTTAATGTAGATGATTTCATGACGGATGGAACAGTTGAAGAAATATTAAATTATAATGATGACGACTTATTTCGGAATTTGGAATTGACATTTGGTAAAATTAAAGCATCTGACAAAACATGAAATCGAGGAAATGAAACAATAACATAATGTAGTGCACACAACAGAAGAAAGGGCTCAGTTCATCACTTAAGTCTATTCGCGTCCTCTGGCTTTTCTTCCGCGAAAGTTCACGTTACCCCACCCACCGACACTGTCGTTTCCACAGAGATGTTTCATCCTCATTAAATGTTTACTTCCAAAGAAATCACAATGCACTTGCTGATTTGTCCAACACCGTATTCCAACATGATTCATACACCAACTGATTCTTCAAAATAACGCTCCACAAGTAAATTGACTTGAATTTCTCTCCAGTTTGGAAACTCGATCGTGACTTAACAAATGCTAGTATTAGGTATTATCGCGAGATATAATGAGAACTTTGTAGGTGGCGATATTTTTGTTGTATTCTTGTTATTGATAATTTTTCATATCTCAAGTTGTATTTTTCTAGTTGTAATGCAGTTGTAATAGGTATTTATAATATACTTGACCTTGAAAATATAGAAAATAAACATATAAATAAGGAAATATTTTATTTGCTCATTCATTGTTGCATAAAATTAGGTTACGATAGCTATTCTAATTTACCCACCGTTGAGAACAACGAGAGAAAGAAAAAGAGAAAATGCTCTTGAATAATCTATTAATTTTAGCATAAATTTAAATTTAAATGTAAATATAAGTATTAAAATTCGACATGTTGCAATTTATTGGGGTATGGTAACAACCCCATTGCATACCATACCCCAAATAAAATGCAACGTGTCGAATTTTAATCCTTAAATGAAAAAGTAAACTTTAATCCTTAAATGAAAAAGTAAACAAAACAAAAAGCAATTGGACAAGATGTTTTGTTCATTCCCATAATTAATCCTCTAGTACTGCACAGCAAGACACTCAGATATGAGATAAATATACATGTCGAGAGAACTATATTTGGCTGCCCGGTAAGAGCTGTGGTTAGCGCATTCGCTTCTCACTCAGGTGTCCTAGGTTCGATTCCCGGCATGGGCGCACTTGAGTTTGGTTTGTGGTCACCAAGCCGGACAAGTGGGTTTCCTCTGGGTACTCCGGTTTCCCAAACAACACAAGACCACACTCTCGCGTAAATTCGTACCAATGAGAGTAACTGATATCATGTTGTAATAACTTGTTTCACAATCGTTGTAAAATAAATAAGTTTAAACTAGCCTAACTATAGAGATTTACGTTAAAAATATTGTAAGTCCTATTATTGTAGATGGCTTTCCTTACACAATTTAATTTTTTTTTATTAATATCAAGATGCTATCGCTATATATATAGTAAACATTTTATGCGAAATAAACTACTTTTATATTGTTGTTGTTTTTTTGTACAAAAAGATGTGTACCTACTATACTGAAAGTATACACTACGAGCGCGAATCGCAAGTTACGCATAATGCTGGGTTCACATCTGTTTTGTACCGTATTGTCAAGCTTACCGTTCAAAGTACCGTGCGTATATCGGATTATCACTGTTACTGAGCCACAGTCTGCTAATACCGCTACCTGCAGCCAATTGTATAAACGTGGATAACTCCTAACCAGCGGTTATCTTTTGGTTATCTCCCTGGTTTGGTCAAGCTATCCGAAAACCGACTGTATAAAAATTAAGTTATCCTAACCAGCGCGTGATTCGGCTAACATTTGGACAAAATTTAACCGACCATATTGATCAGTGCATTGTGGGTATTTTTAGGAAGTTTTGGTTAGGTTAAAGTTGTCCAAGTTGGTTAACATAGCCGCCTCATTTTCTGCCTTTATACAAACGGATAAACGGTTTGGATAAAATGGCCAACTTGGTTAAAGTTAACCGCTGGACAACTTTAACCAGCGGTTAAATCTAACCAACTTTTATACAATTGGCTGCTGTTGGTTACCGTTTGGTTATATGAGAATTGATATATACACAAACACAAAGAAAACATTCCCGTATTCGATAACCTTATTAGCTATATTACCGAACCGTTTTGCAATCTAGAACAAGGCAACTGCAACATGGGAAGTAAATTATATCAGCATCTAAAATGTCAGTCCTCAGATCCGTTTAGAAACATTTTAAATATTTTTATTTGTACACCGTTCTTTTATTTTTTTTATTTCATTGAACTGAATAAATACGCTTTAACCAATACGGTACAACCATATTTTTTATTCTAGCACACCGGATAGGCATTTTTGGTGAATTCAGCCGTGCTGGAAAATTCCATCTGGCACCCACCATTCCAGATGAGTCACGCGCTGTCACGTAATACTTTTTAGTTCTTTAATCATACACTTTATTTAACCATAACAATGAGATTTCAATAGATGGGTTCCTTAAACATTTACTTTACTAAAATATACCTTCAAAACAAAACAAAATAACCCTTAAAAGACGTGATACTGAAGAAACTTTTTGACGTATGCAGCGAATAAAAATTACAGCGCGTCATGACGTCAGTAAACATCATCGCACGCGCTTTTTGGTGAAATTTACAAAAAGCGATTGTTATGTATTCTTTTCACAAAAAAGTAAATTAAGGTATGATAGAAGAAATGTCAAGCATGTGTGTCCGGTCCAGATAGAAATATCCGACCCTCGGGCACGCTGCGTAGCAACGCAGGTGCCCTCCTGTCGGATTTTTCTATCCGCACCGGAAACACATGACAAATATTATTATTACTATGTTAGTGGACAAATTTTATAACTAATTCATCATTCGTCTTAATTTTAATATTTAACCACGACTGAATTCCATTTTTCTCAATTTCTTATAAATGCGACAACGAATTTCACATTTTTCAAATCATGTGGTTCAATCTGAGAATTTAGAATACCGTATATACTAATAATACGTTCCGAATAGAAAAATCCGACCCGAGGGCACCTGCGTTGCCAGGTAACGAGGCTTGCCGAGTTACCGGCTACGCAGCGTGCCCGAGGGTCGGATTTTTCTATCCGGAACGGACACACATGATAGATATTTTTTCTAGCATACCTTAAATAACATTTTTTGTGAAGAAAATACATAAGAAAGCGCGTTTTTGTACATTTCACCAAAAAGCGCGTGCGATGATGTTTACTGACGTCATGACGCGCAGTAATTTGTATTCACTGCATACGTCAATAAGTTCCTTTGCTATGACGTCTTTTAAGGGTTATATTTTTTTAAGGAATATTTTTGTAAAGTTAATGTTAATGGAACTCATCTATTAAAATCGCATAACTATGGTTACATTTAGTGTTTAATAATAGAAATTGAAAGTATTACGTCACAGCGCGTGACTCATCTGGCATGGGGGGATGCCAGATGGAGTATTCCAGCACGGCTGAAATCACCGGAAATGCCTATCCGGTGTGCTAGAAAATTTTGTAAATGATTTTATATTTATAATAAATAAAATCAGACTTACGAGAAATATCCTCAACATTTTAAAGAGCATCCGTAAAATCGGAGTACAACACTTTTCTCCCGACACTCGCAATATCCCCAATAATCCTGCTGTCCACCGATATATACTGAACGTAAAAAAATAATCCTTTGGGCTGGTTTTCATTCAAAGCATCCATTGCACGCTCAGAAAGCTGTCGTTTCCTGATGCGCGCGCATATACAACGTTGAATTTCCGGATGCACACGTAGACAATTGTGCGGTCTGACGCAAGTGTAGGAATATTAATGTCCTTGAGAAATTATTATGCAATATAATGATGAAACTGATAGCGATTTTTATTTCAATACGGTACCATCTGTTTGATTGTTAACGCCTTGAATATTCAGTCATACAAGATAGTGTATTATGCATAAGAAATATAACCAAAACTATGCAAATATATGACAAAATATGATTTATAACTTAAAATTGAAAAGTATAAACATGATGGAATGTAAACATTTCGGAAAATAATTATAATCGATTCCAAATTCGAACAGAAAATTGCATGTTATAATCGTTTTATTTTGCTGTTGTAGTTTTTTCCAAGTACATCCGACACTAGTTATGTCGAAGTCGTTTAGACCTCATGATATACTTCTAGATAACGAACATTCGATATTAACGAAATACAGAATATGTCAAACTAAAAAGAAAACTATGAAACAAAGTAAGATATAACCAGAACAATGACATAAAAAAGATCGACAAAACAAACGACTGTATTGGCAACAAGCGTGCCATCTTTCACTCACCTGAACGACAGTATTGACCACAAGCGTGCCATCATTCACTCACCTGAACGACTGTATTGACCACAAGCGTGCCGTCATTCACTCACCTGAACGACTGTATTGACCACAAGCGTGCCATCATTAACTCACCTGAACGACTGTATTGACCACAAGCGTGCCATCATTCACTCATCTGAACGACTGTATTAGCCACAAGCGTGCCATCATTCACTCACCTGAACGACTGTATTAGCCACAAGCGTTCCATCATTCACTCACCTGAACGTATGTATTGGCCACAAGCGTGCCATCATTCACTCACCTGAACGATTGTATTGGCCACAAGCGTTCCATCATTCACACACCTGAACGACTGTATTGACAACCAGCGTGCCATCATTCACTCACCTGCACGACTGTATTGGCCACAAGCCTGCCATCATTCACTCACCTGAACAGCAGTATTGACCACAATCGTGCCATCATTCACTCACCTGAACGACAGTATAGGCCACAAGCGTGCCATCATTCACTCACCTGAACGACAGTATTGGCCACAAGCGTGCCATCATTCACTCACCTGAACGACTGTATTGGCCACCAGCGTGCCGTCATTCACTCACCCGAACGACTGTATTGGCCACCAGTGTGCCATCATTCACTCACTTGAACGACAGTATTGACCACAAGCGTGCCATCATTCACTCACCTGCACGACAGTATTGGCCACAAGCGTGCCATCATTCACTCACCTAAACGACAGTATTGGCCACAAGAGTGCCATCATTCACTTACCTAAACGACTGTATTGGCCACCAGCGTGCCGTCATTCACTCACCTGAACGACTGTATTGACCACAAGCGTACCATCATTGACTCACCTAAACGACTGTATTGGCCACCAACGTGCCATCATTCACTCACCTGAACGACTGTATTGACCACAAGCGTGCCATCATTCACTCATCCGAATGACTGTATTGGCCACAACCGTGCCATCATTAACTCACCCGAACAACAGTATTGACAACAAGCGGGCCATCATTCACTCACCTGAACGACAGTATTGGCCACAAGCGTGCCATCATTCACTCACCTGAACGACAGTAATGGCCACAAGCGTGCCTTCATTCACACACCTGAACGACTGTATTGGCCACCAACGTGCCGTCATTCACTCACCTGAACGACTGTATTGACCACAAGCGTGCCTTCATTCACTCACCTGAACGACTGTATTGGCCACAAGCGTGCCATCATTCACTCACCTAAACGACAGTATTGGCCACAAGCGGGCCATCATTCACTCACCTGAACGACTGTATTGACCACAAGCGTGCAATCATTCACTCACCTGAACGAATGTATAGGCCACAAGCGTGCCATCATTCACTCACCTGAACAACGACTATATTGGCCACAAGCGTGTCATCATTCACTCACCTGAACGACTGTATTGGCCACAAGATTGCCATCATTCACTCACATGAACGACTGTATTGGCCACAAGCGTGCCATCATTCACTCACCTGAACGACTGTATTGGCCACAAACGTGCCATCATTCACTCACCTGAACGACTGTATTGACCACAAGCGGGCCATCATTCACTCACCTGAACGACTGTATTGGCCACAAGCGTGCCATCATTCACTCACATGAACGACTGTATTGGCCACCAGCGTACCATCATTCACTCACCTGAACGACTGTATTGACCACAAACGTGCCATCATTCACTAACCTGAACGACTGTATTGACCACAAGCGGGCCATCATTCACTCACCTGAACGACTGTATTGGCCACAAGCGTGCCATCATTCACTCACGCGAACGACAGTATTGACCACAAGCGTGCCATCATTGACTCACCCGAACGATTGTATTGGCCACCAGTGTGCCATCATTCACTCACCCGAACGACAGTATTGGCCACCAGCGTGCCATCATTCACTCACCTGAACGACTGTATTGGTCACCAGCGTGCCATCATTCACTCACCTGAACGACTGTATTGGCCACAAGCGTGCCATCATTCACTCACCTGAACGACAATATTGACCACAAGCGTGCCGTCATTCAATCACCTAAACGATCGTTTTGGCCACCAGCGTGCCATCATTCACTCTCCTGAACGACTGTATTGGTCACAAGCGTGCCATCATTCGCTCACCTGAACGACTGTATTGGCCACAAGCGTGCCATCATTCACTCACCTGAACGACTGTATTGGCCACCAGCGTACCATCATTCACTCACCTCAATGACTGTATTGACCACCAGCGTGCCATCATTCACTCACCTGAACGACTGTGCTGGCCACAAGCGTGCCATCATTCACTCACCTGAACGACTGTATTGGCCACAAGCGTGCCATCATTCACTCACCCGAACGACAGTATTGACCACAAGTTGGCCATCATTCACTCACCCGAATGACTGTATTGGGCACCAACGTGCCATCATTCACTCATCCGAACGACTGTATTGGCCACCAGCGTGCCATCATTCACTCACCTGAACAACAGTATTGACCACAAGCGTGCCATCATTCACTCACCTGAACGACAGTATTGGCCACAAGCGTGCCATCATTCACCCACCTGACTGACAGTAATGGCCACAAGCGTGCCATCATTCACTCACCTGAACGACTGTATTGGCCACCAGCGTGCCGTCACTCACTCACCTGAACGACTGTATTGACCACAAGCGTGCATCATTCACTCACCTAAACGACTGTATTGGCCACAAGCGTGCCATCATTCACTCACCTAAACGACAGTATTAGCCGCAAGCGGGCCATCATTCACTCTTCTGAACGACTGTATTGACCACAAGCGGGCCATCATTCACCCACCTGAACGAATGTATTGGCCACAAGCGTGCCATCATTCACTCACCTGAACAACGACTATATTGGCCACAAGCATGCCATCATTCACTCACCTGAAAAACTGTATTAGCCACAAACATGCCATCATTCACTCACCTGAACGACTGTATTGGCCACCAGCGTGCCATCATTCACTCACCTGAACGACTGTATTGGCAACCAGCGTGCCATCATTCACTAACCTGAACGACAGTATTGACCACAAGCGGGCCATCATTAACTCACCTGAACGACAGTATTGACCACCAGTGTGCCATCATTCACTCACCTGAACGACTGTATTGGCCACAAGCGTGCCATCATTCACTCACCTGAACGACTGTATTGGCCACAAGCGGGCCATCATTAACTCACCTGAACGACAGTATTGACCACCAGTGTGCCATCATTCACTCACCTGAACGACTGTATTGACCACAAGCGTGCCATCATTCACTCACCTGAACGACAGTATTGGCCACAAGCGTGCCGTCATTCACTCACCTTAACGACTGTATTGGTCACAAGCGTGCCGTCATCCACTCACCTGACGACTGTATTGGTCACTAGCGTGCCATCATTCACTCACCTGAACGACAGTATTGGCCACAAGCGTGCCGTCATTAACTCACCTAAACGACTGTATTGGTCACAAGCGTGCCATCATTCACTCACCTGAACGACAGTATTGGTCACAAGCGTGCCGTCATTCACTCACCTGAACGACTGTATTGGTCACAAGCGTGCCATCATTCACTCACCTGAACGACTGTATTGGCCACAAGCGTGCCATCATTCACTCACCTGAACGACTGTATTGGCCACAAGCGTGCCATCATTCATTCACCTGAACGACTGCATTGGCCACAAGCGTGCCATCATATACTCACCTGAACGACAGTATTGACCACAAGCGTGCCATCATTCACTCACCTGAACGAATGTATTGACCACAAGCGTGCCATCATTCACTCACCTGAACGACTGTATTGACCACAAGCGTGCCATCATTCACTCACCTGAACGACTGTATTGGCCACAAGCGTGCCATCATTCACTCACCTGAACGACTGTATTGGCCACAAGCGTGCCATCATTCACTCACTTGAACGACTGTATAGGCCACAAGCGTGCCATTATTCACTCACCTGAACGGCTGTATTGACCACAAGCGTGCCATCATTCACTCTCCTGAACGACCCCAGTTTCTCGAAAGTTCTTAAGCTTAACAGGCTTGAGTAGCTAATTTCATTTACCCAAAATACTTTTATAAATTTCATTTGATAAATAAAAAATGGTTAAATGTGATTTTCATTAAGAACATTCCAATTTAAAGTCTGTAAACGATTAAAGAAGAAACTATTACGCAAACGTAGTGAGCTTCACTTATTCCTGTTAAAAGCAATTTAAAGAGTTGGAGAAGAACTTGGTGCTGCATTGTGTGTTATAGGGATGGACGATAAGTTAGTTCCTTATTCCTTATTCCTTTTTCGAATAAGAACTAGTGCCTTATTCCTTATTCAAAATGTAATATTGCATATAATTATTTCTTTGTAATGTGCTTCGTCTTTTCACATAAAATAAACAACTTTCTGAAATAATACAATGCACGAAAATAGTAAATAAATATGATAAGGAATAGGGAACTAATCCTTTATTCCTTGTTCAACTACCTTGCAATATGCAATATTATCTTTATTCTTTTACATCCGTTAAAGACAAAAAAATATCTGCAAAATACACCAGAAGTATTTTCTTAAGCTGCGCCAATTTATGACATGCAATCAGGGACAGAAAAGGAATCTTCGAAAAAGGAACATTGAACTTGGCTTCACCCCCAGTAAATTTACATTTTACTGACCGTTCCAAGGCGGTACCTAACAATCCTTGATAAACACACCTAGTTTTTATATAGTATATATGTACTGTGTTGTTTGTGGAGTATTGTGCTGTTGTTCCATGTTTCTTGTTTGTGATTGTTTGTTTTTGTATTCGATGTCTTCGGTGTTTACCCTGTGCCATTTAAGGGGGGTTAGGTTTAAACTTTTGGCTACTGAGCTTGTTTCTGTAGTTTTTCATATATATATATTGATCCATTTACCTTATTCCTATTCGAATATGGAACTGGTTCCTTATTCTCATTCAAACCAAAATAAGAACAGCAATATAAAAGTATCAAAATTATCATTTCTTCATATCTTTTTCAATTGGCTATGCAACATTGGTCATCATAAAAAGGTTGCGTTGTTTTTTATACGGTACTTTGGGCTTAAAGTGATTAACAATAAACAGAACTGCGAATAAGGAATAAGGAACGGAAACGGTGACCTCTTAACTTTTTTACTAATACTTTTTTGAAGAAATTAATATGCAGAAGTGGTCAAGACAAACAGGTAATGAGAATGCCATTTTATTTGAGTGTGTTTTAGTGCTTAAAGTGCTTTAAAAACGCACCCGAAAAGTCCGAATACAGAATTCTGTAAAATATATCGATTTCAAGGTGTCTATTTCTTCATTTGTTTGACGAAATATTAGGCAATATTGATTTAAACAAAAAGGTTGAAGTAAAAACATTCTATATTCTAGTTGGATGGAGTACTTTTACTACTTAATAACACGCTATAAGTCGAATAAGATATAAGGAACTGGTTTCTTATTCCTTATTTAAAATCGAATAAGGAACAGAAACGCTAAATTTTCAACTGTTTACAAATACATTTTGTTTTAATAAAATAGTAAAATTGATCTAAAACAAATAAATTGCAGAAATGCATTGTCTAATCAAGAGGATTTTAGTTCATAAATTGCTTTAAAAACGCACCAATTTCCGAATTAGAAACAGAATTCCTGAAGAGTTCAAAATTCAACTTAGTACCCTTTTGATCACTTTTTGACAAATTTACTATGGAGTAAAGTGATCTACATAAAAAGTTTACAGAAATGCCTTGTCCATTGAAGAAGATTCTAGCACTAAAATGCAATGAACAACGAATAAGGAACAGAAATCTTGAAAAGGTTAAAATTAACTTCTGTTAAAATATCTCAATTTAAAGGTGTCTTATGTCTCCATTTTTTGACGAAATATCCATGCAATATTGGTTAACTAAACGTTAGCGTAAATGCAATGTCTATTGTAGCTGGATGGAATACTTCAACTAGTTTGTAACCCGCTATATTTAAATAAGGAATAAGGAAATGGTTTCTTATTCCTTATTAAAACTCGAAAAAGGAACAAAATGTTAAATTTTCAACTTTATTATTAATACATTATTATTATCAAATAACTTAGCAGAAGTGGCCTACATGAAAAGTTTAAAGAAATGCATTGTCTATTCAAGATGGTTTTAGTACATAAAGCGCTCCAAAATCCTAATAAGGAACAGACTTCTGGAAAAAAGCTCAATTTCAAAGTGTTTTATTTGCCATTTATTGACAAAATATCCATGCAACATTGGTCTTAACAAAAACGTTTGCATCAATGCATTGTCTAATTCATTGGTATTTAATGCTATAAGTACTTTAAATCGCATAATATATGAAATAAGGAATAAGCAACTAGTTCCTTATTCCTTATTCAAACTCGAATAAGGAACAGACAAGGTGAATTTTCAACCATTTTACTAATACATTTTTTATCAAATAGCATAGCAGAAGTGGTCTCCATAAAAAAATGTGCAGAAATGCATTGTCTATTCAAGATGGTTTCAGTGCTTAACGTGCTTTAAAAACATTTGCAGAAATGCACTGACTATTCAAGTGTATTTTAGTGTTTAAAGTGTTATAAAAACGCTCCAAAATCCGAATGAGAAACAACATTCTGGGAAAAAATCTCAAAGTTTCAAAGTGTCTTATTTGGTATTTTTTTACGAAATTAGTCGAAACAAATAGTTTGCATAAATGCATTGTCTAATTCAGCAGGATGTCGTGTTATAAGTACTATATAACGCACAAGTCGAATAAGGAATAATGAACTATACGGAACAAAAACGGTGAAACGTTTTTACTAATACATTTTTTTTATCAAATAGCTTAACAGAAGTGGTCTTAATAAAAAGAAAATGCAGTAAAACATTGTCTATTCAAGAGGATTTTAGAACTTAATGTGCTTTAAAAACGCACCAAACTCCGAATGTGGAACATAAATCTTGAAAACGTCAAAAAATTATCTTTCCCGTTTTATCACTTTTTGGAAAGTAACTAGTTTGCAGAATTGGTCTACATGAAACGTTTGATTAATTCGTATGATAAATGCTCGTCTCCTCAGAGAAGGCAGACATGGGACAACTACAATCACAGAGGTCAGGTAAAACGATATGGTAAAAACTAAACGAACTGCCCAATCTTTCAAGCAGGTATAGTTGATTTGTTGCTTCAGACCATCGACGTTATATTGAGGGTCAGACTAATTTTGTCCGCTGATGGAAGATAGTGGAGTGTGTGTTTTGAAGGTACTTTTAATGTTTGAAATGAGATTGCAATTAAACTTTTATTTCTCACAATGAAATTGCTTTCACATTGTTAGTCGTACGGTTTCCACCATATGTATATAGAAAAAGACTTTACACAAATAAAGCTTACTCCTCTTTAACCATAAGACGTTCATTCTTAAGCTACCATGGAACTCTGTTGGAACCACTAAATTCCTTAACGACCACATTTTGTCTTAGTAACAAAATACCACCCTGGCTATAATAAGCACTGTGTAGAGATCTTTTACCATGTTTTTTTTTCAGTATTGACTTTGGTTATAATTTACTCCGTCATAAATATTTCTTGTGTAATGCTTACATAAAAGATAAAAAAAACTACGTTGGCTCTAGCGAAAATCTCACCATTCTTAGGCAAGTATGGCCATCTTGTTTTTGTATGTTTTTATGATTATTGATAGTTTGCTTATTCAGATGGAAAACAGTTTCTTTTGACTACACAATTGATATATTCAGTATAAACAAAACATAGCTCATAGAGATGTGACAGGATGGTTCTTCCGTGCAATATTTCACTTGTGGTTGTTAATTAAGTTTCAATTAAAACACGAACTATAACTATAACATTTCCGATCCCTTGTATTAAAATGCAAATCATACATCCAAACAGAGATTATTTAAAAGGTTAACATTCAAATCTGCGAAGATGTAGTGTTTCATCGTTTACCATTATAAACAATGCAATGTATTATTGTTAACAAAATAAAACAAAAAATGAAATGGCTGTGCATTCGATAAATTAAAGATATTGCTTAAGTTATGAGTTGACTTATACAAATATAACTGGTTCAAGATCATTTATAGAACAGAACAGAACACACATTTATTTCAACACATAAGATCATTGAATTTTCTACATCAAGGAAATACGTTTGTCATAGCACATGATTTTTATTATTTAAGATTTCCATGGCGGTTGTCTACAGTTTATACTTGTTTGGACAATTATGATAACAGCGTGGTATACGAGTATATATAGTTCTAATATTTGTATATTGGTTGCATTCAATGACTATATGAAATTCGTCTTCTAATGCATTTCAATTTGGACAAACTTTCTGTATTATATTACATAATTTCTTGTATTTTTTGTAAATTAACACACTAAAGATATGGTTAAAATATTTCTATAAAATATTTTTTTCTTGAGGTGGATAACTTACTTTCGAAACTTTGAACAATAACTTTCTCTTTATATTTGTTTCATAAGTAAAATTATGGTTGAATAGTATTCTCCTAGTGCGGTCGACGCATGCTTGAACCTTGTAGATAGTTCTTACGAAGGTGTCATTTGGCATACTTATGGCTTTATTCCTGTATCAAATAATACTGATAATTCAATACTACACTTAATCAAATAGACCAGTGTCTCCAACATGTTTAGTTTTTTTAAAACAAGAGTACCCATCAGATTGACAATCGCTCTGAATTTCCCCTTCTGAACTTCTGAACCAAATTGCAAGAACAGGTCTTATAAATTTATCAAAAAGTACCAATCTTGTTTACGTGTTATATTACTGAACTAATGTAAGTTTTGCCTTATGGGCTTGACCTAAAAGCGCTTTGATGATATGCATTAGTAAGTGTTATATTTGTTGGCTTTTAGTTTGAATTTACGACTATATGTTTCTGAAATACTAAGATTAGCTTATTTAGCATAAACATAACAATAACGTAGTTGTATACGGTTAAAAGACTCTAACCTGTGTATACCCATTTGGCTTATTTAACATATAAAATCCGTCTCCGTGGCCTAGTGGTTAAGCATCCGCCTACGGAGCGAGAGGTCGTGGGTTCGATCCCTGGCCTGGTCATACCAAAAAACGTTAAAAATTGATACAAGTAGATCCCTTGCCTGGCGCTCGGCATGTAAAGGGTAGTGCTTGGAAAAGTGGTGTACTCAGTACTTGTTTAACCCAGGAAAGTTGTATCCCGTGTATCGGTGCTTTACACCGAGCACGTAAAAGAACCAAGGGGTCTCTTCGAAAAAGAGCTAGGGTATCGCACCCGGACTTCCTTGTATCCCACCAATGTATCTTCCGCGTGCTATCCTTCAGCGAAAAACAACAACAAAGGACCCCGTTGGAAATCAGTGCTTGCACTTTCACGGGTTATCCTTGACCGCAAGGTCTAAAGAAACACATACATACATACATTTAAAATCGTTAATAAACAAAAAACTGTAACGACGGTATACATTCACCTAGACGTACACATAAACGACTTTCGAACACTGCACCTATTTTATTTGGTGCTTTACTTTTAAATATACGTGATTATACATATATTCTATAATAGAGAAAAGATGGTATTTAAGTCCTGATCCATATTGTTTGACTACAAAGTATCTCGTATTATGTATTCAAACGCTTTCGTGAAATCAGTACAGGCACACAATAGTTGTTTCTTTTGATTTCTGACATGGTTATTTAAAGTTTAACTTAACTTTAAGTATTATCAACGGTACCAATATTTGCCTAAACATCAGCCTGCGCCTCAATATGTTCATGATAATGTTCTGCATACGTTGAAAACCAACTATTAAATAAATGTGTGAATATAATATTTTCTAGCACACCGGATAGGCATTTCCGGTGACGTCAGCCGTTCTGGAAAATCCCATCTGGCATCCCCCCATGCCAGATGAGTCACGCGCTGTGACGTAATACTTTTCATTTCTTTTATTTTACATTTAATGTAACCATAATTATGAGATATCAATAGATGAGTTCCATAGCTATTAACTTTACAAAAACACACCTTCAAAACAAAATACCCCTTAAAAGACGTGATGCTAAAGGAACTTCTTGACGTATGCAGTGAATACATATTAATGCGCGTCATGACGTCAGCTAACATCATCGCACGTGCTTTTTGTTGAAATTTACAAAACTGCGCTTTTCAATGCATTTTTCACAAAAAAGTGTATTTCAAGGTATGCTAGAAAAAATATATATCATGTGTGTCCGTTCCGGGTCGAAAATCCGACCCTCGGGCACGCTGCGTAGCCGGTAACTCGGCAAGCCTCGTTACCTGGCAACGCAGGTGCCCTCGGGTCGGATTTTTCGATCCGGAACGAAAACACATGACATATATTATATTATATCTCACATCACTTGATAATGTGATTCCTCGATAATTCCCAACCTCTTCCGGTCTCCTTAGTATTCATTTGAACTATATAACCTAAGTCAGATTTTCCGGAAAAAAAGGTTTGATAGTTTGTTAATTGGTCTTAGTAAAGATTACGATAATACATATTTACCGAATATCAAGAATTCATTAAATATCCAATCTGGACCAGCACTTTTGCCCAAGTTTAGATCTGAAAAACCCTTTAGAATATCTTTCTCAGTAAAAGGCAAACAAAGGACTGCTGAACCTGTATTCACAAATCTACTCAGCAAAATACTTCACCCAAGTTAACTTTCCTTCCGGCTGGTTTCATTCTACTGCAGGTGATGACTATTGAGCTATTGAAATTAATGTATAAATTTATACGATTGTTTAGAAGGTTTGACAAATTGGGTGTAAAAGCAAAAATGTCAAAATCAACGATAATAGCATTTCCTGCGCCAGCTTCATTGTATTTTAGACACAATCGAACAATTCAATAATTAAAATCTGAAATTCAAATGAATAATGCCAGATATGTTATTTTGTCATGTATGCTTAGTTCCATGTGTTTCATGACGGCATTATAATTTTGATTTTTTAACCGCGGCCGTGCCGTTGGGGCGTTTAAGTAATAATGGGTGTTCAATATCATAAACACTCCCGAAAACGTGGAAATTACTCTGTGTACAAACCGGAAACTATGTGTGAGGTCATCGCTGAAAATAAGTCATGCAGAGGAAAATGAGGCATGTTCATTTTTTTTTTTCAAAATAGTGTGCCAAATAACCGGCTAGTAAGTGTTATTTTGATTTTTTTTAATTATCTCATATTCAAGTTTTAATCATTGTATTAAGTTAATTTTAATATCGAATCTCTTTTTCATTTTTTCACGATGATTTGAATATCACCACAGGGTACATTTTCGCAGACGATGTCACCTATTATATCAATGTACTTTTGATTTAACATCGCTAGTGTACAAGCGTTTGAGTTGTAACGTACTATTCCAGTTTATCAGACCTAACAGTACTGTAAGTTTTATACAAGTTTGTTCAGCCAGATATAACACCGATTAATAAGTGTGCATTGAACAAATTCTAGCAACTCATTCTAGTGTTGACAAAGCTGGGACCGAACATCTCCAAAATGAATCTGGCTGTACGATTTGGTGTGTCAGACACAACAGTCTTCAGAGTGATTTGAACTTGGTTTGATGTTTTGAACATGGCCTTTCAATCTTGAAGTTCCATCTACTGGCCGGTTAAATAATCCTTAAAAAAAACTATGCCGATGAACCTTACTTGGTACTAAAGTGTCTGTATTTAGCGATGGCTTCGAATCATTTAAGTAGCAACCTTCAGATCTAAAAGCAAGAACAGATATGGTCAAATTGTAAGCACCAACACACTACAAAATACTTGATTGGTATAGCAATTACGTTTACACCACAGGGTGCAATAACATTCATCTAACGGAACGGTAACGGCTGGGGTGACACAAAAATTTACTGGAGACATGTCCAGTAAATAGCAAGGGGCATAACTCATATATTACTGGTTACATATATGCATTTACTCGTCAACATTTGAACCGTTCAGTTTTATATCTATACATATTGTTTGTCGTGATACATGACGAAAACTTATTTCGCCACACTCTGACAACAATGACAACGACTAAGTCATGACGACAACAAAGTTTGTAATGAAGAAATTACAGAGGACAATAATAGTCTTGTATATAATTTATTTTACATTACTTTCATATATTTCATTCCAACTTCACGTTTTAATATGACAAAATAAATAAATGAAAAACAAGCAATACAAAATGTATACAACATTCATAATAGCTCACGTGCAATACTAATGTAAATGTAGGTTCCTAGTTATTGTTGTAATCTTTATTAAAATGGCAATACATGAACTACAATCAGGTACTTAATAAGTCAGCTACTTTAAAACTGGGAAATGCATGTATAGTAATTGATATATGTGACCAAAATATGAAATACAAATAATAAGAAAAGTATTAACATTAACGAATTGCACATAAATATGACACAAGTTGGGACAAATAAATTGCGAGTCACTCCCTTATCACAATATCATAAAGCATCAACGTCTGGATCTTTTGACACTTCAATGTGTGTTTTGCTCCGGGGGTCGTGCGCTTCACATTTCTGAGTGTCCTTAATGGTCGCAACCTTTTACCGGTGCGCGCACTTGTGTACCAAGATGGCGGAAACTAGATCATAAATAAAGTTGAGGTGGAACCATCCATATTTACAATCAGTGTGTGCTGTCGTCAACCTGTGTTGTACTTTTGTGAAGAATTTTTTGACAAGTACTGATAACGCTGCAATTTTGGAGACTTCAATTTACGGCACTTTCTTCTTGAATTTAAGTTACTATCTTTAGGAGTTCACATTGTAAAATATATGGAACGTAATGGTCTGAAAGTTTTAAGAGTAGTGAGATAATTGCTGGATTTGATTTTACTGGCCTACGTTTTGAATGAACATCTGTACGGGATCATTTGACGACGGATCTTTCTCTTTTTGGTGTTGAGCTGTGGGTGTGCGGCATTTCCTCCCTAGATGCTATCAACTGAGCAATCTAACTTTTTCTTTAAAGTTGCTGCACTAGTGAAATTAATCTCGTTTAAGCTGCGCATATCAGACATGATTGAATATTCGTGGCAATTTCCAGTACGCAGACACATCTCTTACAGTTCGACTATTGCGTAGCCAAACTACAGCCTCAAAAACATAAACTGTGAATAAGCTACGTTTGTGCAAAGTTTATCTAGGTCAGCAATACACTTACAATATCCCTCAATGATTCGACCATCTCTCTCAGTAAGTATCCAGAGACGGAGTGATTTTTCGTTCAGTCAAATTGAATTGAGACCTTGATTTAACCGAAAGACATTATATCAAATTTCTAACAGTAAGGGTGGCGTAGAGGTGCGATACGTGTTTTTTTTTCTTCGTAAATACGACTTAGAAACTCGTTAAAACAGCTTACTAACTTTGTGTCTCGTTTAAATAAGTAACGTATCTCGTTAAGACTACTTACGCATCTCGTTTACGCCTCTAAAACACTGTAGACAGTCTATTGAATCATCACTGTTATATATTTTCATTTTTCTACTACAATCACAGTAACAAGGTGTAAAATTTAACTATTTATTTAGTCCTATTTTTTAAACAGAGTAAGACTAAGCCTTGAAATCATTTTATCGTATAATCGTGTTGATGGGTTTACCTTGCCAATGATTTATATTGTTATTATTCAATAGAAACTCAAAGTAAATCTCTTGTTATTCACTTAATTATTTTTTTATCGTAAAGTGATGTTGATGTGTGTATTTTGCCTAGTTTGAATCATATAATTTATAAAAATATTTTACGACATGCCTCGTTTCTTCACTTTATATCTTTTACGACATGCCTCGTTTCTTCCCTTCGAATCTTTTACAACATGACCCGTTCCTCTCCTTCATATCTTTTACGACATGCCTCGTTCGTTCCCTTCATATCTTTTACAACATGCCTCGTTCGTTCCCTTCATATATTTTACTACATGCCTCGTTCCTTTCCTTTATACTTTTTACGTTTGTTCATGTGTGTATCTTGTTTAGGTTAAATATAATACCTTGATAGAATGGACATTCCTGCTTCCCTTCCTTGATGTTATTGAGTTATAGTATATATATAAGTATATATATATACTAAGAGGACACGCCTTGTTCCTGAAACTACAAGGACATTCCCATATCTTTCCCTTGATATCAATTTGTTTTCCGTTAGTAATTTATAGAATTAATCTAACATTTCGATAGAAACTTAAAAGATATGCGCAGCATTCAAATTCACTCAGACTTTTAAGGGCACAAACGTCTACAAAAGTAAAATATCGAGCAGGTTTAGCACATAGCTACGCGTTGCATTGGTCCAGTGGTATGACACTTAACTACCAACCAAGGAATTGCGGATAAGATTCACCCCCTCACAACTAAAATCACTAATCGTCTCTAGAGCGGAATGTTAAAAGGAGGTCCGTGTTTAGTGTTCTATTCAAGTGCGCTTTGAAGAACTCAGTAGATTTAACCATGGCTATATCATATATGTGCATTGTGCCCCGCCAATCGATGATTTTCTTTTCAAAACAACCACGGATGTATATGGACGGATTACAATGTCAGAATTTTTTTAATTTAACTAATCTACGAGTAGATCGCGTTGTTATTTCAATCTATGACTTAATAATTTATGCAATAATACACTCCATCGTAAATCAATTTGAACTAAGTAATAAAAATAAGTGAAAACACTATTATTAATAAATATTAGTATTATTACTTTTACGAACTACTTCTAATAATGCAATGGCATACATCCGAAGCCAGTCGGGTGGAAGAGTTGTTCCGAGTGTATTCCCCACAACTTCTGACGACCGTCGTTAGTCTGCCGGAGTAAAAGTTCACATACATAAGACAGCACATACAGTCTACTGAATATGATTTTGTGATTGGTCCAAGGTTCCGAATAATTGCATCCCTAAAAATATTAACGTCGTCCACTCGAAAAAATTACTGAATATCAGAGAAAATCACTCTGGGTATGCCATTATCCAAATATGCATGTTATGTAACGTAAATCAAAAGGCAAATGTTTGGCCAAAATATTGTTACGAGTTTATAGATAATCAATCAGTTTGTATAGTTACATTAATTGATTCCATTATTGATTTATTTATTTCGTTATATTATTATTATTATTATTATTATTATTATTATTATTATTATTATTATTTTTATTATTATTATTATTATTATTATTATTATTATTATTATTGCATTAAATGATATTAGAAGAGCAGGAATAGGAGCTACTGTAAGGGATATAATAGAAAAACTAGATTGCAATTATGGAAGTTTAGACACTAAAGAAGAAATACTTCGACAATTATATTCAATATCTCAAGAAGATGGAGAGAACATTAATAGTTATTGCACTAGAGCAGAAATTTTATTTGATAAAGCTGTGAGATTAGGTGGACTTAGAAGAACAGATGAAGAGGTTTTAAGACAAGTTATACATAAGGGGCTAAGACAAACATTGAAATTAAGATCTTTCTACAAGCTGGACACAGAGAAAGATTATGGGAAGTTTAGATTGGAGTTACGTAAATTAGAGGCAGACATGAAAGAAGAAGAGGAATTAAATCAGCATAGGTGTAATGTAGCACAGAACAGAATAACTGAAGAAAGAAATGAAGAGGTTGAAAATATGAGTGAAATTATAAAGAAGTTTTATCATAGGATTCAAATACTTGAAAGAGAAACTGAAGGTTATGAACAAAGAGACGTATACAGAATCGGGCGACAATATAAGAGGTTCAAGCAATGGAATAACTTCCGACAACGAGAGCGATATATACCTCATCGGCCTACATCATTCCAGCCGACATGCTACCAATGCAATAGGAAGGGTCATATTGCCAGAAATTGCCCTAATGCAGTCATAAAGTCAATGACGACCACTACCAGGCCCAATAAAGAAGTGAAGCTGGTTAGTGATACAAACGAGGCTGATGTTCAGATAAATGGTATCACAGCGAGAGCTCTGATTGATACAGGGAGCTGCGTGAGTGCAATTTCAAAAGCCTACTACGATACTTACCTGAGCAACCTTGAATTACTTCCTGTCCAGAATATTTTGAAGATAGAGTGTGCAGATGGAAGCAGCTTACCTTACCTTGGTTATATTGAAGCAGATCTTGAAGTTGAAAATGGATTACAAAAATCAGGAACTCACTCATGTCTATTTCTTATCACCAAAGACACTTCATTTTCAGACAAGACACCTATCCTTCTTGGAACCAACATATTGAAAGAACTTTTATTAGAGTGTGAGAACAACTTCGGTGAACAGTACCTTCAACGTGCAAACCTATACTCACATTGGTATTTGTCTTTCCGCTGCATTGCATTAAGAGAACGTGAGCTCAAGAAAAACAAGAACCTCATTGCAGTTATTAGAAGCGCCATGTCAGAGAAAGTAACTCTACGCCTCAATGAGAGTATAGACATCAAGGGTTATACAGATAGGGAAATTGAATAAGGAACCACAGCAGCTCTGATACATGAATCAACTGAAGCCTACTTACCTGACTTAATTTATGTTACACCAGCAGTAATACAACACAAGTACAAGGACAAGACCCCTATTACAGAGAATCTCTCTAATGTGATAACAACTACAGTGACCATTCCACCTAGAGCGATTATATGTGAGCTCCAACCAGTTGTAATCGACGATGAAGTCCTAACCTCAATTGAAGAAGAAACAAAGAAGGATGTTCTCAAGGAGGTGCATAGAGATGAAGACAAGAACTTAACAGAGGAACAGAAGAAGCGGATTTTATAATTACTTGAGCGACATAGAGACATTTTTTTCTACTAGCGATACTGACATAGGTAAATGTAATCTCATTAAACACAGAATAGACCTCCTTCCAGAATTTCAGACTCCTTTCAAACAACAACATAGAAGAAGTCCACCTAATATGATATCAGAAGTACGTCAACACCTTGAACAACAGTTAGCAGCCGGAATCATAAAGAAATCAAGATCACCATGGTCGTCAAATGTAGTTCTTGTAAGGAAGAAGAACGGAAAGTTGTGTTGACAACCGCCAATTAAACAACCGGTCTGTGAAAGACGCGTACGCTCTCCCAAGGATTGAAGAAGTATTCGACATTTTACTTGGAAGCCGTTACTTCACAACCATTGATATGAGGGCGGGGTACCACCAAGTAGAACTCGAGGACGAACACAAGCAAAGAACTGTGTTTACAGTTGGTCCACTAGGCTTTTGGGAATACATAAAAATGCCATTCGGCCCTAGCAACAGCCCAGCAACCTACCAAAGGCTTATGGAGGAGTGCTTGGGAGACCTCAACATGAATATATGTGTCATCTACCTCGACGATTTAACCTGGTTACCTTCCTTGATTTCATTTTGTTAGCGCATAGTGATATAATTGTGTGTATCTTGCCTAGGTTTAATGTTAGTTCTTGATAGAAACTAAGAGAACATGCCTGGTTACCTTCCTTGACATCATTCTGTTAGCGCATTGTGATATAAATGTGTGTATCTTGCCTATATAAAATGTTATAAATAAATATAAACTAGTGATTTTATGTGTGTATCTTTCTTAATTCTAATTTTATAATAGACATGCATTGTTTCTTCCCACTATATCATTTTTTTCTAATACTGATATTGTTTTAGTGGTATGAAACTTGACTTTTAACCCAGGGATCGCAGGCTCGATCCGCTGCCTAACCACTGAGTCACTAATCGTCTTCGACGAGGTACGTTATCCTGGGGTCCGTGTGTCAGTGTAATACACAGGTACGCTTTATAGAACATGGTAGCTTTAACAATGGCTATATTAAATATGTGCATTATGTCCAACCAAGTGGAGCTCCTCGGCCATTTTCCTATGTAAACAACCTCTGATGTATATGGACGGTTAATAATATCAGGACTTTACTCTTAGGAATTTTAATTATTTGTGCAATACTACACTATACTGGGAATCAATTTGAATTTAGTAATACATTTTTCATGTTAAAACACTACAATTAATAACTAAAGTCCAATTATTAATTTTACGAACTTCTTTTACTAATGCACCGGCATACATCCGAGGCTCGTCGTTTTGCGGTGATGACCGAGGATTTTCTGACTACATGCCTTTATGTCAAATTAAAGTTCACGCACACAAGACAGCGCACCATTCCACTGAATATCAGGTTCCAATAAATGTTGAGGTTGTTGCTT
Organism: Mya arenaria; assembly: GCF_026914265.1. Lineage (NCBI taxonomy): Eukaryota > Metazoa > Mollusca > Bivalvia > Myida > Myidae > Mya > Mya arenaria. Next base: position 60,668,828 of record NC_069131.1, on the reverse strand, counting down.
CGAAGCAATCAGTGAATTTCAGAGAAAATCACAAGGAGGCCAAATATCCATTTACTGTAAGGTTAATCAAAGGGCAAAGGTTTCCCCAGAACCAAACCATAAATGGTTTAAATGTGCGAAGGGGTGTAATAATTAGCTATTTGTGGTCTGAACTGGTGTAATTAAATGTTTCATGTTTATCTCTGTCAACTCATTGACATACATTGACATACATATAGTTTACTAGGGCAAATTTATGGAGGGGCCTCAAATTACAAGTTCAACACGTTTTATTTATTTATTTTCAATAAGTTTAAGAACGATAAGACACGTCAAATGATTTATTTCAAATTTAAATGTATATTGGTATATTAAGTTCTCTATAGTCGTTTTGTATTATGAACATTTGTCTCGGAGGACACTCAGAATAAACTACGCGATTTTTTGACAGTGTTTTCGATAGCATTAATTACACCGTGTAGTTTAACGTAGTTTAACATGCATAAGCTGAAATATCTGCGTAAGAAGAAGACTTGAATTATAATATCGCAATACATATCATCTACGTGTTAACAACAGTATTCTTAACAGTCCATGTCAAACAATTGATCATTACATACACAATATTGTATCATTGTTCATCATAGATATGCATATCACTATTGAGGGTAGCATCATTATTTATCATAAATATGCCTAGATCTCTTGAAGGTAACATTATTATTCATCATAGATATGCATTGTGTCATTTTAAACTCACAATATTTTCTTGAAAAAAAAAACAAGTCAAACAAATCAACACAACTACCAATCGGAACACCTCGGCCATTATCCAACAGATATGAAGCTTGCCGGAGATGGCCGAGTTGGTACGATTGCAAAACCACCTCTATAAACATTCAAATTTATTAAACCTACACCGAAGATATCAAAAAAAATGCTGCTCAAACTCATACAGTCATTTTGAGAACTAACGCACTTTTACGCTGTAAGTATGCACTATGAATTGTTTATATTCCAAGCCTCATATATGGACAGTGCATAGTAACGGTCAATGCACAAGTGTTCATCCACAATCATGTACTGAGAGAGAGAGCACGTTTCAGACTAAAACACTTTTAAAGCATACACACCATACGATCAATTCAAAAAATATAATATTTATTTCTAAAAGTTGTGCGGAATTATCAAATTCGTTAAGGTGGACAAAATAAATGCTTTCAACTAATAATCATTTGATTTCGAAATCCACCTTGTCATACATGTTCATATATTAAAGCAAATGAAATCTTTTTAACGTACTCAGAATGATCGATTTACATAACAATTTACACTATAATAACTGATAGCAGATGACATCGTTATAAAAATTTGAAAACGTAATACCACGCCATATTGTATCAATTTAAAATCTAAAATAGGTCAATTTTTTAATGTCATATCTACACCGAATATAAAGGAAACATTCCTATCTCCAGGTCCTTAAGCCATGGAATCCAATGGGACCTCAATGTACACGAAGTCCAATCCGATGTGAACTGAATGAACACAGACTTCAATCTTATGGGATATCAAAGAACACAGAGCTCAATCAAATGGAACTTCAATGTACACAGACTTCAAACTAATGTGATATCAATGAACATAGAGTTCCATCCTATTGAACGTCAATGTACACAGACTTCAAACTAATGTTATATCAATGAACATAGAGTTCCATCCCATGGAACGTCAATGTACACATACTTTAATCACATGGGACATCAATGTACACAGACTTCGATCACATCGGACCTCAATGTATACAGAGTTCAATCGTATTGGACCACAATGTACACAGAGTTCAGTCTGATTGGACCTCAATGTACACATAGTTATATCCCTGCTTACATAGCAAATTTATTATTATTAAGTATCATTACGTTAAATTATGAAATTCAGTATGTGTCGCCAGTGTGATGTCATCAAACCAATTTGTTCACATCATGCGCCTGGCTAGCCTTGCCCGATTCCGACTGTTTACACTGTAATGAGAATAAAGCTGGGTTATCGACTTGGCGATGCTGATGATAAAGCTCATTAAGGTGAAGCCCGTAATAACGGGTACTAATTTATGTTCAATGATGACGTCAAGCAGTTCTTCTTAAATCGCGTTTTGATTACAATTATTATTTATTTCATTTTTTTAATAAATGTCTTGTAGAAATATATATTCGATCGGGTTTATTTAAATTCCATACTTTTATTTCCATAAACTATACAGTAAAATAAATTATAAGTGCCGCGCTGTTCGCCTGATTCATCTGGCCCCTTTATAACAACAATACTTAAGTCACTTTTCAATTTTTCCACATATAAGCATGGCATGATACAAATTTTTAAATGTTTAACTCTATTTAAAAAAAAGGATTCTGTTATATTGGTAAGCATCATTAATCATTTTTTAATAAAAGAACTTCTAGAGCAAATATTGTTTCAGGGCTGTAACCTCAACAGTTATTGATATTGATATTAAAATATTTGTGTACTGTGTCTATTTTGTCTTGTAACGTTATGTGTTTCTTGCGGTGTCCTTTTCTCGAAAACCTAATCTTGATTTAACTAAATATAAGTTTATCGTAATTATCAGAGAAATTTTCTTTTAATGTCCAAGACCTCTTAAAAACGTAAACTTTACACAAATTATATCCAAACAAAAAAGTAGCTTAGCTTAATCTTAGTTGTTATAAGAAAATTGGGCCCTGGTCTCCTAAGTCTTGGCAAACGTTTTGAAGAGGTATGTTCTGAACCGGCGGGGTTTTGACTCAAGCAAATGGAAAGGACATGCCGATTATTCAGCAGAACTGCAAGTCATACCGTATGCTAAAATATGCAGTGTGAACAGGCTCGTGATTATTTCTTGATACCGTTGCTGTGGCTGATTCTGTTGTTAGAAATAATTATAACAATGATTTTCTTTTCTTCAGTTAAAATCGGACATAGATGGCACATTTGAAAGTCTGTGAAGGCTAAACATACTTGTTAGCTACAATATGTTTGGTACAATATCTGTAATGAATTATGTTTCTTACTGCAAAAACCATTGGTTGGAGTTGTGTTCATCGAACAAACGCACGTGCTATTTTTGTTCAGGTCGCATATGCTGTTGCTATCTCTGATCTTACATTGGTCAAAGCCCGCTTTTAAGCAACAAGTTTCGCCCAGCTCACTTCCACCTGCAGCGTAACAACAACAGCATTATAACACTTAACATTCTTGACCCGTCTTGTCAACACACGTACGACCAAATGTTGGATTTCGACCCAAGCAAGGGTCTCCTAGCTCATCTCCACCTGCAAGATAGCATTTAAGCCTTAATATCATAGGCCCGGCTAAACAACGCACGTACGACCAAGTATCGCATTTTACCATGTAAGGTGTAATTGTATATTGACCGTCTAAACATCCCACGTATGACCAAATATCGCATTTTGGTGTAGCAAGATCTCCATCGGAAGCGTAAAGACAATAACATTATAAACTTAACGTTATGGACTCGTCGTATCAACGTATGTACGACCAAATATCACACTTTGGTTAAAGCAAAAATGCCCTAGTTCATCTCCGCCTGCAACATATCACTTTCCACTTATTATAATGGACCCGTCGTATCGACGCACGTACGACCAAATGTAGCACTATGGTTGAAGCACCTAGTTCATCTCTGCCTGAAACATACCACTTAAGCCTTGATACTATAGGCCAGGCTAAACAACGCACGTACGACCAAACATTGCACTTCGGTTGAATCAAATATTTCCTAGCTCATCTCCGCCTGAAACATACCACTTAAGCCTTGATATTATAGGCCCGGCTAAACAACACACGCACGACCAAATATCGCACTTTGATTGTAGCAGGGATCTCCTAGCTCATCTCCGCATGCAACATAGCACTTAAGCCTTAATATTATAGGCCCGGCTAAACAACGCACGTACGACCGAACATTGCACTTTGGTTGAAGCAGAGATCTCCTAGCTCATCTTCACCTGCAACATAACAATTAAGCCTCAATGTTATAGACCCGTACGACCAAATATCGCACTTTGATTGTAGCAGGGATCTCTTCGCTCATCTCCGCATGCAACATACCACTTAAGCCTTACTATTATAGGCCCGGCTCAACAACGCACGTACGACCAAATATCGCACTTTGATTATAGCAGGGATCTCCTCTCTCATCTCCGCCTGCAACATAACACTAAGGCCTTAATATTATAGGCCCGTCTTAAAGAACGCACGTACGACCAAATTCGGAACTTTGGTTGAAGTAGAGATCTCCTAGCTCATATTCGCCTGCAAAACATAACACTTAAGCCTCAATGTTATATGCCCGTCTTAATAACGCACGTACGACGAAATATCGAACTTTGCCAGAAGCAAGAATCTCCTAGCTCATCTCCACCTGCAAGATAGCATTAAAGCCTTAATATCATAGGCCCGGCTAAACAACGCACGTACGACCAAGTATCGCATATTGGTTGAACTAGGGTTCTCCTAGATCATCTCGACCTGCAAGATAACACTTAAATCTTAATAGTATTGGCCCGGCTAAACAACGCACATACAACAAAGTATCGCATATTTGTTGAACCAGGGATCTCCTAGATCATCTCCACCTGTAAGATAACACTTAAGTCTTAATAGTGTCGGCCATTTTTAACAACGCATCTGCAACATAACACTTAAAGTCTTAATATTATTGACATGTCATATCCAGGGGCGTACCTAGGCATACGGCAGTACGCCGTGGCGTTCAAAACAATTATGGCGCCCATGAAATGGAAAGACATTATATCTCGAAATCAGGAACAACAACCGAAGGTTAAGTGTGTGTGGTTAATATTTGGTGCAATATAAGTGAATGATGTCGTCTAGGATCTAGAGAACACTTGGCAAAAAAAATCGTTAGTCTATTCCCCTCCCGCTCAAACTCCCACCCCATATTAAGTATCGAGAACCAACTAATGAAAGACCTTCACATATCGACACCTTGCTCAAACGTCAAGGCGTACAGTTCGAAATGCTTAAGGTACGCCCCTGTTATCAATGCACGTACGACCAAATATAGTAAAATGAGTACCATCTTTGTATGACAATCTATAACAGCACTGATTTCATAGTACCAGATAATGAATGACTACACTTTCGATGAAAATCTATGACAGCACTGATTTCGAAGTACCAGAAAATGAAGGACTACACTTTGGATGAGAATCTATAACAGCACTGATTTCGAAGTACCAGATAATGAATGACTACACTTTGGATGAAAATCTACAGCAGCACTGATTCCGAAGTACCAGATAATGAATGACTACACTTTGGATGAAAATCTATAAAAGCACTGATTCCGAATAACCAGATAATGAATGATTACACTTTGGATGAAAATCTATAGCAGCACTGATTCCGAAGTACCAGATAATAAATGATTACACTTTGGATGAAAATCTATAACAGCACTGATTTCGAAGTACCAGATAATGAATGACTACACTTTGGATGAAAGTATGACTACTCGTTTGATACTATACCTTTTAACTATATCTTTTTTTCAAGAATCACTTAGTTATAATACATAAGTGTATGCACCAGAAAATAAATAAATACACTGTTGCAACGCTATTCTGACTTACAGCATTTCTCCTCAAAGGGGTCATAATTGATGTCCGGATTGCTACACCTGCAGATCCCATCAATACATTTAAGACCATCCAATACACAACAGCTGTCGGGATCGGCTTGGCATGCCACTCCATATCTCATTCTGACTGTAAGACAAGACAAATACTGATTTTTCAAAATTAATTGTCATCAGTGAAAATGAGTCCTGGTGAGGTTAAAGCGAGATGTTCATGTTTGCAAGATATAGTGCCTTATACGCAGGAAATCGATTAGTGTTGTTTTTTTTTAAATATTTTTTGGAAATTAACAAAAAATCAATTTTGAACAGTGTTTAAATTTTGAACATTTTAATCATTTCGCTTGTTCATATTGTTTTTCGGGGTTGATGTAAATATCTCCAAAGGTCTCATTTTCGCAGACACTTGGCCGATTGCTTACAAATATTGTTTAAGTAAACTATATTGTTGAAATCATTCTTGTTAAGATTTGAGACAGCTGTTTCATCTGTACTTGTTTATATTTAAAGATGTGAGCACATCATCAACTATTTAACTATTTCACATTTCAAAGTTAACAATAATGTCGTTAATCACGTTGTTCACTTTAACAAGGTTCTGAACAATGGGCCATTGTCATAAATGTATTATGTAAGCATACGTTACCTAAAAATGAAAAAAGAAAAATAATGCCATTCCTCAGTCATATTGCGTTTTAAGGCATTTTTCTTTTATGAAGAAACATCAATTAAGGTACGCGTACAAAAAAGCCAAAGTCGTGGTTTTAGTTTGTAAACCGAAATCTCTCAAATAACCCTTCTGCAAGACACACTCTGCTGCAAGACATTTTACCAACACTTTTCCATCACAAGCAACTTTTTTATATATTCGTCATGTTTAAAAAACAACAAATACAATAATTGAACTACAGGCCGCAAAGATACAATGCAATCTAACGCAGCAGTATATCAGGTGCAAGTTGCTGAAGATAGGCGCTGTGTTCCGGTACAACAGTAGAGCGTATTACACAACAACGACCTGAATCAATAAGGCATGTTCCGGTTTAATAAAGATACAGTTAACAATTGGAAATGGAGCGAGAAAGTTTAAGCTCCGCTTTTAGAAAATCTTGATATTTTAACACGATTATTTTCAGTGCAACGACCTGAAACCAAAAAGGCGCTTTCCACGAGGCATCAAGTCTAGACACGGGAGCATAAGAGGCGCTTTAAGCTAAATTACCGTTGCATAGAATTTGGTTGTTTTGGTGCTCCATATACAACCGCAAAAGCGAAGCTCACCATAACAGTATTACGAAGTTATTATTAACTATATTGTGTTGCACTATTATCGAGTACAGCAATTACTTTTCGTTTTATGCTATCTTAGGGGCGGACCAAGCAACCAGAATGGAAGCGATATGATATATCTCACCTTATAAAACGTGAACATGTCACTTTATATTAAAAAGGTGACATGACACTTACTGCACGATCCATCCAGTCTACTTATGGCATAACAGAACGGACATGGTGGTGTCGTCTGCGGTGTCGGCGTCTGCGGTGTCGTCGTCTGCGGTGTCGTCGGCGTCGTATGTGTCGTTTCCGTAGTTAAGGGTCCATTATCTGGTATAGACAGAGAGGATTTACCGCGAGTCCTTCTTATCCCTTTAAGACATACCATTCTTACAAGTTATTGGTTTTAAAGATACATGTAATACCAAATTTCTTAATTACAACTAGTTAAGACTAGAGAAATGAAATCATATCTAATAGTCAGAGCTGTTGGACCACTCTATATGTCATTAATCGCAGGTCTCGCGGCATTTTGGGTACACAATTACTCTTTTGGCGAATATCCCTTCAACCGGCGGGGGTAAAGATCCCCCTTTGGCTACACAATTTTGTTTAAGTCACACTTGGGGATGAGACGGGGTCAAGTCATAATGCAACCATTAAAGGGCGCGGGCTTATCATAATAAACACAACAAAAACAACAACAACAATAGCATTATTTTGACTTTAAAATATTCAATTATTTACTGCGTATTTTACTTTCACTTTTGGTTTATAGTTTCTGCAGTACTGATGTTGAAGGTTCATTGCTTTTGAACTTTAATTTGATTGGCTGTTCGTTTTAGGGGTATAAATAAAGAAAAAGTTCGCGGTTTTTCATTAGAACATTTTTTCTTCGAGTTGCAAGTTTGTATATTTTTTTGCCCTCCCTCCCTACCCTATAATATATTATTAAAAATTTGCATTTTTGCGTGCTTTAATAATTTGTATGTTTTGATGAAGTAGGTGTTTGTTTAAATTGGTAAATGTATGAATGATTGGTATGTCTTGACAAAATATGTATATAAATTATTATAGATAAGGATTGTTTAAGATATATACAGTACACTAATAATCAATATGTTTTGGTCAAAGGATTTTCATATAAATAACTTCAATGTATATTTATAATATATTTGTGATTCTATTACTAGTAATATTGCATAACTGTTTAATTGTTTGGCATAATTTATGATTGGATACATTTATGTATTATTTTGAATTTAAGGTGGTTTGCTTGTGTTGGAATTTTTAATCGCTTGTTGATTTGTCATTGATTGATGGATTTACCGTCAATTTATTTGCAACTCGATCAGGTTCGAATTATCAAACGCATTATTAACTATGACATTTTGTTGTTAATTTAGTGTTCGATAGGAAAATCGATATTTCAAGATCAGAGTTTTGTCAACTGGTTACAATTATTAGATTCATGAGCAGATTATTAATTACTCGACAGTCTTTCTTTCCGGTACTTATTTAACCATTGAGTGCAACGGAAATATCTCGTTATGCGCGTAGGTTTGTTCACAAAGCCGTCTGGCGACAAATCATAAAATTAAATTTACTGGTCAAAGATTATATTTACTGGCAAAAAACACAACACGGACTTAATCGGAGTTGACGTCTTCCTCGTTTTACTATATGATTATATGAATACACGGAAATATAAAAAAAATTCAGTGGCGTGATATACGTTGGCATTGCAATCTAAGAGTAGTTAATTATAAATAGATTTTTAGAAAAGTCATTCCTAAAGGAACACATTAAAACAAAATATATGATATTGGTGTATATGCCGTTTAATGTCTCAATGGATATCACTTTCTATGTTATAAGCATTATCTGATGAGAGCACTACGAGTCTGCGTTGTTAACAGCAATCTCCTTCGCATTGATCTCCCTCGACGAAAGGAGCCACGTATGCAAACAGCTGTTGAAGTAGTTATTTGGTGTTTTTTAATTGTTTTTTAACATGTATTTATGCAGTAGTTTATTAACGTTCCAGTTCATAAAGGTAATAATGATTCGCCGCGTTACTCAGATGCTCATGGGAAGAGGATGGGGGATTTGGAAAGGACTTATTTCGCACATAATTAAAAAAGGGATTCCCGATCTGTGCTGATTAATTCTTAATTATGAGTATTGTGTGTGTACAACGAGTTTCGAGTTTTATTTACGCTTTACACATATACATGTGAATAGAGGTAGATATACATATTATGATATTACATATTATAATATAAAGAAATTAATAAACTACTGAACCAGGCTTTCGGAGTTAAGAGCTATACACTTATTTTTGTAGTTATGAAAAGACATAATTGCTTAATCAAATTCTATTCATATTTAAAGAGATGCAATATACACATAATTTGCATTAAGTATAACAAATATTTTATTACAGATGAAAAGATAAGTTAGGTTACATTGCCAGGGGGTACCTAAATAATTTAAGTATAACCGAGATGAATTTGCTGATGTTAATTAGCGTTTGACAATCATTCTCACACATTATCCTTTTAAAACAAAAAATGTTTCTTGCAATAACAAAGTGGGTACATTTCACCCTCCTCTCACATCCCTGAGTCCTGATTACTGCTTAATTTTTGAGCGAGTTATAAATACATCTTAAGTTTTCAAGCTAGTCCTGAATACTTGTTGATACATATAACAAAAGCAGTTGAAGATTTAAAGCAAACTGAGATGTTTATATATGGTAATTCACCGCCAAAAAAGGTAGTACACGAGATTTTGTGTAATCATGAGGTTAATTTATGTTGATTTTGTTTTGATAATTGGAACTATTTTGTGTTAGAGTCTCTGAGGTGTGATGACAGCGTTATGGTACATTTTGTTAAAGATGCACTATCACTCCCAAATAAGATTTACCATATTTCATACAATTGTTTTAACTTACCATAAAAGATTAATTAATGTCGAAAACAATTGTTCTTATGAGGGATACTGCGTTTAATTTGAAAGAAAGATGCTGAAAACACGGTATTTCTGCCTTCTGAGACGATAGTAGATCACAGTAAATCTTTTAGCATTCACCAATCATTTAATATTTTTGCGTTTTCAGCTATAAAATACACGGTTATAAACTTGTTATCAGTAATTAATATTTTCCATAATTGCATTATTTAGTAAGTAAGTGATGGTTTATCACTTTAAATTATGTATGTTATACATGTGTATGTATTGATTTGAATAAGTGTCACTTTAAAAATGCGTTTTCGCATGTAGTTTTTATGGCTCGTCCTTTTTGAAAAAGCCATAAGTCATAGTTTTAGTTTAAGTCATAGCCATTCATGTCGTATTCTATATTTAGGATTTTTCTAGAAAAACTGTGAAATGAAACTAAAGATTAATGTAAACACAACTGTACATCTGGGGCCGTTTTCATGAAGCATCTTAAGTCATTTCCTAACTTTAGTCTATTTCTTAAAACTTTTCATATCAAATGACCATACTTAAGAGAGATTATGAGATACTTAAATTAGGGAAGTGACTTAAGTAAGGAAACGAATTAAGATGCTTTACGAATCCCAGTCCTGCTTAAGATTCTTGGGTTTGCATAATGAGTTTTTTAGGTGTAAGTGAGGGCAAAAGGTTTGGAAATATGAACTATTCAGCAGAGGCCATTCCTAACAACATAAAAAAATAATGCATAATTTGATAACATTCAACTCCTCGTCTCAACTCAAGGTATATGCCAAATGTGTTGAACATGCGTCCTATCATTTCAGACATGAACATGTTTGAAATTTATATCCTAGAAGCAAGGGACCCTAATTCAGACACAGCCGGATCCAATGGTTTGAAGATATCTTGATGAGTACGCTTTTTTAGTCCGTATTCACTGACGTACTGAGTATAAATTTTAGACTCATTCTGAGAAAACTAAATTTTTAAATGTTTCAAAATATCTTGAACATAATGAATTTTGACAACAGATGCCTTTATGCACTATACTATCATTTTTACAACAAAATTTAATTTTTGCTCTTCTGGGTCTGATTGATTCTAAAACTTTTTTACTAACAGTTTCAAACCTGAGTTCAGACTCAAGACTCAAAAAAGCAAATATTTATTTAATTTTACCTTTTTTAGAGCAGTGATTTAATTGAAAAATATCCTAAATTTATTACTATTTGATAAAATTACAATTATTTACACAAGTTGTGTATAAATAAGAAATATAAAATATTTGTTGTATTTAAACCTCCGGACTTAACGAAGAAATAATATTTTTGTCCTTCTTTATTCAATGTAAAAAATACTGATACAATGTATTCCGGATAAAACGAATTTCCGGATCTTCTTTTGGCCCGAGGAGTTCGTTATATCCGGTGTTTACTATTTATGTTTTTTTATACCTTTTACTGGCGCATTTTCTTAGAAAGACTTTGGTCAAAATTCCAAATATACATACACTACAGCAAAAAATGTAACTATGTACAACTCATTTTTTTTAACAATAACTAGAGTACACTTTTTTAGATATTGACTAAGATTTTTATCAATATATTCTATGAGAAATTACGTTTATAAAAAGAGTAGAAAGATTTTGAATCATACTATGCTTTTATGTGGTAAATTGGCTTGACATTGAGATTCAGACTTGACTGAAGTTTTTTCTGAAGATATTCTGTAGCTATATCTAGCTAATGTCAACGCCGATGTTCTTATAACTGCTTAACGTCACTTCATATATAAAATTATTTACGCGTTGCAATGCAGTAGAAGATTACAAACACTTTTTATTAAATGTCCGACCTTTAAAAATATTTTGAATGATATGCTTGAGCTTTCAAAAAGATGTGGAACACACATAGCAATAAATAGCAATAAAGGATATTAGATATGTAGTATTGTAAACATTGTTTTAAGTCAGATTGTTTATTGTACTTATAAATCCTACTTTATTTGTGAAAGTAGATCCAAACCGATAAAAAGTATATATCATTTATATAACGATTTGATAGTCTGAAAAATAAACGCTTTTTGGAATGATATTGTTGCTGAAACTACTATTAATGTTAAAGCAACTTATTAAAATATTTACTATTTAGCCCAATTGTTAAACTGTTGTGATAAATAATCATTAAGATTTTACTTCATGGCATCGAACTATTACATATTGTAAAATAAACTGGAAATTCCAAACAAAACAAAAAGTTACGTTCATATACATAGACGTGTTTTAGAAAATATAGTAACAATGACCTCAACCGCGTGGCCAACTCCTACCTAAGGAATATCATACGAACAATGTTTAGATTGGACATATTTAGTGACTCAATACCTTAAATTAAAGAAAACTAATAAACAGTGCTGCTGCAAGGTATGATATGTAGATATTTAGAGTTTTATCATTTCTGTTAAGTTCTCGAACATGAGTATCATTTTGTTCTTGAATGTAAACTGTAAATTGATATAAGAAAATCACACATAGATAAGATTTATCATGTACGACCGAATGAGATAAATTTTGTACAATTAATCACCCATCAAAATATCAATGTAAATAGGAAACTAGCGATGTATGTATTAAATATATTTATAAAAGAAAACTATCATAATTATAACAGATAAATAGTTATGCTTGTACTCTCCTCACGCTTTATTTGATGTATTATTAACTTTAAAAATGATTAAAATTCGTACATAAATGATGATATTTGGATGAACATTGACTATAAAATATCACATATATATGTGTGTGTGTGTGTGTGTGTGTGTGTGTGTGTGTGTGTGTGTGTGTGTGTGTGTGTGTGTGTGCGTGTTGTGTGTGTGTGTGTGTGTTTTGCTGCTTGTGCACGTATGTGCATATGCACGACCTTTTACCAGCCTATGTTCGACTTAAAGCTGGTGGGTGGGACACAACTCCCTTTGCAGTAGATATTTAAAGAGTTTTCTATATTTCACTATCATGACCCTGTACTTCACTTACGAACAACGAATGTTGTTAAAATTACTTGAAAATTACTTAACAAGTAATTAAAAATACTTATTATCTTTTATATATTAAAATTAATAACACGACGATGGGGTAGGACACCCCGCTTATCTCTAAATCTGAAATAGTAGATCGTGTAAATTTAGATTTATAAACGTTTTCAAAGCGCGAAATGGGAGGACAAGTAATTTGTAGGCAGGATTGCGATACTGATAAAGTTGAACATGCGTACCAAACAACAAAATATTTCTGTTCTGCTAAATCCGTGAGTCCCGAGAACTGCGTAATTGGGTCCTGTATCTCGCGTACAAAAACGGGGGGGGGGGGGGTTCAACCCAAGTATTGGTAAAAGGTGAACAATATTCGATAGGAAATAGCCCAATATGATATTATCAATGTTAGTTTTTTAATGTAGATGTAATGTTGGTGCCAATCTATTAGAGTGTCTTTTCAGTGCACCCTTTCGTAAAGCTTGCTGTTATCACGTAATCAAGTTATGTGACCCTTGATGATTAATCTATTACAGCTCTTAACGATCTTGCCGTTGCATACCCACACGGTATGTGAACGATTGAGAAGAAAGTTATGATAACTTATACATCCGGGCCCCTTTTCAATAAAGATCGCAAGGCTCAAGATGGCGATACTCCCTTTTTGGTCATTAGTTTAAATATTAAATATTTCACATCGATTGTAAAGAAAGTTATGATAACTTATACTAAGTCACTCTCGTTGGCACAATGTTGCGCGAGAGTTTGGTCTTGTGTTGTGGGGGAAACCGGAGAACCCGGAGACACCAACTTGTCCGGCTTAGTGACCACCAACCAAACTCACATGCGCCCAAGCCGGGAATCGAACGCGGTCGCCTTGGTGAGAAGCGAGTGCGCTAACCACTGCACCGGACAACCTGCGCTTCAGTACAAATATGGTTATCTCGAACCTTTATTGTATAGATCCGTAAATTTACGGATTTCCCCGAGCACTCTTAAGCAGCGTAATGTTTACGGCTACAATATCTTATTGAAACAGGCCCCAGTGCATGTATTTTTCTTATATTATATCTCATTCTTGAATTGTGTTGTTTGTGTGTGTGTTTTCTGTAACACAATGAAAACATTAGTATCTAGTATAGTCTAGATAGTAAACTTATGTTTTTTTATCGATTTTCGTTTATTGTAATTTCATTTGTATGGAAGACTTTATCTTATATCCAAATAAAGTAATTTATGATTCTAATGCATCAATAATTGTTTAAAAATGGAAACCATGAATGCCACAATTCATTAAACCAGGTTTTAGATTCCTACAATCTACCCATCAATTCGAACTAAAGATATTGAGCGGAAACCACCTGTTGACAATCGGCCGCTCGCCCGTTAGCCCGACCAACGACATATATCCCAATCCAATAATTTCGAAATACCTCAGTAATAATTATTAATATGTAATTAAAGTAATGAAAACTAAACTAACCAGGAACGCACTTCTTGCATTTATAGTCGAATATGAAGCCATCTTTGCAGACGCACACTTTACTATATCCGTATGTGTCGCATATGGCATTTTCATCTTTACAGTAATGACAGTCGTCACAACACTGGCCGACTTCGAGCGCTAAAATATAGACAAACACAAACGTCTGGGTTACAGTAACAAATAAACATCAATAAGATATGATTGATTAAAGGCGTTTCAATTAAACAGCTACGGGAAGAAGGGGGGGGGCGGAAAAACTGAAGACATATCATATAATGATTAATCAATGTGTATGCCATTTCAACCGACTGAGGTAGAAATTATCATTTTCTCACAATTTCTACTTTGGCCTCCGCTTATTTATACACTAATTAAAATAAATGCTAAAATAATGTCATTCAGAATGTTTTCCATTAAATATTTTAATAGATCACAATCCTACACCCAGAAAACCTATATCGAATGCCTGCAAAACCTTTTCTAAAATGTGGTCTTTTTAGTCTAAATTATACAGAAAATCGTTCCTAGGCGCATCCTCAAATTAAAACTGTCCATGGGGAGCATGTCCCCGTACGCCCCTAGAACGACGGACCTTAATATTATACTTCAGCCGCACCACTCTTTAAATGCCGACGGCGAGCCTACATTAAATAGATTGTAAGAAGAAAGAAAAAGTGTTTATGCGGATGTATGTCAAATGGCATTATAGGTAAGGTAGAGGTGGTGGTTGTTGATGAATGTCTGCATTTAGAATACAACCCTTATTTCAGGCAATGAAGTTGCAGATAGGCATTCATTAAGTACTAGGTTAAATCGTTAAGAATTTCAACTATCGCGGGTGTTTAAAGGTTCGTCTACTGCCACTCATCCGATACACATTTTCTGCGTCAAATTTTGCGTTGACAAAGTGTCAGCCAATGAGGTTGTATTCTGTCTCAATTAGATGGCCTAAAGTATACGCTACGCTCACTCCGCCCATTCTTAATCATTAAGATTGGCTTCATGTCATCTGACTATTATTCAAAACATTATTCTTACTAGATGTTTGTCGGCGAGACGCCAACAATGTCGAGCCCGCAAATGTCACAATTATTCAACAGTTATGATAAAATTAGCTTTTAACCATGAATGTAATTAAACCTTTGACATATATTCATGTTTCTTGTACCAGGTACGCTTTCTTCTCATCGTAACCACCATCATTTTAAAATCCCTAAATGCGTAGCCAAGTTACAGCCCAGACAAGCTTTAATCGGACGGACGTACGAACTCACGCACGCATGGACACCAAACCACCATTGTGGCGATAATAACGAAAGCAGTTGCTATACCATCACATATAGGGGAAACCCAACATTCTTTTTATAAGTTCAAAAAAGTATATATTCAGCGTGACTTTGTGACAAATATTTTTCCAGTCTGTTTAACCTTTTTCTCGTTAAACCTACCGAATAGTACGTTCTAAATACGATTTTGCGTACACGTTCCTATTATACTAATCATTTTTGGGGCAATATTGAGGGAAAAACTTAGGGAAAAACACCCATATGCGGCTGAAAATGTCCGAAATTTCTATCGGCGTTCTGTTTACATATGACATAAAATCACTTGGTATGTATACCCTTGAACAAACATCAGTCAATGAAAAATATAAGCCTTTATAAACGTTTTTTTTTTTATTAATAGCTACGTGTTCACAAATTCCCCAGTTAAAAAAGCGCCAAAATATCGCTAATATTTGATTATCCGGACACAAATCATAATTATGTTGTTTTGTTTTTTGATCATATACCTCAAAAGAGTTAAACATCATAATGCATTAAAATAATTCTTTGTATCAACCTATATTGTGCCCCTTAAGAATAAAAAAATGCATCTATCAATTGTACCCTTTACTGTGCCTCTTTAAAGGCACTCGCTAATGGTTTGTTAAATGCACTTTTCTCTTTAATTACGAAATAAAGTGTGGCAAATCATAAGGAGTGTTAAAACTAAAATACCAAAAGATGAAAACTTTCAGCAAATGTAGATATTTGCTCAAATATCGTCTTTGAAGACCACAATTTTCAATACCGTTCCCAACGGGTTTCAGCGATTTCAGCGATTTCAGCGATTTCATTGTCGCGTGATTGCCAAGTCGGCTGATTGATTATCACGTGATGTTATCAATGTATTTTTAAAAGGTCCAAATGTCAACCACTTAAGTGAAAGTCCTTGTGGCCTAGTGGTGGAGGCGTCCGTTTTATATTTTTCTAGATTTTCCCGGTGTGTGTTCGAACTCCACTAAAACCAAAATCCGTTTTTATACTTTAATTGTATTTTTCTGCAATTTCGATATCATGGAGTAATATAATGATAAAATAAGTGTTTTAAGATGCATTACAGGGAAAACTCATTTTTGGTCCAAAAAAGTTATCGAGTACCTTTAACTACCAGTTTACACATGTTGCAAAAGACAAGGCACACATGTTAAGAAAGGCTTAATCGATAATCGAATATAGTCATGTTGCATAATTCACAAAATAATGTAGACTAATATTTATTTATGTATATCAAATATAAGAAAACCGCCTACACACAAACTAAATTATTGAGCAATAACGAAATACTCGACAATTGAATAGATAATTTTTGTAATACTTTGCATGCATTATAAGAAACCATATGGCTATTGATGCACGAAGTGTTTGCATTGCCCGGGCACACAGACTGGGACAGAGGCATTCCCGAAGGCAGCCCTAGAACAGGCCAATCATTGCTAATTTCCGAGATTTTGGTAATGTTAATCTTATCATGAGCAACGCTAGGCGTCTGAAAAATACCCCCTTTTCTATTGATTTCGATTTTCCGCGTGAGATTCAGGAAGCTCGGGGGCGTCTGTGGCTTAAGTATAAGGAACTCAAAAATCGGAATCCGCAGTCGAGGGTGCAGATTGTATACCCAGCCAAGCTGATCCATGACGGTACCCTGTTGCACGATGAATTACCAGAATGGGGTCAGTATATAGGAGCCAACAGACTCGCAAAACTAGAGCGTATTAACAATGTAAAACCCACACACAAACAAAACTAATGAGCAATAACGAATAGAGAATTTTTGTAATACTTTGCATGCATTATACAATACAAAGATAACATAAAGCATCAACACAAGATCCAACCTAGACAGAATATGACCTAATAAGTAACAGTAATCACTTATTAAAGACCGGTCAACATGCTGATGTACATGCATAAAGCAATATATAGCATGAGACATGCAAGACCAAAAACTCTGGTTTGAATACTGTGAAATCATTAATGTTCGTGGGCATGAAATTTCGTGGTTTGCCGAAAAAAAACAATTTCGTGGGTACTTGAATTCGTGGATTTTCATTTTTGAAAAAAAAACAAACGAAGATGCGATCGTCCTAGATCGTCTGCATAATATCCACGCGCTGGCCCGTGATTTCCGTCTTCTACGTCACTGGGTTTATGACACTCGCTAATGTGGTACGACATGCCAATTAGTGCATATACCCATGTCACTTATCGATTTAATTGGGAATAAAGGTAATAAAAGAAGATGTACCCTGATCATAAATACAGATAGGGGAAGCCATTGAATGCCAATTAAGAATTTTGCAAACTGTGAAAACACCGAAAAGGTGCGTATATTGTCACGTTCGGTGCTTAGTAACCTTCAATATACTAGTAATCGATTAATTATTTAATTAAATAAAAAAATCGAGTATGGACACTTATCACGCACATCTTGTAAACTTGGAGATTTTCATTAACAGCACACGTTTAAACACGTGCTTATAACTGTCATTTGCTGCATAAAACACATTTAATTGATTTGGTTGATTATTTGTTAATGGCAGTTATAATATATTAACAGAATAATGATCGTAAGTTATACAGTGAGACAGGTTTTAACACTGTATACTGCGACCTCTGTAAAGAATATACTAGAGTATATACGTAACAAGGCAATTGAAAAAGTGAATAAAGGGTTTATATTTCGTGGGATCTTGAATTCGTGGTTCACCCAACCCACGAAAACCACGAACATTAATGCCCCACGAACATTAATGATTTCACAGTAGTTGTAACTCTTAAAAAGTCATGCAAACTATTTAAATATTGTCGGGTTATTCCCCTTTTAGACTACAAACATCGGCTTGCTATTGTTACTTACGGGTACACGGGCATGGTGGGGGTTCGCTCGAGGTTTCACTGGAGGATTCGCTCGAAGATTCGCTGGATTCAGATTCAGATTCAGATTCAGATTCCCCCTCGTAGTAGTAATCAGAATGAAAAAATCCACCTCCAAATCTACATTGAACAGCTGCCAGAAGAGCAAGGGTCTGTTTAAAAATGAAAAAATGAGGTTAAAAATTGTTCCATATTTAAAGAGAACTGTTATTTTACAAGAATGTTTTAGGTTTGGTCGAATAACGTTTAACATTAGCTAAACTATTATGATAGCAATGACGAACAGAAGGTTTACATACCACGTGGTTAAAGTGATGTATACAAAAATATGATGCGAAGATTGCCCATATGCACTAAATAATGAAGATGCTGTTGTCCATATGGAGAAAATCATGAAGGGGCTAATATCCTCTGTTGCAGGGCTATCATCCGCATGTGCAATATCATGAAGAGACTTTTGTCCGTCTTTGCAAATTTCAGCTCAGGGTCTAATGTCCTAAAGGTTAATGTCCTAGGGGTCTTAGGGGCTATATCCTAGGGGCTAATGTCCTAGGGGTCTTAGGGGCTAATTTCCTACGGGCTAATGTCCTAGGGGTCTTAGGGGATAATGTCCTAGGGGCTAATGTCCTAGGGGTCTTAGGGGCTAATGTCCTAGGGGCTAATGTTCTAGGGGTCTTAGGGGATAATGCCCTAGGGGCTAATGTCCTAGGGGTCTTAGGGGCTAATGTCTTATGTGCTAATGTCCTAGGGGTCTTAGGGGAAAATGTCCTAGGGGCTAATGTCCTAGGGATCTTAGGGACTAATGTCCTAGGGACTAATGTCTTAGGGATCTTAGGGGATAATGTTCTAGGGGCTAATGTCCTAGGGGTCTTAGAGGATAATGTCCTAGGGGCTAATGTCCTAAGGGTCTTAGGGGATAATGTCCTAGGGGCTAATGCTCTAGGGGTCTAAGGGGATACTGTCTTAGGGGTCTTAGGGTTTAATGTCCTAGGGGCTATAGTCAGTCTACTATATATAAGTTTACGTGGTCACATACTTACTAAAGACTGTTCAGTATATTAATCGTGACTTTGTGACCAATATGTTCCCAGTCTGTTAAACCCTTTTCTCGTTTAACCTACCGAATATATGGTTAGTTCTTAATAGGATTTTGCGTACACGTACCTATTATGCTAATCAGTTTTTGGGCAGTATTGAAGGGAAAAACACCATATGCGGCTGAAAATGTCCGAAATCTCTATTGCCGTTCTGTGACATCAAATCACACGGTATGTCTACCCTTGAACAAACATCTGACTATGTTTTATATCGCGACCTGATTGATTAGCGAAAACAGGCTCATTTCAAACCCTCGTAAGAGTTTTGAGCAATCTAAGGCATCTACTGTCCTGAAGAACAGAACAGTTCTTCAGGATTAACTTGGAACGCAATAACCTTCGGATATGTTTCGTTATTGTTTCCGTTATAATTCACAATGGTTTGAGAATAGGTGAACGATTTAGTGCCTTAAAGGTATTCTTGGAAAGTCATAAAAATCATAATTTATATACACTGACATCTACATCAAAACTAGAAATGCATACAGGAGAACCTGTTTTAAGGGGCCACTATAATCGAGTGGCCATTGAATTCAGCCGTGCTTGAAAATTCCATATGGCACCCCATGCGAGATGAGTCTCGCGCTGTGACGTACTATTTTTATTTCTTTAATTATACACTTAATGTGACCATAAATATGAGGTTTCAATAGAGGAGTTCCATAAACATTTACTTTACAAAAATATACATTCAAAACAAAACAAAATATCCCTTAAAAGACGTGATACTGAAGGAACTTCTTGACGTCATTCTCGTTTACCAGAGTTACGTACCTTTCACCTGAGTGACGTACAACTAAATTTTATAACGATCGAACCTCTGATGAATGAGAATGCAGCGATAAAAATTACAGCGCGTCATGACGTTAGTAAACATCATCGCAAAAAAAGTAAATTAGGTATGCTAGAAGAAATATCAATCATATGAGTCCGGTCCAGAAAGCAAATACCCGACCATCGCGCACGCTGCGTAGCAACGCAGGTGCCCTTCTGTCGGATTTTTTTATCCGCACCGGAAACGCATGACATATATTATAAGTACTTTGTTAGTAAAAAAAAATATATAACTAATTCATCATTTGTATTGATGTTAATATTTAACCACAACTGAATTCCATTTTTCTCAATTTCTTATAAATGCGACAACGAATATCACATTTTTCAAATCATGTTTTTTTGATCTGAGAATTTAGAACATCGTATTTACAATTTTGTAAATGATTTTATATTTAAAATAAATAAAATCAGACTTACGATAAATATCCTCAACATTTTAAACAGCATCCGTAAAATCGGAGTACAACACTTTTCTCCCGACACTCGCAATATCCCAAATAATCCTGCTGTCCACCGATATATACTGAACGTAAAAAAATAATCCTTTGGGCTGGTTTTTATTCAAAGCATCCATTGCACGCTCAGAAAGCTGTCGTTTCCTGATGCGTGCGCATACACAACGTTGAATTTCCGGATGCACACGTCGACAATTGTGCAGTCTGACGCAAGCGTAGGAATATTAATGTCCTATTATTATGCAATATAATGATGAAACTGATAGCGATTTTTATTTAAATACGATACCATCTGTTTGATTATTAACGCATTGAATATTCAGTCATACAAGATAGTGTATTATACATAAGAAATATAACCAAAAATATGCAAATACATAGAAAGTTATGATTTAATAGTGATCTCTTAAAACTGAAAAATAAAAACGTGATGGAATGTAAACTTTTTGCAGAATAATTATAATCGATTCCAAATTAGAACAGAAAATTGCATATTATAATCGTTTTATTTTGCTGTTGTAGTTTTTTCCAAGTACATCCGAAACTAGTTATGTCAAAGTCGTTAAGACCTCGGGAAATACTTCGAGATAACGAACATTCGAAATAACCGAAATACAGAATAATTCAAACAAAAAAGAAAACTATGGGAAAAGGTTAAACATATTAACCATAACAAAGAGATAACAGAGTTCGACAAAACAAACGACTGTTTTCACTCACCAATAAGCATGCCATCATTAAAGACCCCGGGTTCTCGAAAGAGCGAGTTTATTGAAGAAAAAAGCGCAGCGGCTGCAGACTATATGGCTCATTCATAGACTTTGAATTGCAATCATGTTCCTATTGGCATTTAAATTCAGTATAATGTGCATAAATTAGCTTGTCATTTCATCAACCCATTGGAAATAAATCAAATGTTGATGCTTGTTGACCTGATGTCATTTTGGCATTTTAAAAGAAGTTTGCTTACTGATTACTTTTATGTAAAATAAATTACCCAATATACGTAAAAGCGTTACATATATAGTTAGGCAGATTGTATTTTTGTTCCATAACTGAACTGAAATTAAAAGTGAAATGACCGATTGTTCATTGATTCAAGGTTTCAAAAAGTGTTAAAACTGTATTTGTTTTTGCTTTAATATTAACATTTTCTTCCTCAACACATTAAACCTTTTTAAATGGTACCACAATAATATCGGGTCACCAGGCATGCGATCTTAACATTATTATACACCGGATACCTTAAGACGAAGTGGGACACACAGCGTTGCATGATCATTATGCAGTGATGGCGCGGGAAGGCCTTTGCACACTCTAAAACAACACCAGTAAACTATAAGTTAATCTCGTTCGTTCTTTGCGACGTGCATGTTTCGGTGTTGGAGTAATTATTTTTCATATAAGTATTGACCAAACAGAATATACTAATTTAGATCAATTCAAGATAATAGGATGGAAATTGTTCAGCTATAAGCTTACAGATCGGGAGTTATACATAGTTCAAGTATTCCCATAATAACAAAATAACATTTCCGATTCCCTTGTAGGGTCAATGTTACATTAGGGGTTTAGGTGAGCCTGTAGGTAAACCACACTTTTCCTTCAACGTTCAGTAACAAATATCATTGACAAGAAAATAATAGACTTACTATCTTTCGTAGTCCTTTTCAAGTTCTGATTCGGCTTGCTGTTGCCTTTCCTGCCTTTAATAGCCGAAGAAGAGTGGGATGTGCTGGGGCATCCCTTTGAGACGTTTTCATAGTTTTTATCTTCACAGCTTGGGCCGGCAGATAGGGGTTTATGTATTCATCCAAACTTGAGTGTTCAGGGGCTGGCTGTCTAGTATATTTCACGCCAAATCTCTTTTTAGGTAGCTTGCCCTTGTCTCGCACCATGACTATATTCTTTTTAAGTGTTCAATTCACATCAAAAAATGTCGATGTTGTCAATTCGAAAACTATCGGCAAACTGACGGCATCGCTTCTGCTGTTGCTTTTTTATAGTTCGGGAAATACGGCTCCTGCTCGGCATCTCTTCTGCTGACAATCGGCGTCTTCAGCAACGAATGGCATGGTGATCGGCATAGCGTTAAATGATCTGCATAGCTTCCGCGTGTATACGCGCAACAAAACTCTTCCACTCGTCGTCTTCGGGGAGCTTTCGGCATCGATTCAGCTTCCTTCAGGGACCGCTCGGGATGGCTAAAAGATTACGAAGCCTCGCAGAAGGCTTTCCGAAGATGCCGAGTTAATGGCGATGGGTTCCCGAACGTCGCGAATAGTTCCCGATGGTTTGCCGAATATCCCGAAGGCGTCCCAAATTAAACCTTCGGCGTCCAAATTTAAAAAAATTGAAATTTGGATGCCGAAGTATTTACGATCCCGATTTGGCCCGAAGTGCCGAGAAGGTTTCCAGAAGTGTTGGACGGACATGCCGTAACATACTGATTTTGCTGTTCCGCTTTCGGGAACCCTTCGGTAGCCTAGTGGACGGCAGGTTTAAGGTTTAACCATATTTTTAAAACAAACTAAGACGAAATGCCTTGAAATCAGTTTGTTATCGTATAGTCGTGTTGACGGATGTACCTCGCCAAGGATTTAAATCGTTATTCAATTGAAACTAAACGTAAATCTCCTGATCCTTCCCTTGATTGATTTCCTATCGTAAAGTGATGTTGATGTGTGTATCTTGCCTAGTTTGAATCATATTATTAATAAAAACTAAAACCACATGCCTCGTTTCTTCCCTTCATATCTATTACGCAATACCTCGTTCCTTCACTCCCTATCTTTTACGCAATGCCGCGTTCCTTCCCTTCATATCTTTTACAACAAAACTTGTTCCTTACCCTCATATCTTTTACGACATGCCTCATTCCTTCCCTTTATATCTTTTACGACATGCCTCGTTCCTTCCCTTCATATATTTTATGCAATGCAGCGTTCCTTCCCTTCATATCTTTTACAACATGACTCGTTCCTTTCCCGCATATATTTTACGACATGCCTCACTCCTTCCCTTCATATCTTTTACGACATGCCTCATCCCTTCCCTTCATATCTTTTACGACATGCCTCGTTCCTTCCCTTCATTTCGTTTACGACATGCCTCATTCATTCCCTTCATATCTTTTACGACATGCCTCGTTCCTTCCCTTCATATCTTTTACGACATGCCTCGTTCCTTCCCTTCATACCTTTTACGACATGCCTCGTTCCTTCCCTTCATATCTTTTACGACATGCCTCATTCATTCCCTTCATATATTTTACTACATGTCTCGTTCCTTCCCTTCATATATTTTACTACATGTCTCGTTCCCTTCATGTTTTTACGTTTTTTCATGTGTGTATCTAGCTTAAGTTAAATCTGATATCTTGATAGAATACAAAGACACTCCTGCTTCTTTCCCTTGATATCATTGAGTAATAGTATACATACATATATATGGTTACTTTAAGATTTTGCAAGGATATTAACGCAGCTACATCTGTAACCATACACTATAAGGCCATATAGGTTAGGAAGGTAGCAACTTGGGGCTGATCCATTATTTTAGGTTGAATGTGGCGTTGCATAGAGCGAACTATAAATGGTTTAAATGTGTGAGAAAGGGCTAGGGGTGGCTAAATAATTAGCTATTTGTAGTCTGAAGTGGTGCATGTTAATGTATTACTTTTATCTCCGTCTAGAAACATAAACGTAGTTCACTTGACAACTTCAAAGAGGGGCCTTAAATTACAAGTAAAACACATTGTATTTAGTTCTTATATTTATTCTTTTCAGTAAGTTAAAATACGATAAGGCACGTCAAATGATTTATTTCAACGTTAAATTTGTATTGGTGTGTTTAGTTCTTTATAGTCGTTTCGTATTGAAACATTTGCCTCAAAAGAAACTACAACGCGACTTTTTACTGTGTTTTCCTATTGAACTAAATACACCTCTATACGAAGTTCAACATGTATTTGCTAAATATCTGCGCAAGATGAAGACTTGAAGAAGTTGTACCATTATTTATCATTGATATGCTAGCACTGCTGAGGGTGGCATCATTATTTATCATATAAATGCATAGTTGTTTTGAAATAACTAGTTTCTAAAGTTGTTCATATAAATATTAAAAGCAACGTTATTATTCACCATAGATATGCATAGTACTATTGAGGGAAGTAATATTTTATTACAAATATGCATCGATCAGAAATAACATTATTTTTCATCATAGATATACATAGTTCTATTGAGGAAAACATCATTTTATTATAAATATGCATCGACCAGAAGTAACATTATTGTTCATTATAGATATGCATAGTACTATTAAGGGAAGCATCATTTTATTATATGTATGCATCGACCAGAAGTAACATTATTATTCATTATAGATATGCATAGTACTATTAAGGGAAGCATCATTTTATTATAAATATGCATCGACCAGAAGTAACATTATTATTCATTATAGATATGCATAGTACTATTAAGGGAAGCATCATTTTATTATATGTATGCATCGATCAGAAGTAACATTATTATTCATCATAGATATGCATAGTACAATTAAGGGAAGCATCATTTTATCATTAATATGCATAGTTGTTTTGAAAGTAACGTTTTTATTCATCATAGATATGCATAGTACTATTGAGGGTAGACTCATTTTATTATAGATATGCATCGATCAGATGTAACATAATTATTCATCATTAATATGCATAGTACTGTTACGGGTGGCATCATTTTATTATAAATATGCATCGATAAGAAGTAGCATTATTATTCATCATAGATATGCAGTTTACTATTGCGGGTAACCAATTACATATAGAACTAGTAATTTCAGTACATTTCTCTTATTTTTCTCATGTTGTTCACTTCTTTTAATAATCCGTAGATTGTTCGTATTTTTGACAATGTGATCTAGTGATAAATCAATAAAACTACTAATCGTAACACCTCGGCCATTATCCAACATATATGAAGCTTGCCGGAGATGGCCGAGTTGGAACGATTGAAACTTACTTATATATACATGTATTAAATCTGCACCGAAGAAATGCTGCTCCAACTCATACAGTCATTTTGATAGATTTTACGCTTTTAAGCACTTAAATGTGCACTCTGAATTGTTTATATTCCAAGCCTCATATGTGGAAAGTGCATAGTTACACTCAATGCAAAGATTTCATCCACAATCATGTAGTGAGAGAGAGCATATCATATTGTGAGAGAGAGCATATTTCAGACAAAAACACGCACGAAAAAAACAAACAAAAAAACAACATACAAACTCATGGGATATCAATGTACACAGAGTTAAATCCAATTGAACTCCAATGTACACAGAGTTCTTTCAGATAAAACCTCAATGTACACAGAGTTCAGTTTCATGGTATACCAATGTACACAGAGTTTATTCAGATAAAACCTCAATGTACACAGAGTTCAGTTTCATGAGATACCAATGTACACAGAATTCATTCAGATAAAACCTCAATTTACACAGAGTTCAGTTTCATGAGATACCAATGTACACATACTTCAATATCATGTAATATCAATGTAGACAGAGTTAAATCCCATTGGACCTCAATGTACACAGAGTTCAATCCCATTGGACCTCAATGTACACAGAGTTCAATCCCATTGGACCTCAATGTACACAGAGTTCAATCCCATTGGACCTCAATGTACACAGAGTTAAATCCCATTGGACCTCAATGTACACAGAGTTAAATCCCATTGGACCTCAATGTATAAAGAGTTAAATCCCATTGGACCTCAATGTACACAGAGTTTAATCCCATGAAGCGCATCCGTCTGCTTTCATAGCAAATTAACTTTCATAAAGTATCATTACGTTTATTTAAAAAAAAATAAGTAAATGTCGCCAGTACGATATCATCAAACTGATTGTCCACATCATGCGCCTAGCTTTATCGCCTCCTCATCACCCTGCAAGAAGAATAAAGGCTATGTTATCGACTTAACGATGCTGATTATAAAGATCTTTAAGATTAGGCTCGTTACATTACTGATGCTTCTCCATCTTTTTTCTAAAAAAGAAGATACCGGGCTTAGTAATATATGATGTATTTCCCGCCAAGATAGAAAAAAGTCATCGAGAGCACGCACGTGAGCCGGTTACCCAAACCCAAAGATACTTCCGATCTGGACCGGAAACACATGGTTTATTTTCAATCATACTTTGATTTTTTTTTGTAAAAAATTTGATGTAAATTGTTGTTCTTCTTAATTTACCAAATAGCGCGTGCGACATTGTTTACTAACGTGATAACACGTACTAATTAATGTACATTTAATGATGACGTCAAATAATTCTTCCAAAATCTCGTTTTCATTATTATTCATAATTATTATTTATTACATTTTGTAAATAAAAGTATCATAGAAATGTATATTCATCGGGGGCTATTTTGATGCAATATTTTTCGTCCATAAACTGTACAGTAAAATAAATAATAAGTGCCAGCTGTTTGACGGATTCATCTGGACACAGTTGAACGAAAATAGAAGTCATTTTACATTTTTCAACATAAAAGCAAGGCATCACTCTAAACTGTAAGTGCTATACCCCATTTAAAAAAGTACGGAACTTAAATAAGACCGTTAGAATTTCCAACATATCGCTTATACCGCAGAAAATAACCGTAAAAACAACACATTGAAGTGATAAGTAAACTTGTTATTTGATTAATTTCAAATTGAATTAAGTTACTCGTTAGCATTTTCTGTGTTGCATTTCTTTATTGATATAGCTGGGACAAACTGCGGGGGACTGCGGGGACAAACTGCTGGTAAAATCCCCGCTAAATACCCCCGCACCCCGACGACTACCTAGGTAAGGCCCATTCCTCGTTTTTTTGTGCGAAAACAAAACCATGGCATTCACACGGCACCGCGGGGCCACCTGGAAGGTATAAACGCAGCCGATTCCCTAGCTATCCCCGTTATACCCCGGTCCGGAGGGGGTGGGGTACTGTGGTTACAATTGACTGGTACATAAGTTAGTTAGACAATAGACGCAAACAGCTAATTATTTCAACAAATCGGAAACCGTTTATCATATCGCGTAACAATATGGGCGGTTAAAGATATCACCGCATAGTTGATATAATCTTGTTGACGCCTTTGTTGCCATAATGACCTTGGGTTAATACCATATGTTATTTTCTAGCACACCGGATAGGCATTGCCGGTGAATTCAGCCGTGCTGGAAAACTCCATCTGGCATCCCCCATGCCAGATGAGTCACGCGCTGTGACGTAATAATTTCAATTTCTTTTATAATACACGTTATGTAATCATAATTATGAAATTTAAATAGATGAGTTCCATTAGCTTTACAACAATAAACTTTAAAAAACGAAACAAAATAACCCTTAAAAGACGTAATGTCGAAGGAACTTACTGACGTTTGCAGTGAATACAAATTACTGCGCGTCATGACGTCAGTAAACATCATCGCACGCGCTTTTTGGTGATATGTACAAAAATGCGCCTTTTTATATGTTTTCTTCACAAAATATGTTATTTAATGTATGCTAGAAAAAATATCTATCATGTGTGTCCGTTTCGGATAGAAAAAATGCGACCCTCGGGCACGCTGCGTTGCCGGTAACTCGGCAAGCCTCGTTACCTGGCAACGCAGCTGCCCTCGGGTCGGATTTTTCTATCCGGAACGGAAACACATGACAGATATTGATAATACCTCACTTCTATAGTAATACCTTCGACTATCACCCCGCACTTTCACACTCAGCCGCACTGTTACCCTCTGACGTCATGAAATAACACTACGCTTAAAGCTGCACCCTCACAGATTGAACGTTTTGACATATTTTTTAGTTTTTGTCTTGGAACGAGCCTATTATTGCGAAAATCCATGGAAACCAGTTATATAAGACGGTTGACAAAAATTAGATCGCAGATTTATATATCTAAGTTCAAATTTTAATGTTTTATGCATTTTTCTTAAACCATTAGTAACGGTTTAAGCCATAAAGCATTAATTTTCGAACGGAAATATGCAAATTTACGATATGATCTTTTGTCAGCAATCTTTTATCATTGGTTTTCAGATATTTAAGCATATTTGCTCTTTTCGAGACAAAAAATAAAAAAGTTGTAAAAAAGGTATATCTGTGAGAATGCTTTAAAATATGCCGCCATGAATAAATCTGGGATTGCAACCTTAAAAGACATTAATTATCATACCTCACGTCTTGAGAACCTATGAAATCGCCTCGGTCGACAGTATTTACCTCAGGTTAACAATATGCACTATCACCCTAAAGGCAGTCAAAATTTATACACTAAACAAAATTCCTAATCGGCTACCTAAGTTATCTTCTAATATTCCTTTCCCTGTGAAATAAGCTTTATTACAAATTACTTTTAAGAAAAGACCATTACCTCGTACACATGCTGTGAAAACTTGGTTCACATATTTCGCTTTGTCAAAAAGATACAGTGTCTCAAATGACAACACTCTCAATCATAACAGTCACAAAATATAACATAGCGTGTAACAGTGTGTGTATACCACGTGATAAATACGTCATATATGCTACGTCGGAAGGCAATATTTTGCTTAAAATGAAGACTTAAATCAAAGATAACTTTCCTTTTACTTAACCATTTTAAACGAAAGAACGGGCAGTCTATGCCGCTTAAAGGGCCCCACTTTTGTTTTATAACCGGAGTTTGATAAGGTGATTAGTTTCATCAAACACTTTGACAAACCTGTTTCAAAAACAATGTTTTAACAGTGCTCCGTCAGACGGCCTTATTGTGAAAAGGTTTGTCGAAGTGTTATAAGAAACTAAACTCTCAATCAAAATTTGGTAAAAGACCGAAGGTGGGGCTCCGTAAGCGGCAGAGACTGCGCTATGCTTCATTTAAAATGGTAAAGAAAATGAAAACTTATCATTGTTAAAAGTCTTCATTCGAAGCAAAATATTGCCTTCCGACGTAGCATTTATGACGCAATTTATCACGTGGTATACACACACTGTGTAAAGGAAGAAAAATAAAAAAATACCACCCTTAATCACTTTAAAATGATATTACATCATATGTGAGACTGAAACACAGTCATCAGCGGCTTAATTAGTTCAAATGAATGTTGAACTTTAACAATACCATCTATGTGAAACAAAGCCTGAGTCAAAAGATTGCTAAAAATACAAATACAATGAAATTTTTTATTCCCTATGGAATTTGCATTGTTATTTCTTTTCCTTGTGACTTTTGGATTTGGGCTTTATGCTTCGATTTAGCTGAAATGTTCAAAGACAATTGCCACGAGATAGCGGATATCGAATACTGAAATGTATATTGATTATACTTAATGCACTTTTCAGGATGGTTACTTTACTAAGTGGCCGGTTAGGAATTTTGTTTAGTGTATACTATTGCCCTCCATGACATATGATAATTAAATAACATCTATGACATTAATCTAATTGTTCAACGTTGTTTTACTCACACCAACATTCCCCTTGTGGAAATCCACCGCAGCCGATAGCGTCAAGGCAGCACGTTTTCATCGGGCCACATTCAGGACCTAAAATGTTATATTTTTTATATCATTAATAATGTCAATGTATTAAAACGTGCGAAGAGAGGATGCAAAATCGTTCCTAAGAACAATTATGTTATTATTGCACACATCGAATTCATCGATTTAACTTTTAAAATATTGTGTAAATGGATAAAATAAAGTTTTACATAAAGCTTCATTTTCATACATTCCCGAATGTCTCGAAGTGACGTGGAAAAAGGAGATTCATAAACCGACAGGTTGTCCGAGTAGCGCTTGATTAGTGCACTCCCTAGACGACCTGGGTTCGATTCCAGACCTGGGCGTATGCGAGATTGGCAAGCCTTACAAGGGAGTTTCCCCCGGGTATACTGGTTTCCCCACAATACACGGCCACACTCTCGCGTAAATTTTGCCCATGAGAGTGATTCGTATAATATTGAAATAACTTGTTTCACACTCGTTTTTGAAGTGACACTCTAATTCAAAATCAATACATACACATGTATAACAAACATAAATGTTGAGTGATAAACCTTAAACTATTTACTAAATTATGAATTTATTGAAAATATATATTACTGATAATAAGATTGTAACCGTGTTTAATAGTTGAAAACGCAAGGATATTAAATGATTGGTGAATGCTAAAGATTTACTGAGATTAACTATAGTCTCATAAGGTAGAAATACCGTGTTTTCTGCACATTTCTTTTAGATTAAACTCGGTATCCTTCATAAGTACCATTGTTTTCGACATTTGTTCACCCTTTTAGGTATATTAAAACATAATTTTCTAAATAACAATTTTAAAATGGTATGTGTTGTGTTGTTTTGTATAAAAGGTATTAAGAATGGTATTCAGGAAACACAATTTCCTTAAAGCATTCAGATGAGGGCGGGATTGGGCAGGAATTGCACCGATTATTAGACTGAAATCTAAGAGGGAACGCTTTTCTGCATATAAACTATTTCTGAAAAGGTTTTTTTAATGCAAAATATTATCACACTTTATTTTAAATTTAATTGACAATATTGCCAATATTCCATTCACCTTTTTTTATGCCGTGGGCATATACAGCGATTCTGCCATTAATAAGTGTATATTGAAGATCAATTACTTGTAAGCATCCGCGTTTCCGACAATAAATAAACACGGTTAATAAGCCATAAGAAATTCTGACAATAACTCGTCTGTCAATGAGTGTCGCACGAAATTGATGTGGAAAGGTTATCGGAGTATTATTAAGCAATGAAATGATAATAAATTTAAAGCCTGAAAGACAGCTGAAAGTATGGGAAAGGGCAAGTGAAAAGGGACACGTTCAGTGTCAGGGTATAAAACTTGTTATTCAGATACCCTGACACATAAAGGTATTACTTTGTGTGAACACAAACCTTAAGATTATGGCCTGGGTGCATCTGTTATTTTGGGATTGTCCGGTTGGGAAGCCTGCATTTATAAATGGACTCTCAGAATTATATTAAGACATACTACAGATATGTATAGCCATCATTGGATGCACATTTCAATGCTAACTCATGAATATTCCAGGAAAACAATGCTTCTGCCGGCAAGTCATAATGTTGCCACAGCATGGAACGAAATTAATAACGATTATGACTTGTTTTGCCATGCACACTTCTCATATTTAAGTCTTATTGAAATCGTTGACTATTATACTAATGAAAAGAAGAATAAAGTTCCAGTTCCACACCATACATGCCATACTTATTCTTAGTGACCTAGTGAACGAGCACCTGACCACACATTCGGAGCTCCTCGGCCATTTTTTTTCAAAAACAACCTCGGATGTATTTAGACGGTTTACAAACTCAAAAAGAAGCATGTTTAAGTCCGCTGCAAGTAGATCGCGTAGTAATTTTATTTAGCAGTTAAACTTTATGTCTTTACTCTTCAAAATCTTAATTATGTTTGCAATAATACACTTCACTGGTAATCAATTTAAACTTAGATCAATTAATACAACTCTAAAAGACTAAAATAATTAACGATATAATTTAAATAAAAATACGAACTACTTCAACTGATGTACCGGCATACATCCGAGGTTGCTTTTGAAAAAAATGGCCGAGGAGTTCCAAATGCTGACCACATTGAATTTAATCAAAGTACATGCCCATGTGAATTGACAGAGCATCACAAGGATCTTGCTCCCAGGCCCTCATTCATTCCAGTATGAACAAATTTTGTTTTGAAAATTTCAGTTTTATTTTCAGCCATTGAAAAAGTCCACTCGCTTTTCGAATGGCGTTGTATTTCACAACACTAAAATATGCCGGTTTATTTCGCAGATAAGAACGTGATCTGCACGATGACTATTTAGTCTATTTGACCGTGTAAGAACACAAGAAACGCTTGCTAAGTTAACTTTAGCTGTAGCAAAGATACGGCACAGAGAACTCGTTCGACCTTATTTGAATACCTTTGCAATGTGATGGTATAGTAAGGAAAATACAATGTTTCAACAAGGATTTTCGATAATAAAATTATGAAATAAATATGTTGGGTTTTTTAACTTTTAAACTAACTGACCTTAAATGCTTGAGAATTGGCAATATGTTCATAGAGTACAGTCATTTGCGTGCTGCATTGCATTTTTTAAGACAAAAAAAACAGGTGTCGATAGTTGTGCCAACTGTCGATAACTGCACCCAGCATTGACTATCAAGGAATCTAACTGTTTATAGGTATATGTTTTTAATATAAGAAGGGAAATAACTATGCAAAAGCTATTATACACGAACAGCTTTAATCGGAACACCTCTTCCATTGTGCAATGAAAACAAACTCGGATATATCTATAGACGGTTTACAATGTCAGAGTTCTTTAAAGTAGGTCGCGTAGAAATTTCAATTTAGCAATTTAGTCTAAGACCTTTCGCTAGGAATCTTTACTATTTACGTATTTAAAACCACATTTTTTAATTAAATGTGAACTAAACAAATCACACGTTACAACACTTCAATAAATAAATAACACTATTATCAATTAAACGTACTACTACTACGAACCGGCATAAGTCCGATGCTATTTTCAATGGCAAATGGCAGGGTTCCGATTGGAATAGTTCTGCTTGGAAGGCTAGGTAACGTTCTTTCCACACCATTGTAACACATATTATGGGGAATAACTGTTGATAAATATATGTTTTAACACACCTAAAATGTTACAGTTAAGGTCATCCAATAGACCACCCCAGTAATCGTCTTCAAATTGACACAGGCCTAAGATATTCCAACTAACGTAACTTAGTTTAGCTTTTGCAACAAAACCATCAGACACAGATGCATAATATGACAACTGCATGAAAACGAAAGGTAATACAAAAAGATTTATCATAAAGATCTCTTACAGCAAATGCCATTTATTGGAACCCTGCCAGGCTTACAAACACATGTTCGACTGTCCACGTCGCACTCGGTGTTTTCGTCTCTATCAGAACAATCGTCATCTTCAGTGCCTGTGTAGCAGCAAGCCTCGTTAAGCCAATTACCACCTGCAGCGGCACAAGAATAGCATAATAAAAATCTGGACCCAACTTATCGACACACGTACGACCAAGCAAGGGTCTCCTAGCTCATCTCCGCTTCCATAATACCATGTTAGGTGTAATATATTGGCTAGTCTCGCTCGGCGACCAAATATTTGTGGAGGCAAGATCACCATTTAAACCTTTAGGTTAATAACATTATAAACTTAACATTATGGACTCGTCGTATCATTGTATTATGAACTACCAAATATCGCATTGTGGTCAAGGCAATATCTCCATTTAAAGCGTAATGACAATACAATTGTAAACTTAACAGTATGGACTCGTGGTATTACTGTGTCATGTACGTTGAAATATCACACTTTGTATAAAGCAAAACTGATCTAGCTCATCTCCGCCTGCAACTTATCACAATCTACTTAATATGTTAGACCCGTCGTATTGACGCACGTACGACCAAATATCACACTGTGGTTGAAGCAAGGATCACATAGTTCATTTTCGCTGCAACTCAATTCTTAATTATGTGCCAGTCTAAACAAAATTTGCACGACCAAATATAGCAATGGCTTAATATAAAATTTCTTAGTTCATCTCCGTCTTCAACAGAACTTTTATGCCTCACTATTATAGGCCCATAATTTAGGCCCATCTTAAAAACACACGTACGATCACTATCGAACATTGCGTATTTAAAAAATCTACTACCTCATCTCCTCCTGCAACATAAAATTCAGCTTTAAAATATGTGCCTGTCTAAACTTGCTTGAAACAAGAATAATTTCTTAGCTCATCGCCGCCTATAACATAACACGTTTGTCTTTATATTGAAGGCCCGTTGAAACAAAGATCATACAACCAATTATTGCAGGTCATCTCAACCTGAAAATTAATACTAAGGTCTAAATGTTTTAGGTCCTATTTTAACAACGCAGGTTTGACCAAATATTGCAGTTGATCTCAACCTGCAATATAACACTTAAGTCTTTTATGTTATAGATCCTATCCAAACAACGCATGTATGACCAAATATTGCAGTTCATCTGAACCTGAAATATAATATTTAGGTCTTTATGTTATAGGTCCTATCCAAACAACGCACCTACGACCAAATATTGCAGTTCATCTGAACCTGAAATATAATATTTAGGTCTTTATGTTATAGGTCCTATCCAAACAACGCACCTACGACCAAATATTGCAGTTCATCTGAACCTGAAATATAATATTTAGGTCTTTATGTTATAGGTCCTATCCAAACAACGCACCTACGACCAAATATTGCATTTTGGTTTAAGCAGGTAACTAAGATTATCTCCACCTGCAATTTAACACTAAAGACATATAAGTATTGGCTGTTTTAACAAGGTAAACTAGATGACTATTTAAATATGTGTGTTTTTATTTGTCTGAGTCTTAAAATAAATCAATCATGTATGCATGTTAAAACCCCCCAGAAGTTATCGCTTTCATTCAAGAAAAGCATTAAAGTATCAACAAAGCTGGGTTGATATACTTAAAATGCTTGTAACGATAGATGGATATAGTATATGTAATATCCTCGAAGATGAGTTTCATTTTTTGTTAGAATGTACATTGTATAAAGATTTAAGAAAACAATACATCAGTAAATATTATTGGAAAAGACCAAATGTACTGAAATTTGTTGAACTTATTGCCAGGAAAGCTACATGTAGAAAATTATCGATGTATGTACATAAAGCTTTTGAATTAAGAAATGCATTTGTTTATATCTAACATATGTAATAAGTTTATATCTGTATAACAGCCACTGTCTCCTCACTGTGATAATATTATAGTATTATATATATTATAGTTTGAATTATATAGTAGTATAGTGTTATATATATTAAACGTTGAATTATATAATAATATAGTGTTAGTTATTGTAAAAAATATAAAAATAATGTATCTATGAAATTGAATTTGACCACTGATCTATGAATTGTCATGATATGTGTATATATGCAAAATTCTTGTATGCTCATGGGCCTATGGCCTTTATGCATTTGAAATAAACTATAAAAACTATGAAACTATGTGATCACGTGACGTACCTGTACAAGGTGGTGTCGTCGTCATTGTCGGAGTAGTAGTATTCTGCGTCGTTTCCGTAGTAGAGGCTTCATTTTCTGGTATAAAAAGAGAGAATTTGTATAACTCGACAGTCAATCTTTCAGGAACTTTTAAAGTTGTAAATTTTAATGCAACAACAGCATCTCGTTTAATATGCGCGTAATACACCTACGCCCATAACGCTATGTTTTTTGTTGCAACTTAAATTATTTTAACATTTGTTCATGCAGTATTTCATTAATGAACGAGTAAATAAGGCTTTTAAGATTCGCTGCATAACTCAGATAATCATTAACGGTGACGTAGGGATTCGGAAATGACAAGTTTCTCGCATAATCTAATAAGGAAACCCCGTTCCGTGCTGAATAGGTCATACTTGAGAGTGTGTGTGTGTAATCAGTTTCGAGTTGTATTTATGCTCTACACATATAAATGTATACAGAGGAAGATATACATATTATGATATAACATATTATCATACTAATGAACCATATTTTTGGGGTTATACTTAAGAGCTTATAAACGTATTGTTGTACTTGTGAAAAGACATTAGATATGGAGCTATATGTAACAAAATTGATTAAAACGATTATAAGATTGTAATTGTACTTTATTCAGGATTGTTGGGTTAAGAGGGAGGTATGTGCACGTATACTGGTTTTAACCCCCTACATTATACTGACCGTTCAAAGGCGGTACCTAACAATCCTTGATAAACATACCTAGTTTTGTAAAGAGTATACATGTACTGTGTTGTTTGAGAAGATCTGTGCTATTGTTCAATGTTTCTGGTTTGCGATTTTTGTTTTATGTTCTATTTCTTTGACGTTCATCATGTGCCATTAAACGGGGTTTATGTTTAAGCTTTTATCTACTGAGCTAAGTTCTATAGTTTTTCACATAAAAACATTCTTAACAGTCAGAGTGCTTATATATTTATAACACCTAATGTAGTTGTGAAAGAAGATCGAAACCGACCAACAGTGTATGATTTACATAATAATTTGATAGCAACTCAATTGAAAAATAATATTGTAAAATTAACTGGAAATTCCAAACAAAGAGACGTGATTGTATATACATAGTTTAACTAGATGGAATAACAATGACCTTAACCGCGTGTCCTTCCTCTACCTAAGGTATATCATTCAAACACTGTTTAGATAGGACAAGTGACGAAAGACGAGGAATTTAAGGAAACTGTTATAAACAAAAGTTTTGCTGTAAGGGTGCATACTTTTTACAGATAAATGTGTATGCTATAATTGCACTCTCCACACGCTTTATTTGATGTATTTTATGGCATTATTTACTTTTAAACATGTTATAATTACTTTTTATATGACTTATATATACCAACATAATATGTATTATATCCAAATCCAATAAATTCAAAATACCTCTGTAACAATTATTAATACGTTATAAATGTACTGCAAATTTAACTAACCAGGGACACACTTCTTGACTTCATAGTCGAATATGAAGTTCTCTTTGCAGACGCACAATTTACCAAATCCGTATGTGTCACATACGGCATTTTCATCTTTACAGTATCGGCAGTCGTCACAACACTGGCCGACGTCAAGCGCTAAAATGTAGGCACAAACACAAACGTCATCGTTGCATATGTAAATAAATAAACATCAATAAGGTAAGATTAAAAAACGCGTTTCAATAAAACAGCTGCGGGGGGGGGGGGGGGCACTGACAAGCTTAAAGCAAATCATATAATGATTTATCAATGTTTGAGCCTTTTCAACCGAAAAAATATATCTGTCTGTTTTGGTAACGTTACGTAAGTTTTTGAATTAACATTTTTGTACCTGATATTCATTTAGAAGAACAGTTATCTTTTCTGCTGATTTATTCTGTTGAATAAACATATCTAATATATTGTTTCAAAGATGTATATAGCGTTATGTGGGCCCGCATGTGTATTTGTATTCATGATTATTATTCGTTTGTCTTTTGTTGTAAGTTGTTGAAAAATTAAAATTTATACTTAGAGTAAAACTTCAAGTCAACTCATGTATATGAAGTAATTTACGGCCACCGGCCCATAATACATTAGCATATATACATTAATGATATACGCTCATTCAGTCTACTACTTTAATCACTGCAAAAATGTCTGGCACGCCAATGTCATTATTTTTCAATCGTTGTGAGAAAGAAATCTCCTTAATCATGAAAGTAATTTGCTTGCGTTTATATAATTGCTGTAAAGACGCAGTATTGCAAGCGAGCAAATTACCAAAAAGCGCTAGCGCGCTTCATGGAATTTGCTTGTGTACAGTACTGCGTCCATTCAGCATAAACGCTAGAAAAAAATGCGATTGAATCTTAAATGAAAACTTTTTGCATCAACCTTTATCGATCCCCTTTAAAAATATAAGAATGGATCTATGAATTGTAAAATTTGATACAATTTAACTATCATTTAACACATGTTGCCAAAGACAAAGCGAAAATGTTAAGCAAGGCTTAATCGATAATCGACGATATTCCAGTTGCATAAGTCACAAGATGATGCAGACAAATAGTTCCTTATGCATATTAAGTACAAAAAAACGGCCTACACATAACAAACCATTATACTATAACTAAAGATTTGACAATTGAATAAATAACAATAGTAATACTCCGCATGCATCATATAATACAAAGCTTAAATAAAACATAAACATAAGATTAAGAGAGAGAGAGAGAGAGAGAGAGAGAGAGAGAGAGAGAGAGAGAGAGAGAGAGAGAGAGAGATGGGGATGAGAGAGAGAGAGAGAGAGAGAGAGAGAGAGAGAGATATGGGGGGGGAATAAATGCAAGTTCCAAAACTCTGGTTTTAATATCTAGACTAAAAGTGTGAGAAAGTCAAGCAAACTTTTAAAACATTGTCGGGTTCCCCTTATCGATTACAATAAACTAAACAGCCGTTGCCATATGTTTGTTATTGTTACTTACGGGCACACGGGCAGGTTGTAGAGGTTTCACTAGAGGATTCGCTTGAAGTCTCGCTTGAAGTTTCGCTTGAAGATTCGCTGGATTCAGATTCCCCCTCATAGTAGTATGGAGACCCCAACCCAAAAAGTCCAGGGCCAATTTCACATTGTACAGCTGCCAGGAGAGCGAGGGTCTGTTTAGACATAAACAATTAGTTTAGGAATTGTTCCATTTGAATAGTGTTCATTTTACCAGGACGTCATGTTTGGTCGATTAAGGTTTAACATTCTGTTCACCATAATGATAATAATGACAAACAGTTTACATATCACGTTTTTAAAATGTGATGCGTAAACTGCCCATATGCGTTAACTATTGAGGCTGTTGTCCACCTAAACACAATCACAAAGGGGCTAGTATCCTATGTTTAAGGGGTTATTTTCTGCATTTGCAATATCATGCAAATACTTTTGTCCGCCTATGCAAATTTGAGCTCACGGTTTAATGTCCAAGGGTATTATGACTTATGAAATAAGGGTTAGGTCTATCTAAGTTAGGGAGCTTATGTCCGTCTACCATATTACAGATGAACGTGGGCGCATCCTTGCTAAAAACTGCCCAGTTTGTTACAAATATGTTCCAAGTCCGTTCCACCTTCTTTCTTATTTTGCCTTCCGAATAGTGAGTTTGAATTTATCGTACACTTTATTTTATTTTAGTATTCAGATTCTTTTCTGTTGAACTCTTAAAAGTGTCAAATTTGTTAAATGATGGCCAACGGCAGAAAAAAGTATATTTCAATTTTATACATATTACATGATTTACACAGTCTTTCATTTTGTGTGGTGTTTGTATATCTACCCGAGAAATTATTTATTTCCGAGTACCATGTTTGGAAATAATTATCAAAATTCTTACTTCGTATGAACTCAAGGCAGGAATTGCCTATTTCTTCTGTTAGCCATACAATTCCAAATCCATGCTCATTTAAGATCACTTAACCTTGTGATGCCCAATTTGCATACGGTTTGTTATTTTTGCCATCGTTTTAAGTGTGTGATAAACTTTTGTAACAATAGATGATTATTGTAAGGATACCATTTCCAATATTTTATCATGTTATATTTTCTATAAATAGATAATGAGGCTCGGCAAAGTTCCGCATAAAGGGCTACTAAGGTTGTAGTTTTTTTACTCCTATCAAGCTCCTTAAAAACCTAGTGTAGATTAGTTCGACATACGAAGCCGGGGGTTACCCAAGAATTCAGAACACAACCTAAATATTAATCATGCTAATATATCAATGAATTCAATCCTTTGAGAAGTAGGCAGTCATTGGGCTCAATTATATTGAACAATTTGCGAGGACGGAAAGAAACTAGTTGTGTTGTTTTTGGGATATCAGAAACTTTTCTGTGTCACTGTATTGGACTACTTCGATTGGTGTTTTATCAATTGATATATCATATAAGTTTGGATATTCTATTCTCAAATATCATTGCTTTAGTTCTGTCAACAATGATCCCTAATCTCCATGTGTTAGAGTAATTTTCATCGTTTTTAAACTGTCATGTGACTTTGCGAATAATTCAATGTAGTCTGCATATACTAATAAAAGTAGTTTGATATATTCCAAAGAAACAGTACCAGGCAATAGTTATGCTAAAAGCTACAGAAACATGCTCAGTAGCAAAAAGTTTCAACATAAACCCGGTTTTGTGGCACTGGGTAAACGCCAAAGACATAAAACATAAAATCACAACTCAGAATTGATATGTTCTAAAAGATCGTATAAGAACATTGCTAATAATGGAGAGCTCGAATCCCCATTACAGAAAAAAATAGTCGAAGAAGAGATAGAGCTTTAAGTCGAATATAACACACAGCTTGACAGAGTTATGCTTAGCCTCCAAAGCTAATATAAAACGAGACAAGACTAGACTATCCGAAAAAAGGGAGAGAACAGCGAGTTGAATATAACACACAGCATGACAGGGTTATACATAGTCCTTAAGGCTAATATAAAAGGAGAAAAGACAAGAATAGTCGAAGAAGGGAGATAACACGAGTTGAATATAACACACAGCTTGACAGGGTTATACATAGCCATTAAGGCTTATATAAAAGGAGTCAAGACTAGAATAGTCACAGCAGGGAGAGAACAGCGGGTTAAATATAATACACAGCTTGACAGGGTAATAAACAGCCCTTAAGGCTAATGTAAAACGAGATAAGGCTAGAATGATCGAAGAAGGGAGAGGACAGCGGGTGATCATAACACACAGCTTGACAGAGTTATACATAGACCTTAAGGCTAATATAAAACGAGACAACACTAGAATAGTTGAAGAAGGGAGGAAACAGCGGGTTGAATATAACACACAGCTTGACAGAATTATCTATAGCTATTATGAAACGAGACAAGACTAGAATAGTCACAGCAGGGAGAGAACAGCGGGTTGAATATTATACAAAGCTTGACAGAGTTGTTCATAGCCCTTAAGGCTAATGTAAAACGAGACAAGACTAGAATAGTCGAAGAAGGGAGAGAACAGAGAGTTGAATATAGCACACAGCATGACAGAGTTATACATAGCATCCAAATCTAATATACAACGAAACAAGACTAGAATAGTCACAGCAAGGAGAGAACAGCGAGTTGAATATAATACACAACTTGACAGAGTTGCTCATAGCCCTTAAGGCTAATGTAAAACGAGACAAGACTAGAATAGTCGAAGAAGGGAGATAACAGCGGGTTGAATATAGCACACAGCTTGACAGAGTTATACATAGCCTCCAAAGCTGTTACAAAACGGTATCTGATATTTTTATTGAGGAGTTGTTGCCAAAGAAATGGATGATTAACTCGATCATCTCTTTAGTTTTTTATTAATAATCACATGTTAACACAAAAAGGCAATTATCATTAAATTAAGATATTGTCTGTACTCAAGATTTACGGTTTGTGAACGTGTGTAATTTTAGTGAGATTGTCAACGTATTAATCCATCTTGACTATACTAACCATACCTTTCAATTAAACTCACGATTCAGTGTTATAGCATGTTCAAAGGCATAGTAGATTATTGTTGACATTGGTACTGGGTCTGTTATTTGGGAGATTTCTTAAGAGATTAATTACACGCTACCAAATGTGAAAAATATTGTATGAACATAATCCGGTATCATTTAAGATGCACTTTTACATCCAAATATGATTTACCACAATTAATAATATTGTTTTAATGTTCCCAAAGAGATGAATAAATGTCGGAAACAATGGTTCCTATGAAGGATACTGAGATTATATTGAAATAAATTAGCATAAAACGCTGTATTTCTACCTTATGAGACTATTGTAAACCACAGTAAATCTTTTAGCATTCACTATTCATTTAATATGTTTGCGCTTTCTGTTCTTAAATACACGGTTACAATTTTGTTATCAGTTATTAATATTTCCGATAAATGCATTATTTAGTAAGAAGTTAAAGGTTTATTAGACAAAATGTGTGTTTGTTATACATGTGTATTCATTGATTTCAAAAAGAGTGTCGGCTTTTCCCAATATTGCTGGTGGGTACCGTGTCTAAGCACCACCCCAAAACAGGCTAAAACAGTACACAGGCAATTTAGCGCTCTGCAGCGGCACCATCAAACAGGGGCTGTTTAGTTAGGCCCCGTTTTAAAAGGTATCCTAATTTTAAACCCGTAAAATGAAAGGTGATAAATATCTTTACATATTACAATGCACTTTACACCAAAAACAAGGTAACGCATGGAAGTTTACGATCTGAAGCCATTCAATCCTGGAAATTAACAAAGCAGATAGTCCTTATATAAGTCTGAGGCATAAACCCAAAGCGATGGTTTTCCAATGGGTTTACAAAAGACGTTAAATGTATACCTTATTGAATTTCTGACATAATAATTCCCTGCTGTGCATTACTTGTTTATTGTGCCGAGTTCACAGCAGGGGTCCCTCTATCTGTGTTTTTGTTTAAACGCTCAGGGCGATTCGAGATGACACTTTTTAGAGTAAATAAATTGTTTCACTTCTATTATATACACAGTATGCATAGGCAATGTGTTTATCAGTTTGACTTATTCTTGTTTGAATTAGTAAAACGAAAACATGCAGTACTCAATTTAAATCACAGTACGAGCGCGAATCATGTTATTCATAATGCTTGGTCAAGTATCTGTTTTATCATACCGTGTATATTGGATTATCATTGTAAGCCTATTTATACTCACACTCGGGCCTTGCCCATTCGGCGAGTGCTCCGTTAAGATTGTTAGTCATTTCAGTTTTTAGGAGCATAGTGCACAGACATAATGTAAACCTGGTCAAAGCTACCCTGTCTTTTAAGGTTCACCAGAGTATAGCTCTGTCACACGGGATCCCAATTTAACGTCCCTACCGGTTAGTATTTTTAGTGACGGGAAATCGAACCTGGATTGACAAGCCTTCCGTTCAATATGTACTGTGCGTATATCGGTTTATAATTGTAACTGTGCCGCGCTTATACAATATATCTGCCTGCTGGTTACCGTTTGTTTCCGAAATGTCTTGCAATCTGCAGCTGCATCAGGGGAAGGTTCTTATATCAGCATTTAAAATCATTGTCATCAGTTTCATTTATAACTATTTTATATAATTTGATTTGTACACTGTTCATTCATTTTTGCATTTCATTAGACTGAATAAATACGCTCTAATCAATACGGTACAACTACATTTTATTCACTATGTTAGTAAAGAAATAGATAACTATTTCATCATTTATGTTTATGTTAACAATAAAACACAACTGAGTTGCAATTTTCTAAATTACTTTCAAATGTGACAACGAATTTATATTGTTCAAAACATTTGTTTCAATCGAAATGTTTTGAACACAATATAACAATTTTGTTAATGATTTTATATCTATAAGTCAAACTTACGAGAAATATCCTCAACATTTTAATAAGTATCAGTTATATCCGTGTACAACACTTTTCTTCCGACACTCGCAATATCCCAAATAATCGTGCTATCCAACCATATATACTGAAAGAAAAAAAACAACTTTTGGGCTGGTATTAATTAAAAGCATCCATTGCAAGTCCAGAAAGCTGTCGTTTCCTGATGCGTGCGCACATACACCGCTGAATTTCCGGAAACATGCGTTGGCACTTGTACAGTCTGGTGCCGTTTTGTGCGTAGGAATTTTAATATTAATGATAATTGGATAATTCATATAATTACGAAAGTAATAGCGAGTTTAACTTTAATACAATACCATATGTTTCATTATTAACGCTTTAAATATTCAGTCATAAAGCAGATTGTATCATGTATAAGAAATATAACGAACGCAATGCTAATATAAAGACAAATTCTGATTTTATATATGAAGCTTAAAACTGAAAAGTATAAATCTGAAGGAAAATTTACATCTTTTGGAGAATATTTATAATCGGTTCCGAATTCTGAGTTATAATCGTTGTAGTTTTTCTAAGTATTAAGCACATATATTCCATCATAAAGTCATCT
The DNA here is from genome assembly GCF_026914265.1 of Mya arenaria. Taxonomy (NCBI): domain Eukaryota; kingdom Metazoa; phylum Mollusca; class Bivalvia; order Myida; family Myidae; genus Mya; species Mya arenaria. The sequence continues at coordinate 60,624,152 of NC_069131.1, read as the reverse complement.
TAAAAACCCGATTTATCAAACCTTCTTAAACTCAAAGGGCTTTTGAAGTTTTTTTCAAAAAATTATCAAATATGTAACAAATGAATAGTGATTTTTGTGTGTTTTTCATTGAGATAGTTTTTATTTATAAACACTTCAGGGCAAAATTCGACAGTGCAAAAGTTATTGCAAATCCATTCAAATCAAAATTTTATTGTACAAAAAATATGATTTTTAAAGGAAATCATTTTGATGTTCAATATTAAGTAGCTAAATATATATGTGTGCGACATGTGTAGCTGTAATAAGCAGTTGAGCAAATTTAACGAAGAGAAATTTTATCAGAATTCTCACAAAAAAGCTTTTGCAGTTTTCGGATAATAAATTATAGAAATGTATATGCTTTTTGTTTAAATAATCAGTACTTTCCAATCAAAAAAGTATTGAGGTTTTGTGGTGTTTGCAGCTTTTTTAGAAAATATACTTTCATTTTTGTGAGAACTTATTAAGTGAACTCTTTAATATTACTTTATTAAATATCTTTATTCTTTGAAAATATATCATCGATAACTCTCCAAACATTGTTTAATAGGTACTTTGGTTTATTTTGACACAAAAAACATAGTTATATTGTTGACAGACTTTTCCGAACAAAAATGCAAAGTCCAAAATCTGGTATCTTTAAAATAGTCAAATTAGGTCAATTCTTTATTACGCCAAACATATTACAAATTATATTTGTTTTTTCTCCCCAAAATGATTGTCCCCCCCACACACACACACACGCACACACGCACACACACACGACGTTCTTGATACCCCTTTGATTGGAGAATGGTAATCCTCTCATTTCGATGAAAATGGTGTGTATCACACAAAGTTATATTTATAAATATTTGAGTTAAGTATCTTGTTAGAGTTGTGGCATTACCATCGGTGATTGCATTGTAGTTGGAGATTATATTTTCCTTTGAAGTAATATAGTTTAATTTTTCTTACTTACAGAGATGAATATTTTATAACTTATATTTTGTTGTATTACTTTTATCAGTAAATGTATAAAAATGTGTAATAAAAAGGTGTAGGTTGACATTTGTAAAGAGTTTGATTAAAAAAATCACGAGATTTTGTTCAAATTGTTGCAAAATAGGTATCATTGGACACTTCTAACAAGTTTTAAGGCAAATATACATTGAACTCCGAAAGTACCAAATGGTTTCTCTATATAAATAATACGCCCGAATAGCGATAACCGAATTCTATAGATACGAGAAAAGATGAAGCTATCTATGCTGAAACAACGAACAAATTATAACAACAGTTTAATGGTATTGCGCAATTTTGTGCAATTACTGGCATGGAAGTGAATTTAGACAAAACCGAAATAATTGTTATTAGATCGGGCGGACCGCTAAGAAACTAAGAAAAAAGGTTTTTAAATGACCCAAAAATAAAAAATTACTGTATCGTTTTATTTATACGCACAGCATCATCATCATGTAAGAACATTTCTGGAACTGTATCAGTCGAATAATTTTATTTTTTTTGACCTCACCGAAAGCAATAATTTATTAGCCTTGCGAATGTATACATGTGAAATTATGTCAAAACTTTTCAAAACACATTCTCTTGTCCTAGTGCGAAATTTTAAAATTTTACGTTATAATAATAGACAAACAATAAAAACATAAATCAGGTCTTATTAATCCACCGAATTTTATAGGTTTCACATAAAAACAACAAAATTCCACACTTCAATCCAAATTCAAGCGAATTTAATATAAGAGCAATGTCTTTACTGTTTTTACATTATTAGTAAATACACGAGTGTGTACATGTCATTTGGCAAGTTTGAAGTTTATAAAGACCGTCGCTTTCAGAAGTGTGACTTCGCTTTGTAACTGGTGAGTTACAGCGTGGAATTTTTATATTAATTTGATGGATGTGCACCTTCGGGAATTAGAGCATCAAATATGTTGTAAAATCCACAAGAAAAAGTGAGAGTTGATGTCCAATCGTGTGAAATCCACCATTTTGCATGCAAATTTGCATGGGGTTATGTAGTGATTATCGAGCACCGATTTATCGTCGCTGACAGGGTACTGTCTGCGACAATCGGTAGTGGTTGTTCAAAATTGCTAATGATACTTCCGGTTTTAACGTTTGTTTTTGTAACTTTTGTAACAGACGTGATAGAAACTGTAAGGCAATGCCCAGATATTTCCTCGAACACAATTTGTTATCTTATTGAGATGTCAATGTGTTTATTTTGCCTAGGTTAAATCTAATACATTAATAGAAAACTAAAAAGAATTGCCTCTTTCCCTCCTTGACATCATTGTGTTATCTTTTTGTGATGTTTGTGTATGGATCTTGCTAAAGTGTTATCTCATTAATTAAAACAAACTAAAACGACATACATTAATATCATTGTGTTATCTTATAGTGATGTTGATTGGTTTACCTTGCCAAGGATTTATATTGTTTTTAAATGGAAACTAAAAGAACATCTCTAGTTCCTTACATTGATGCGTTTTATATCGTATCGTGGTGTTGATGTGTGTATCTTGTATCGCTACGCGTGGCGGATCCGTAGTCGATTGGTTACTGTCAACCAATGAACTGCAGGCTCAACTAAAATCCCTTAACGTCTTCCGATTGGGACGTAAAACGAGAGTCTGTGTTCACTGCCATATTCAAGCTCGCTTTGAAAAACAACGTAGCTTTAACAATGACCATATTATATGTGTGCATTATGCTACACCAAATCGGTCAGTTTCCTTCGAAAACAACCTCAGATGTATACGGACGGTTCACAATGTCAGAATTCTTTACAGTACTACGCTGCAAGTAGATCGCATAGTAATTCAAATTAAGCCGTTAAGCCCACGCTTTTTACGCTTAGGGATCTAAATTACATCTGCAATAAAAGATTCCATCGGGAATCACTTTGAACTTGGTAATAAAATTTAAAAGTTAAAACACTATAATGTATAAAAAATAATATCATTATTTTACGAACTACTTATACTAATGCACCGTCATACATCCGACGCTCGTCGTATGGCGGAAAAGGTCGAGATGTTCCGACTGTATGCCCCACATTCTCCGCCTTAGTCGTCCAATAAATGTTCACATACATAAGACAGCGCACACAGTCTACTGAATATCAGATTGTTATCGGGCCCAGGTTTTACTTAATCGTATCTCAATAGATATTGAGGTTGTCGCCTCGGAAACATTAGTGAATTTAAAGAAAATAACAAAGTGGGAGGGGAGGATTAAACACAAGTTTACTTACATGTGTAACCATATCAAATGAGGTCATATGCTATTAGTTAGATTATATTAGGAAATAAACCACACAGAATGGGGTCATATCCTATTAGTTGGATTATATAAGGAAATTAACCACACAGAATGGGGTCATATGCTATTAGATAGATTATATAAGGAAATTAACCACACAGAATGGGGTCATATGCTATTAGTTAGATTATATAAGGAAATTAACCACACAGAATGGGGTCATATCCTATTAGTTAGATTATATAAGGAAATTAATCACGCAGAATGAGGTCATATGCTATTAGTTAGATTACATAAGGAATTTAACCAAACAGAATGAGGTCGTATGCTATTAGTTAGATAATGTAAGGAAATTAATCACACAGAATGGGGTCATATGCTTTTAGTTAGATTATACAAGGAAAGTATCCACACAGAATGAGTTTATATGCTATTAGTTGGATTATACAAGGAAAATAACCACACAGAATGAGGTCATATGTTTTAAGTTCGATTATACAAGGATATTAACCATATAAAATGGGGTCATATGATAGTAGTTAGATTAGACAAGAAAATTTACTTCAAAGAATGATTTCATATGCGTTTAGTTAAAGTGTAAAAGGACAAGAACAGTTACATGTGTAACCATATCAAATGAGGTCGATAGGAAGGTAGCAACTACGGGCTGATCCAGTATTTGGGGTTAAATCAGGCGTTGCATGGAGCGGTAACGTCGTTAAAAGCGAACTAAAGATGGTTTAACGGTGTGCGAAGGGGTGGCGCTGGCTAAATTAATAGCTCTTTGTTGTCTGAAGTGGTACATGTTAATGTATTATGTTAACCTCCGTCTCCTTCAGAGACATAAATATTGTTCACTTGGCTAACTTCATGGAGGAGCCTTATATTACAAGTAAATCACATTTTATTTATTTCTTGTGTTTATTCTTTTAAATAATTCAAAATAAGTTTAGACACGTCAAATGATTTATATCAACTTTGAATGTATACTAAGGTCATTAAAGTCGTTTTGTACTTTAACATTTGGTAAGAACGAAGAACAAACGCGATTTGGACCTTGCTCTCGATAGGACTAAATACACCACTATACGTACAGTCAAAACTCGCTATGTCGAAGTCGTTGGGACCTCGGAAAATACTTCGAGATATCGAACACTCGACTTAACAGAACTACAAGGAGTGTATAACTAAACCGAACAAAATCGAAAATAGTTCGATATAATCAGAACATCGAGATAACAGAGTTCGACATGCAAGTTCCGACTGTAGTTCAACGTAGTTCAGCATGTATTAGCTTAAACAAATTCATAAAAAGAAGACTAGAAATATATCATTGTTAAACATGTCATATTCGTGATCACACCAACACTGTTAACAGTCCTTGATCATAACGCATACAATATTTCATTATTTTTAATCACAGATATGCATAGCACTATTTAGGGTAGCATCATTAATGGACATAGTCATGCATAGTAATATCGAGGTACTCATCATCATTGGACATAGATATGAATAGTAATATCGAGGTAAGCATCGTTATTGGACATATATATATAATATATATATATATATATATATATAGATCTATATATATATATATATATATATATATATATATATATATATATATATATATATATATATATATATATATATATATATATATATATATATATATATAGTAATATCGAGGTAAGCATCATTATTGGACATGTATTTAAACAGTAATATTGAGGTAAACATCATTATTGGACATATATAAATAGTAATATCGAGGTAAACATCATCATGGACATAGATATGAATGGTAATATCGTGATTAACATTCTCATTTACCATCGATATGAATTGTAATTTTGAGGTAACATCATTAAATATCATAAAATTGCATTGTGCTAATAAGGTAAATATTATTATTCATGATAGATAGGTATTGTTATATTAAGATTACCATTATTATTTATCACGGAAATGCATTGTTCTGATGAGAGTTTCTAGTTACCTAGATCTAATTACGTTCATACATTTTTTTTCTTATTTTTCTTAGTAGTTCACTTCTTCTTATAAGAAGTAGATTGTTTTTAAGTTTCACAGCGAAATATTGTGATAAAACAAATGTGATATTTTAACAAACAAATATTTCTTGAAAAAAGTCAAACAAATGAACAAAACTACCGATTGGAACACCTTGACCATAATTCAATAGCTATAAAGCTTTCCGGAGATGGTCGAGTTGTTACGATTGAACACCTTGACCATAATGCAATAGCTATAAAGCTTTCCGGAGATGGCCGAATTGTTACGATTGAACACTTTGACCATAATTCAATAGCTATAAAGCTTTCCGGAGATGGCCGAGTTGTTACGATTGAACACCTTGACCATAATTCAATAGCTATAAAGCTTTCCGGAGATGGCCGAGTTGTTACGATTGAACACCTTGACCATAATTCAATAGCTATAAAGCTTTCCGGAGATGGCCGAGTTGTTACGATTGCAAAACAACCTTTTTTTATACATTCTCAAATATTAAACCAGCACCGAAATATCAAAGTAAATGCTGCTCAAACTCGTACAGTCATTTTGATATATGAGAGAACACTGTAAGTATGCACTATAAATTGTTTATATTCCAAGCCTCATATTTGGACAGTGCATAGTTACGGTCAATGCAAAAGTGTTCATACACAATCATGTACTGAGAGAGAGCACGTTTCGGACTAAAACCCTTTTCTAAAGAAAGCACACACACACACACACACGCACACACACACACGCGCACGCACGCACACACGCACGCACGCACACACACACACACACACACACACACACACACATCATAATTGCTACATGTTGTGCGGAGTTATCAAAACTCAACTTCTTTATCGCGAACAAAAGTGAATGCTTTTAATAAGTTATTATTTAATTGTGGCAGCTATTGTTCGAAACAACTTCGTCATACATATTCATATATATTATAAAGAGCTTATAAACTCAGAATGTTCGATTTAAATAACAATTATCATTATAATAACTAGAAGCAGATGGCATTGTAAAATACATAAGAAAATGTGAAACCAGGCCATAAAGTATACTTTTAAGATTTAGAATAGTAAATTCTTTATGCACTACCTATGCTGAATATAAAGGGAACATTCACATATTGTAAGCCTAAAGTCAGGGAATCCCATGGGACCTCGCTGTACACGAAATTCAATCCCATAGGACCTCACTGTACACAGAGTTCACTCTCATAGGACCTCACTGTACACAGAGTCCAATCCCATAGGACCTCACTGTACACAGAGTTCAATCTCATAGGACCTCACTGTACACAGAGTCCAATCCAATTTGACTTAAATGTTTAGAGTTCAGTCCAATTGGACCTGACTGTACACAGAGCTCAATCCCATAGGACCTCACTGTGCACAGAGTCCAATCCCATTTGACTTAAATGTTTAGAGTTCAGTCCAATTGGACCTCACTGTACACATGGTTCAATTAAACTGGGACCCGTACACAACGTTCAATCAATTTGGACCACACTGTACAGACAGTTCAATCCCAATGGACCTCACTGTACACATAAATCAATTCCATAAGATCTCGATGTGCACAGAGTTCAAACCCATTGGACTTCAATGTACACAGAGTTTAGTCCAATTCGACCTAATTATACACAGAAATCAATTCCATGGGATCTCGATGTGCACAGATTTCAATCCCATTGGACTTCAATGTGTAAAGTACAGTCCAATTCGACCTCACTGTACACAGAGTTCAATTTCACGGGATCTCGATGTGCACAGAGTTCAAATACACGGGATCTCGATATACACAAGGTTCAATCCCATAGGACCTAACTGTACACAGAGTTCAATCAAATGAGATCTCGATGTGCAGAGAGTTGAATCCCATTGGACTTCAATGTACACATAGTTCAATCCCATGGGATCTCGATGTACACAGAGTTCAGTCGAATTGGACCTCACTGTACACAGAGTTCAATCCCATGGGATCTCGATGTACACAGAGTTCAGTCGAATTGGACCTCACTGTTAACAGAGTTCAATTACCTGGGATTTCGATGTGCACAGAGTTCAATCCCATGGGATCTCGATGTACACAGAGTTCAGTCGAATTAGACCTCACTATACACAGAGATCAATTCCATAGGACATTAATGTACACAGAGATCAATTCCGTTGGACTTCAATGTACACAGAGTTCAGTCCAATTGGACCTCACTGTACACAGAGATCAGTTCCATAGGATCTCGATACACAGAGTTCAATCCAATAGGACTTCAATGTGCACAGAGTCAGTCCAATTGGACCTCAATGTACACACAAATCAATTCCATGGGATCTTTATGTACACACAGTTCAATCCCGTTGGACTTCAATGTACACAGTGTTCCGGAATAAGAATCGCATGATCGATTATTCGGAAAAAAATATACTTTTTTTAAACAGACCAAATGACAGATGAACTTATGGTTTATTTGATATTGAAAGTACAATTTCCGAAGCATTTGGTGACAATAAAAATGCATTTAATTGAGTGCACGGTCGTTTATAAGAGGGCAAATTAAGGATTAAGGCTTTTGTCTGGCATACAGTAACTAGATATAACATAAGGTTATCGCTTATCCCAAATTTCCCAAATTTCCCATATCCCCAATGGAGCTAAGGCAATCATCTTTTAGGTCTGAATGGTTTTCACCAGTATATATGCAACCCTCCGTGGCATCATCATATTTATAGCCCATTGCAGTCTCACACACACAGAACTTCTCACTACAAGCTGGCCAACCATCTGAAAAAAAAGAAGTTTTATACATAATGTAACTTAAATAAATCGAACTTGGCTAAGCGTATTATAATTTAAATGTTAATTATTTGGGAGCAACATTATGCAATCCATTCTTATCCAATTATTACGATTAGGACAATAAGTATGGTTCCGCCTTAACAAATTGGGTCCGACCCTGATTTTCTTAAGTGAATCATTTCAAAACATTTGGTACATAGAATTAAATATCTTGGTATGAAAGTGTGTTGCTTAGAACAAGAATTGTCAAATACAATAGTTTCCAGACATTAATGCAAAAAGTGACTAATTTAAAGACAAAAACTAAAAACGTTTTCAGAAGATCATTCCGCAAAAATAAATTACGTTTGACCGCCTGCAGTGGATGCGCCTTTAACAACACTTGCTAATGCTACATAAAACTATATAGTTTCTAGCGTATTCCGCATAGTCGGCGTTAGAATTATACATACTTTATAAATTGTCGAATATAGCGATTATTAAAGCCTCAAAGTATGGCTAACGGGGTTTAAAAAAAAATACCGACTTATTGGAGATAAGTGCTCGCCTTAACAAATTCTTGACGAAATGCCATTATCCAAATACATGCAACACATATGCTTTTCACTTACTATCATTACAGCAAACGACGTTCTCGCACTTTATTCCTGCTGATCTAATACAGTCGTTAGCAGACCGACCACATGGCCCGCCTAGTGGCACTGTAATTAGAATAAATGCTCTGAAATATACTTTACGATGCTGATGATGATAAAGATGATATACATAGTGAAACTAATCGTTTCGTCACAACCTAAGGACATGTTCACACGGTATGTTTTAACATACATGTACATGCGTTGAGGGGTCAAACTATACACTAAGGCCATATCAAATTGATGTTTCGTTCCGAGGATTTACCGCACCTTTTTTTGAAAATGTAGAAAGCTATATAAAAAAAATGTGAGACCGCACCTATATTTTCATCGCCAACCGGAATCTTGTGATAATTAGCGTTTTTGAAAGCAGAAATAGAATCAATTATAATCTTCATACGCAGTTTTAGTGTTTTTTTGTGAAGGGAAATAACCGATGCGTGGAGTTTTATAATGAATATCGAACGGTTTAGCATTGGTTTCAATACATTCAATCAAAATGGCGACTTCCGGAAAAAACATCGTCGCTCGAATGGTGGATTTTTAATGGTATGTTAACTGTGTTGTGATAATGCTCGAAGTCATCGTTCATCATTCCATGAAAAACATAATCTGTGTACCTGATACTGGTAGCTATACTATTGCGTAATTAACGATAGTTTTTGTTGATGGAAATTGGAGTCATGAATAATGACTCCCTTATTAACTTCAAGTCACGATACTCGTGATAAGAATTTGACCGTGTGATGTCGATGCTGTAGAAAACAGTATAACTCAACATGAACATTGTTAGGTCCAAAATGATTTTCATGGTCTTTTTTACCAAATACTTACAAAAAGAAAAATTGCAAACAAATATCTGGGCATAAATAGCAATCAGTTTAGAATGATACAATGGTATGGATAGACCAAACAATAGGTAAGCTTAACTTTTTGTGCTTTTACAGCATTTGGGATGAATAAAACAATCCTTTGACCTTTAAGTAGCACTATCACAGGTTGAACGTTTTGACAACTTTTTTATTGTTTGTCTAGGAACGAGCCAATTGTTCCGAAAATGCATGGAAACAAGTTATATAAGACTGCTGACAATAAATAATATCGCAGATTTTTATATTTCAGTTAAAATTTTGATGTTTTATGCAGTTTGCTTAAAGACTTACTGTGATCTACTATCGTCTCAGAAGGCAGAAATACCGTGTTTTCTGCACCTTTCTTTTAAATTAAACGCAGTATCTTTCATAAGAACCATTGTTTTCGACATTAATTAATCCTTTTTGGTAGATTAAAACAATTGTATTAAATACGGTAAATCTTATTTGGGAGAAATAGTGCCTCTTTAAATGAATCAAAAAGTATTTAAAATGACGCGGGGAGGCACTCTTACCAACACAATCTCCACTTGCGTCACATACTTGACCAGCCGGGCATTCGCTGGGGCCTAAAAATAAAATGGATTATTGGTAGTTAATCATTAGTTTTCAACTAATGTTTTATGATATATCATTACAATTTAGTTGTTCATCATATCAAGTAAGCGGGCTCAGTTTGTAACAAAAATAGAAGTTATTGGAGAACATTAATGAGGCACTCTTTTTCAAAATCAATACATACAAATTTTGAGTGATTCACCTTTAACTACTTACTAAATAGTGCATTTGGAAATATTAATTACTGATCACAAAATTGTAACCGTGTATTTAATAGCTGAAAACACAAAAATATTATATGATTGGTGAGTGCTAAAAGATGAACTGTGATCTACTATAATCTCGTAAGGTAGAAAACCGTGTTTTCCTCACCTTTATTTCAAATTAAACTCGGATTCCTTTATAAGAACCACTGTTTTTGACATTTATTCATCCTGTCTGGTATATTTAAACAATTGTATTTATTGTGGTGAATGTATTTGGGAGTAAGAGTGCATCTTTAGGTTTAAAAAGAAACTGCCATCGTTCTATATTTTGTACCTTTAAAGTGACACTCTTATTCAAAATCAGTACATACACATGTATTGCAAACATACATTTTGAGTGCTTAACCTTTAACTACTTAATAACTGATGCATTTATGGAAAATACGAATTACTGCTAACATAACTGTAACCTTGTTTTTAATAGCTAAAATCGCAAAACAATATTAACGATTGGTGGATGCTAAAACATTTACTGTGATCTAGCATCCTCTCATAAGGAAGAAATGCAATGTTGTCTGCACCTTTCTTTCAAATTAAACTTGGTATCCTTCATAAGAACCATTGTTTTCAACATTTCTTCATCCTTTTTAGTATATTGAAACAATTGTATTAATTGTGGTAAATCTTATTTGGAGTAAGAGTGCATATTTCATATACAGGATCAGGGTCAAAGTTAAAGGTCAGCGCAGGTATTTTCAATAGTGTGTTAAAATATTAATTTAAATAAATCTTAAAGGGAGTAAACAGATAATATATTCCTCTAGCTGTGTTTATGTTATTTTATGCTACTGTAATTGTTAAAACAATTTGTAATTGTGTGATTTGAAGATTGAATGACCATCGAATGACCATTGACTATGATATATGTATAAACATAGTTTAATGAGTGTGTACGCATGGGCGTGTTGCCTTTCGTATTCTTAAATACACTCTAAAAAGCTTTAAAATCTATCTATTCGTCGACTCACAACACGTACTATATTGCCTAATGTATTCTGAAATAAACTCTAAAAATACTATTTATTGGTCGACTTACAACACGTACCATTGCCTTTTGTATTCTGAAATAAACTCTAAAAATACTATTTATTGGTCGACTTACAACACGTACCATTGCCTTTTGTATTCTGAAATAAACTCTAAAAATACTATTTATTGGTCGACTTACAACACGTACCATTGCCTTTTGTATTCTGAAATAAACTCTAAAAATACTATTTATTGGTCGACTTACAACACGTACCATTGTCTTTTTATTCTGAAATAAACTCTAAAAATCTATCTATTGGTCGACTTACAACACGTACCATTGCCTTTTGTATTCTGAAATAAACTCTAAAAATACTATTTATTGGTCGACTTACAACACGTACCATTGTCTTTTTATTCTGAAATAAACTCTAAAAATCTATCTATTGGTCGACTTACAACACGTACCATTGCCTTTTTATTCTGAAATAAACTCTAAAAATCTATCTATTGATCGACTTACAACATGTTTCACCGTCAGGTCGTGTGCCGTGTTTACAGTAGCACTCCCCTAGTTGCACGTCTCCGCAGTCGTCCCCAGTTTTACAACACTTCTTGTCTTCTGCACAATCAGCGCCTGCAATGTTGTATTTACCTTTTATCATTAATCATGTCAATATAAATGATTACCTTTAAGGAGAGAGGTATAAATATTAGCTCTTATCCTTTATTATACATATGTAAGTTATGTGTTTGCTAAATGTACTAATAAAGAATAAATATTGTTTAAACCAATACAAATAATTGTAACGTTCGATGAGTGAATGCAAATAATGTTCCTTATAAAATGACGTAATATTAGTTATAGCAATACAATATAAAGATGTTCATTGAACACGTCGACTTCACAAATTAATGATTTTAGACTTTGGGAGTGTTATATGAAGTTGGGTTGTCAGTGTGTATAAACACAATTCAATGTTTTATACTTTAATAACGATACACATCTCATGATAGTAAACACAACTCTGCCATGTACAAACGCCTGCAGCAGTAATAAGAATAACATTAGACAGCATGCGGAGCCTTATATTCATTAGCATCTCTGAGTAATCATTTTATATGGATGGAATACCAAACAGTAATAAGAAAATGCGAATGAATAAGATAAAGTTATACATTTATGGCGTTTACATACACTTCCCTTTCACGTTGACCGACAAATCCCTGGGCATAATACAAACCTTAAAGACCTCTGATCTCAAATCACATTAACTGAACTCAACTATAACGACTTCATGTATCTGTAAATTGTTTTACCATCCATTTTCTTTTCAAAACAGTTTTTCACATCCGTATGCGAGTTTAATCTGGGTTTCCCCCACAACACAATCCCGCTCATCGTAAATTAAATAAAGTTTAAACTAACTGCAGAACAGCCCATCCAACAATACTACAAACTTTTTTGATTGAGTTATAGCATTTTCGGTACACTCATTTTATTACTAATTCAGGTTACAATGTATGCAACAACATGCATAGGAAATTATATATAAAACGCATGTTAATTACTGGTTATCGGGTACAGGAATTCGAAATAAGTGATTAATAGTACGTAAAGTAATCACCACCTATACATGTAGGTGTAAAGCTTAGCAGGGCCACTGTTGTTTTATCTCGTCTACAAAATAGTGCTGTATCACACCGTGTCAACTAAGTTATTCAGACAACAGTATAAAACACCAGGGGTTCTGTTCGGCTATGTAATTTTTCGTAAAAACTTACAATTACAATGTTATAAAGAGTGATAGTAATATTCAGATAGTAATTTGTTTGTATAAACACAAGTAAATGTAATAATATACTAAGTGATATCAATTATGTTACAGAAATAGTCAATTCATACATATCATAAAGACTCTGAAAGTCAATATGGAGACAAATACGTTTCAAGGATAATTATCAATTGATATTTAGTGACATAGACATATGCTTGTATGGGTAAGACATTGCCGGAGGAGGTGTAGTTCTTGTTCATTTTGGATAAGATATATATACAATACTAGACATTAAGATACCATAGTAAATAAGGTTGCATTTATAAATCATAAACGACGGATTAGTTAACAAAGCGCTCCACCAGTGGATATGGTATTTGTTCCTCCATTTCTGCGTGGGTTTTGTGCGAAACCATGAATGGGAATATTTTGATGAATAAACAAATATTTTGGGTGTAAATTTGACCATCGACGACTGGGGAAGCTTAGAATTAATGTGTAGATTAAGTTTTTTTCTATTTTCTTTCAATTAAGTATTGTGTAATAGTGTATATCTTAAACTCCTTAACGAACTAATATGGCTAAATTACACAATTTCCCGTATTTTAGACCGAGATCTGAGAGGCAGCGCCATTCAGCAGTTACGCTATTTTTTCAATGGGCTTTTGAATTGAAATCCAAAATACTATCACTTTTAAAGTTGTACTTAATTGATAATAAAACCGATATTTGCATTCACTTTTTACTTTGCAAGCATATATACAAGACTGTGATAAAACAAATTGCTTAATTAGGAATATGTTTGTAATTAAGGAAGTAAATCGTACTGACTTGAAATATACATGAATATCTGCTACTGATTGTATACATCCTCTTCTCCGAAAATGAGTAAACATGGTAAACATACGACAGAGAGTGACAAAATCCAATCAGATTTACACAAAACTAATACACATAGACATGCAAAAAATCAGCTCGACTTCATAACATGCTTTAACGTGAATTCAAATGTTAAAATTAAAAGATGATTTTCATGAAGAGCACTTACAGCAAACGTCACCCATCTGTGTCCGGCCTTGCTTACAAACACATACTTGGTTAACCTCGTCGCACTCGGTGTTGCCGTCTCTATCCATACATTCGTCAGTTGTAGTGCCTGGGTAGCAGCAATGATCTCCTAGCTCATCTCCGCCTGCAACATATAATTTAAGTCGTAATACTATAAGCCTTCCTCAACAACGCACGTACGACCAGATGTCGCCTTTTGGTTTAAGCAGGGATCTCCTAGATCATCTCTGCCTGCAAAATAACACTTAAGTCTTTATAGTCGAAGTCAGCTTAAATAACGCGCATACGACCAAATATCGCAATTTCACTGACGAAGGTATCTCCTCGATCATCTCTACCTGCAACATGTCATTTAAGTCGTAATAGTATAAGTAGCTTGCCTAAACAATACACGTACGACCAATTGTCGCCACTTGATCGAAGCAGGGATCTCCTAGATCGTCTCCGCCTGCAAGATAACACTACAGTCTTTAAAGATGAGGTAAGCCTATAAACGCACTTGTCCATTGATGAATATAGGACATTGATGTTCGATACGTTTTGTTTCAATACAATCTGAAAGAAGAAAAACATTCACAGTACGAACATCAGCTGTCACAGATTAATTGAAACTATTCCATTGCTACGATTTGGAGGATACTTTTGTTTATTAAGAGCAAAATAGAAAAATATATTTCACCGAATGGGCACCGAATATACTTCACGAGGTGCGTAACCAGGAATAAAATATTTATTTTGGGGGGTCACGAGGTAAAACTTATTACGATCTTACACTGAAACAGAAACCTTTATTCTTTTCAACGTAGGCCTGAAATGCATAAGCAAATATGAACGCCAAACTGTATGCATTCGTAACGTCATTTCGGAAATAACGTCGTTGAAATCGTGGCCCAGCACTGAGTGTGTTTATGTATGATATAGACACATATATTTCGTCATACAGAGTATTTTTTTTTAATCATGATCGGGCCCTTTTCAGCGCTATTCTATTTTCAAGAACAATAATGTCGTATTCAATGATCTAAAAGGATAAGAGAGTAAACGGCTTCACTTTTGGATGAAAATAGAAATATATAACACAGCTGATTCCGAAGTACCGGTTAATAAAGGACGACCCATGAGATGAAAATCTATTACAATCTGGTTCCGAAGTACCGGATAATACAGGACGACTCATAAGATGAAAATCTATTACAATCTGGTTCCGAAGTACCGGTTAATAAAGGACGACTCATAAGATGAAAATCTATTACAATCTGGTTCCGAAGTACCGGTTAATAAAGGACGACTCATAAGATGAAAATCTATTACAATCTGGTTCCGAAGTACCGGATAATACAGGACGACTCATAAGATGAAAATCTATTACAATCTGGTTCCGAAGTTCCGGTTAATAAAGGACGACTCATAAGATGAGAATCTATTACAATCTGGTTCCGAAGTTCCGGTTAATAAAGGACGACTCATAAGATGAGAATCTATTACAATCTGGCTCCGAAGTACCGGTTAATAAAGGACGACTCATAAGATTAAAATCTATTACAATCTGGCTCCGAAGTACCGGTTAATAAAGGACGACTCATAAGATGAGAATCTATTACAATCTGGCTCCGAAGTACCGGTTAATAAAGGACGACTCATAAGATGAAAATCTATTACAATCTGGCTCCGAAGTACCGGTTAATAAAGGACCACTCATAAGATGAGAATCTATTACAATCTGGCTCCGAAGTACCGGATAATACAGGACGACTCATAAGATAAAAATCTATACCAATCTGGTTCCGAAGTACCGGATTATAAGTATATATCATGTGTTTCCGGTACGGATTGAAAAATCCGACCCGAGGGCACGCGCGTCAGCCGGTAACGAGGCTTGCCGAGTTACCGGTCACGCAGCGTGCCCGAGGGTCGGAGTTTTCGATCCGTACCGGAAACACATGATTGATTTTTTTTCTTGCATACCTAAAATTATGAATTTGTTGAAAAATTGACGTTGAAAACGCACTGTTGTACATTTCACCAAAAAGCGCGTGCGGGGGTTGTGTACTGACGTCATAAAGCGCAGTAATTTTAAATCACTATCGACGTCAATAGTTCCTTTAAAAATCGCGCTTTAACGATTACTAACTTTTAAATTTTAATTAAAAGTATTGTAAACTTATATTTTTGATTCCGCTTTATTAAAATTACATAATATACTTTTCATAAACCATACAATAAACGAAATAAGAATTGGCGCGTTGTTATGCGTGACTCATCTTACATGGGGGTGTAAGATTTAGAGATTAATATATGGCCGCGCGGGGCCAATGAGTGATAATAGCCCCGGCATGTTGATAATGGCCCGAGGGTAAAAAAGTGTAAAATGAAAAAAGAAAAATAAGCTATCCTGTATATACCGTTTTCCGTTATTAATTTTTAATGATTAAATGAGAAAATGAAAAAACTATCAATTTTGGTTTTCTCTTCAATCATTAGAAAAACGAAAAAGGATGTGTATGTTCCTTTTTCGTGTTTTACTTTCAATTGTAAAAAACGAAAAACGAAAAGACGGTATATACACGGACCTGGTCCGTAAATGATAGAATGACTATTCGTATCAAACTAAATCCAGCAAACATAATGTTTGCTAAATAACGTTTGCTGAATATTTTTTTCAAGAATGAACACGCTATAATAAATAAGTTCAATGCCACACATAATAAGTAACTTCACTGTTCTGTACCAGTCAATTGTAACCACGGCCCTCCCAGGTCCGGGGATTAGCGGGGACTTTGACTTTTGGTCCAGCCAAGCCTGTGTAAAATCTCCGCCCTGCGAGGACGAACTGCTAGTAAAATCCCTGCCAAATGCCCCCGCACTCCAGGGACCATAGGTAAGGCCCATTCTCCGCTTTTTTTTCACGACGACAAAACCACTGAATTCACCCGGCACTGCGGTGTCACCTGGAAGTTAACAATACGGCCCATTTCCCCGGCTATCCCCGGTATATTCCCGGACCGGGGGCGTGGTTACAATTGACTGGTAGATTACCATGCTATTCTGACTTACAGCAAGCAGACACACTATGGTCGTACTCAAGTTGCCGATTTTTACACTGGCATGTCCCATCACATTCCAGATCATCTCCACAGCAGCTGTCGGGATCGGATTGGCATGGCTCCCCGTGCCCATCATTTACTGTAAGACAGAACGAGTGTGTTTATACCGCGTGATAAATTACGTTATAAATGCTTCGTATGAATGCAATAATTTGCTTCGTATGATGACTTAAAACAAATATATCTTTCATTTTTCTTCATCATTTTAAACGAAACAAACGGCAGTCTATGCCCCTTTCGTATTATACAGAACAGATACTGACATATGAAAATAAATTCAACTCATTATGACGTCAGCAATGAAAATGAGTCGTGATGAGGTAAAATTGACATGTCCATGTTTGCAAGACACTTTGGCTGATAAGTAGGGTAGGTATTCATAAAAAAACAATCTAGTATTTTCTTAATAAAGTCAATTTATCAAAACTTGTTAAGTCAAATTAAAAGATAAGTATAAGTGTTTTTCACATAGCATGTATTTTGAATCAAATCAATGAGAATAAAGTATTTCCGATTTTTTAAAGCTAATATATCAGCAGGATAAGTGAGACATTTAATTTAAGAATGAAAACCTGCCAAAGCAGTCACTGCTATTTTGATTCAATTTTACAAAGTGTTCACAGTATGAATATAATTATCCTCACGCTTGTAATTATTTCTTCGATGACAATGTTAGTGCTTCCACAGGACCCATTTCGCGACTTATGGCCCAGTGGTTCAGAACTAAGTTAACAACGTTGTTTACACGGGGGGGGGGGGTCAGAGGTGCTTTAAGCTAACTTACCGCATTCGGAGCTCCTCGGCCATTTTTTTTTCAAAAACAACCTCGGGTGTATTTGGACGGTTTACATACTCAAAAAGTGGTACGTTTAAGTCCGCTGCAAATAGATCACGTAGTAATCTTACTTAGCAGTTAAACATTATGACTTAACCCTTGGGAATCTTAATTATGTTTGCAATAAAACACTTCACTGGCAAACAATTTAAACTAAACTGAGAACAAGAAATAAAACTCTTAAACACTACATTTAATGAATGATATTATTCAAAAAAATACGCACTACTTCAACTGATGTACCGGCATACATCCGAGGTTGTTTTCGATAAAATGACCGAGGAGTTCCGAATGAACTTACCGGTGCACAGAATTTGGTTGTGGAGCGCTTCGTATAAAACCGCAAAATCGAAGCCCACCAGGACAATATTACGAAGGTATCATTGTCTATATTATGTTGCGCTGTTATCGATTTAATTGAAAACTTTGCGTGATATGCCATCTCAGGGGCGAACCAAGCAATCTAAATTAAAGGGACTCGTCATTTTTTTGCAATAGTTTTACTAACGTTTTCCACCAAAACAACCATTTGCTGTCGTATATTTAAATGATTTTTAAAAATAGACCTTTATGAAAACTATGCATTTTTTCAATGTCAATATAACGAGGCCCTTTAAACTCAAGCAGGCCCCAGTATCACGAAAATACTTAAGTCCAATCTCAAACTCACTTTCAAATCATTTTACCATAAAAGTTCAAAATTCATTGATTTTTTTTTATGTTTTTAGACATTTTTAAACCGCATTATATCATTGAATATGTTGATTAAAACCTTTGGTCTAGATTCAAATAGAAAAATATTGTACAGCCAAAAGATGTATTTGAGTACATTTCATTGCCTTTAAACAATTACTCAAGTATATTTTTTGCTCTAGAATAAGTTTTCTTTGAAATGTTGTCAAAATCCTTCAATAACACATTCTATGGGAAATATGTTTTCAAAAAGTATAAAAACATGCAAGAGTTTGAACAACACTAAGTTTTTATGTGATAAAATGAGTTAAAGATTGAGATTGAGATTTGACTTAAGTATTTTCGTGATATAGGGGCCAGTTTACCTGACACTTACTGCACGTTTGGTCTACGTTGCTTCTGACCTCACAGAAACCACAAGGGGCTTGAGTCGTAGTAGTTGTAGGCGGCGGAGGCGGCGGCGGCGGCGGCGTCGTACCCGTCGGAGGGGGACCTGTCGTAGGGCTACCTGTTGGAGGACCATCTGTCGGAGGACCATCTGTCGGAGGACCATCTGTCGTCGTCGGACCATCTGTTGGAGGACCATCTGTCGTCGGAGGGCCATCCGTCGTAGGGGGTCCATCAATTAGTATGAAAAGAGAAGATTTCTGTCATAATTCGACAGTCTTTCTTTCCGGTACTTATTAAATCATTAAGAGCAACGGGATCGTCCCAACATGCGCTACGGTTTGTTAACAAAGCCGTCTCACGACAAATCATTCACAATTTTACTCTCTAACTAGAGATTATATGATATATTATACCTTACATGAATGGGTCCCTTCTTTATGTATATAAAGTTGATCGGTCCGTATATCAATGATTTTACTAAAGATCCAGTTTTTATGACGACAGCGGTCCATATCATATTTTTGGCCGGTCCGGACTTCGTCAAAAATATAATATGGACCGCTGACGTCATATAATATGGACCGCTGACGTCATAAAACTGATGAGTGCTACTTGCAATTTTCACAACGACATTTTTCCCAAGTAATTATTATTAGAATTGTTCAATAAAACACATCAAAGGCGCTTTCAAATTATTAAATGGTAAAACAAGTGTTCGATATAATATAAAAAATATAACACACCACTTCCGGCCATGTGGCTTTACCTTCGGTGGCTGACTGGCCGTTCCTTATAATGTCATATGACCCTCAGTGGTATGTAATATTTCTTAAATCTTGAATAAAAGGAAACATAATAAACTACGGTGGCAAGACTTGCGATGACATTGCAAAGTATAATTAATAAACTGTCATTTTTTAGAAAAGTTATGATGTGGTAAATACGTTTCTACCATCAAAACGTTCAATGGTAGCACTAGCGGCGATCTCCTACGCAGTGATCTCCCATGTCGAGCAGAGCCAAGTACGAATATAGCTGGAGTTCAGTTATTTAAGGTAAGCCACCAATCATAAGTATGGAATTATGTGTTTGTGCATTTTAAATGTTAACATGGAGATTATTCCTGTCTAATTTATATTGATTAACCGTTACATTATCCTTGCCTGGGTGACGCTTTTGGATAACACCATAATGACGATACTGTTATCACATTTTAAAGGGACTAGACACCAGATGATACCATTGCAAGAAAAAAAAAGAAAATTGTCAAAGCTTATATAAAATTGCTATTGTTATGTACCACGCATTGAATATTACTTAGGGATACGTCTCGGGCCATTGTTATAAAAAAAAGAAAATTGTCAGAGCTTAGGCCTAAAAAAAAAATGTCCGTTTCGGGTAACCCGACCCTACCTATAAAAATACGCCGACCATAACTATTTTTTATTCTGTTTCTGAGCAAAAAAAATATTCGTTAGCGAATAAAGAGTTACGAAGGGCGGATAAATGCAGATTTTAATCAGAATTATTGTTTATGTGATAAAACAAAGTCATGCAATGACAGTAATGTAGGAAAGACTGCCATATGCAAGAAAGCACTCTGAACTTACGACAGATTTTGAAAAGAAAATAATTAAAACAAATAAAAAAATCCCTACCTACCCTACCTATAACTTTAGGGAAGGTTACCCTAAACAAACAATTATTTATTTTTCTGGCCTTATATAAAATTGCTATCATTGTGTACAACGCATTGAATCTTACTTAGGGATATGTCTCGGGTCATTTTGAGTCACTCTGGCCAAATATCACTCAACGCCGTGTATAAACAGTTTCATCAAACACTTTGACAAACCTGCTTCCAAAAAAATGTTTTGACAGTGCTCCGTCAGACGGCCGTATTGTGAAAAGGTTTGTCGAAGTGTTTTAAGATACTAAACTCTCAATCAAATTCTGGTAAAAGACCGAAGGTGGCGCTCCGTAAGCAGCGTAGGCTGCACTGTGTTTCATATAAAATGGTGAAGAAATAGTGAAGTTATCTTTGTTTTAGTCTTCATTCGAAGGAAAATATTGCCTTCCGACGTAGCATTTAAGTCGTAGTTTATCACGTGGTAAACACACACTGTTATTATGTAATTAAAGTAATGAAAACTAAACTAACCAGGAATACAAATCTCGGTTCCATAATCGTATATGAAGCTGTCTTTGCAGATGCATATTTTGCTTTTTCCGTATGTGTCACATATGGCATTTACATCTGTACAGTATGGACATTCGTCACAACACTGGCCGACGTCGAGCGCTAAAATATAGACAAACATTTACGTCATTGTTACCGTAATATGTAAAATAAAAAAATAAGGTAAGATTAAAGGCGTTTCAATAAAACAGCTACAGGGGTAGGCCCTAAAAATCTGAAATGGAATACGGCCTTATTGCACTGGAGTGGAATACGGCCTTATTGCACTGGAGTGGACTACGGCCTTAATGCACTGGAGTGGACTACTGCCTTATTGCACTGGAGTGGACTACGGCCTTATTGCACTGGAGTGGACTACGGCCTTATTGCACTGGAGTGGACTACGGCCTTATTGCACTGGAGTGGACTACGGCCTTAATGCACTGGAGTGGACTACGGCCTTATTGCACTGGAGTGGACTACTGCCTTATTGCACTGGAGTGGAATACGGCCTTATTGCACTGGAGTGGACTACGGCCTTAATGCACTGGAGTGGACTACTGCCTTATTGCACTGGAGTGGAATACGGCCTTATTGCACTGGAGTGGACTACGGCCTTATTGCACAGGAGTGGACTACGGCCTTATTGCACTGGAGTGGACTACGGCCTTATTGCACTGGAGTGGACTACGGCCTTATTGCACTGGAGTGGACTACGGCCTTATTGCACTGGAGTGGAATACGGCCTTATTGCACTGGAGTGGACTACGGCCTTATTGCAATGGAGTGGACTACGGCCTTATTGCACTGGAGTGGACTACGGCCTTATTGCACTGGAGTGGACTACGGCCTTACTGCACTGGAGTGGAATACGGCCTTATTGCACTGGAGTGGAATACGGCCTTACTGCACTGGAGTGGAATACGGCCTTACTGCACTGGAGTGGAATACGGCCTTATTGCACTGGAGTGGAATACGGCCTTACTGCACTGGAGTGCAATACGGCCTTATTGCACTGGAGTGGAATACGGCCTTACTGCACTGGAGTGGAATACGGCCTTATTGCACTGGAGTGGAATACGGCCTTATTGCACTGGAGTACTGGAGTGGAATACGGCCTTACTGCACTGGAGTGGAATACGGCCTTATTGCACTGGAGTGGAATACGGCCTTATTGCACTGGAGTGGAATACGGCCTTATTGCACTGGAGTGGTATACGGCCTTATTGCACTGGAGTGGAATACGGCCTTACTGCACTGGAGTGGTATACGGCCTTATTGCACTGGAGTGGTATACGGCCTTATTGCACTGGAGTGGAATACGGCCTTACTGCACTGGAGTGGTATACGACCTTATTGCACTGGAGTGGAATACGGCCTTATTGCACTGGAGTGGAATACGGCCTTACTGCACTGGAGTGGTATACGGCCATATTGCACTGGAGTGGACTACGGTCTTACTGCACTGGAGTGGAATACGACTTTATTGCATTGGAGGGGAATACGGCCTTATTGCACTGGAGTGAAATACGGCCTAATTGCATTAAATGGGAATACAGCCTTATTTCACTGGAGTGGACTACAGCCTTATTGCAATGGAGTGGACTACGGCCTTATGTCAATAAAATGTATGCTCTGTTCTGTTCTGTATTGCATGTGGATTTAAAATGGATATATTATAACGGTCATTGGCATAAAATAAAAAAGGTGGCGCTGATGTTCGTTGTTGTTATACATGTTATATGCGGGATGTAATTTACACTGGATACCTCCTTTAACTTATAATCTTTGATTTAGTTATTTATTTGCTTGCAAGAATCGTTGCGTCATTGCCGTTGTCATTATGCTAAAACGATAACGTTGGCCATAACTCAAGAGCATTTCGAGAGATAAACATGCAGCCGAATACACATGTTGCCAAAGACAATGCCTAAATGTAAAGAACAGCACAGAACAGAACATAATTTTTAGACGTGTACCATCACAGTACATAGTCAAATAAAATTCGGTTAATTAAGAATCATTAAGGATTTCACCTTTCGCGGTTGTTAAAAGGTCCGCCTACTGCCACTTATCCGATAAACTTTCCCTGTGTCAGATTTTGCGTTGTCAATGTATCAGCCAATGAAGTTGTATTCTAAGTCAATTAGATTACCTGAAGAAATTTTTTAATGAATAATAAGGGCTCGTTCATTATTCATCAAGAATTTACTTTATGTCATCTAACTATTACTAATACTTGAATGGTCGCTATTGTTACTTACACGGGCAAGATGGCTCGCTTGAAGTATCATCACAGACAGAGGTGTCACTGGAGGATTCGCTGGAGGATTCGCTTGAAGATTCGCTTGAAGATTCGCTGGATTCAGATTCTACCTCGTAGTAGTAATCAGTATGAAGTGGTCCAGTCCACAGTCCACATTGTACAGCTGACAGGAGAGCAAGGGTCTGTTTATAAATGAAATCATGTTAAGTATCGTGGCGGATCAAATAGTAGTAGTAATAGTAGTACACAAATGAACTAGGCGTGTTAGGGGCTAATGTCCTAGGGGCTAATGTCTTAGGGGCTAATGTCCTAGGGGCTAATGTCTTAGGGGCTAATGTCTTAGGGGCTAACGTCCTAGGGGCTAATGTCTTAGGGGCTAACGTCCTAGGGGCTAATGTCCTAGGTGCTAACGTCCTAGGGGCTAATCTCTTAGGGGCTAACGTCCTAGGGGCTAATGTCTTAGGGGCTAATGTCCTAGGGACTAACGTCCTAGCGGCTAACGTCCTAGGGGCTAATGTCTTAGGGGCTAACGTCCTACGGGCTAATGTCCTAGGTGCTAACGTCCTAGGGGTTAATGTCCTAGGGGCTTATGTCCTAGGGACTAATGTCCGAGGGGCTAATGTCCTAGGGGCTAATGTCTTTGGGGAAAACGTCTTTGGGGTTAATATCCTAGGGGCTTATGTCCTAGGGGCTAACGTCCTTGGGGCTAACGTCCTAGCGGCTAACGTCCTATGAGCTAATGGTTTTGGGGCTAACATCCTAGGGGCTAATGCCCTAGGTGCTTATGTCCTAGGTGCTAATGTCCTAGAGGCCAATGTCCTTTGGGCGTATGTCTTTGGGGCGAATGCCTTAGGGGTCTTCGGGCTAATGTGTTTTCGGCTATTGTCTTAGGGGCTAATGTCCTCGGGGTCTTGGGGGCTAATGTTTTGAGGGCTAATGTTCTAGGGGCTAATGTTCTAGGGGTCTGGGGGCTAATGTATTTGGGGTCAATGTTCTAGGGGCTAAGTTCCTAGGGGTATTAAGGGTTAATGTCCTAGGGAATAATGTGTTCAGAGCTAATGTCCTAGGGGCTAATGTATTACGGGATAATGTCTTTGGGGCTAATGTCCTAGGGGCTAATGTCTTTGGGGCTAATGTCCTAGGGGCTAATGTCCTAGGGGCGAACGTCTTTGGGGCTTAAGTCCTAGGGGCTAATGTCTTTGTGGCTAATGTCCTAGGGGCTAATTTCTTTAGGGCTAATGTCCTAGGTGCTAATTCTTTGGGGCTAATGTCCTAGTGGTCTTGGGGCTATTGTGATTGGGGCTATTGTGTTTGGGGCTAATGTCCTAGGGGCTTATGTCCTATGGGTCATTGGGGGTAATGTATTCGGGGCTAATGTCCTAGGGGCTTATGTCCTATGGGTCATTGGGGGTAATGAGTTCGGGGCTAATGTCCTAGGGGCTTATGTCCTATGGGTCATTGGGGGTTAATGTGTTCGGGGCTAATGTCCTAGGGGTATTATGTGCTTATGCCTTAGGGGCTAATGTCCGTCTACCATATATCAGATGTTAGTTGGCACATCCTGAC
This sequence comes from Mya arenaria, assembly GCF_026914265.1. Classification (NCBI taxonomy): domain Eukaryota; kingdom Metazoa; phylum Mollusca; class Bivalvia; order Myida; family Myidae; genus Mya; species Mya arenaria. Next base: position 60,598,849 of record NC_069131.1, on the reverse strand, counting down.
TGAAATCGGTTTAGTATACTAAGCGTGACTTTTGGGCAAACAAATGACAAATAGCGTTCTCATTTGAAGCCATGAAGCATAATCATAATGCAAAAACTGTTATTAAATGTCTACAACAACTTTTGATAAACTGTTTCAAGTCCTCAAGGTTATCGTTTAAAGTATTCATTATATTATTGATATGGAATATGGCTTTGCCTCTATTTTGAAACACAATAGAAATATAAAAAAAAATCAGTTTCATTTCGCATTTTGTAATTTCCGTAGCTTTCGTCAATTAAATTGTATTTTTTTTATTTTAATGGCAAACACAACAATGACCTTATATGTCTTTACCGAGGGGTTAATGTGAGAAGGTTCTAAGTGACATTTATTAAAGAAGAATATCCCTCGATTCATATATATACCTGAAAATGTAATTGTTAGTGCTAATTAGTGCTAAACCGATAAGTCGACAGACCAAAAACAAATGCTGGCTTTCTTAGTGTTGAGCGCTAAATGCCTCTATTATAGCCAGCTCACATGCCCAAGCTTCTTAATAATCTTCATTATAACTTAAATTGATTACGAACAGTTTCAAGTCCGTGTCTAGACTAACACAGTAAAGCCATTTGGTTCAATAACAAATTGTCATCTTGTTGCCATTTGTTTTAAGTGAATTATAGAAGGTTGTTTTTTTTAAAATAAGTTCTACATTTCGGCAAAGTTAACCATCAATGCTACGCTGTATTGAAAAAAACAATGAAATAAAGATTAGGGACTTGTGTAAATTATTTTCTTTTAAGTCTTCATTTGAAGCAAAATATTGCCTTCCGACGTAGCATTTATGACGCAATTTATCACGTGGTATACACACACTGTCAAACTAGGCTTTATAAACTAAAGCGATCAATGTATGGTGACATATAAATGCCGTTTGATAGCCCGTTAACGTTCGCGAATTGTTTCGTGTTAACCATCTAATTAACGCGATATTTATCGAGCTATCTAGTTACAATTCGCGAAACCTTTTCGGTACGATAAATATTATAAGAATTGACAGTCAAGTGTGTTACCACTAGACCACGGGTCCGCCACATTAGCAGCGTGTGTGTGGTGTGTAAGCTTATTTATACTCGCACTCGGGCCTTACCCAGTCGGCGAGTGCTCCGATAAGATTGTTAGTCGTTGTTAGGTTTTTTGGCGCATAGTGCACAGACAGAATGTAACCATGGTAAGAGCTACCCTGGTTCTTTAACGTGTACCAGTGTACGATTATGATTAAATTATCGTATAGCACTGTCACACGGAACTCCCATTTAATGTCACTCCCGGAAGAAGTACTTTTAGTGGTGCGGCGGGGAATCGAACCTGCGATCCCTGGATTGCTAGTCAAGTGTGCTACAACAAGACCACGGATCCAGCACAGCAGTGTTTGGTGGTGTGTTAGCTTATTGTACTCGCACTCGGGGCTTGCCAATTCGGTTTGCACCGTAGCTGAAGTGCATTCTATTTATATCCCTGCCTACTGGTTACCGATGCGTGATATATTGACACTATTACTGATTAATAAATACACTAACCTAAGAAAAAAATCTCGAAAACGAAAACCTTATTAGCTGTATTACCAAACTGTTTTGCAATCAAGAATGTATTATTTTTGTTTAGAATGTATTTCATTTAGAAGTAGTTTACTATCCATAAAACAAGAGATCAATAACAAATAACTCCAACATGGAAAAGAACTTCATATCGTCTATGTAGAACACTTTGAATAAGATATTCATGAATTTTTAAATGATAAGTGTTTAAAATGATTTTTCTTCCGATCAATTCAGAAACATTTCATATACTATTTATTTCAATTTTGTATTTTAAACTGACTGAATACGTTTAATCTAATACGATACAACGAGATTCTTAATTGCTATATTTTTTTGGGGGGGGGGGGGGGATCAAAACACATTAACATGTTTGCTTCACTATAAAAAAAGCATTATTAGTTTTAATTGTAATATTAAACCACATCTGAATCGCATTTTTTCTCAATTTCATTTTATGGTATTTTAAACAATTAAACAACGAATTTCACATCTGTAAAGCATGTGTTTTAATCCCTGAATTATGAACCCAATGTTCATCATTTTGTAAAATAATAACAAAAGAAACAAAGAAATTCAAACTTACAAGAAATAGCCTCAACATCCTATAGAGCACCCAAAATTTCTAAGTGCAACAATTTTTTCCGTATACTAGCAATAGTCCACATATTCCTGCGGACAAGCGATATATATATAATAAAGTGAATGTAGATAATAAAAAACACACTTCGGAGCATCCATTTAGAGCTCAGACAGCTGTCGTTTCCTGGTGCGCACGCATATACAACGTTGAATTTCCGGATGCGCACGCAGACAATTTTGAAGTCTTACGCCATTTTATGCGTGGGAATATTAATGGCACTTATTATTCCGTAATATAATGATGACATTGATAGCAATTAGAAGTCCATTATAGTACCATATGTTAGATTATTATCACTTTGGATGTCAAGGTATATAACCTTTTGTATCATGTAGGTTAAAGTGTCACTCTTTATTCACAATCAATACATACTCATACATTTTGAGTGATATACCTTTAACTACTTACTTAATAATGCATTTATGGAAAATACAAAAAAAAATGATAACAAGATTTTAACCGTGAATTTAATAGCTAAAAACGCAAAAATATTAAATGATTGGTGAATGCTTAAAGATTTACTGTAATCTACTATAGTCTCATAAGGTAGAAATACAGTGTTTTCTGCACCTTTATTTCAAATTTAACTCGGTCTCCTTCATAAGAACCATTGTTTTCGACATTTATTTATTCTTTTTGGTATATCAAACACTTGTATTAATGGTGGTAAATCTTATTTGGGAGTAAGAGTGCATCTTGAAATCATGATACACACATTTGGCGTGTACGCATTTGTTCGGCAGACAGTCAACTGCCAGAAAAGTTCCTTTTTAACAAAAGGGATACATTTGCTAGCATCATAACCCAGTGTGTGTATGCCAATTGATAAATTGAGTCAAAAATGCTACGTCGGAAGGCAATATTTTGCTTCGAATGAAGACTTATAAATATAATTTTACTTTTTCTTCACCATTTTAACTGAAACATAGCGCAGTCTATGCCGCTTACGGAGCCCCGCCTTCGGTCTTTTACCAGAGTTTGATTGAGAGTTTTGTTTCTTAAAACATTTCGACAAATATTTTCACAATACGGCCGTCTGACGGAGCACTGTCAAAATAAAGACTGCCCTTTATTTTATTTAAAATGGTGGTGTAAAAGAAAAGTTATCTTTGATTTAAGCCTTTATTTTAAGCAAATTGTTGCCTTCCAACGTAGCATATATGACGTAATTTATCGTGGTATACTCACACTGTAACCCATATTTTGACACAATAACACTTTTATTTTGCAGTTGATTTATTGCTGATGTTAAAACATTCTAAAGATGCATTGACGGATCCCAGATCTTCTACCCAATTGCTGATATACCAGCACCAGTGGATCCGAGGGCTCCTCTGAAAAACAAATCATAAAACATCACATGGTTGAACTACTCCCATTTAAAGCCGATTCCAATACTCGCTTTATGACGCTATGTACTCGCTTAACTCGCTCTAAGGACACTACGCTTTTCGCTTCACAACGCTACTCGCTTTACAACGCTGCGTTACTCGCATTCAATCGTTACGCTATTCGCTCTACAATGTTACACTAGTCATTGCACAAGTCTACGCTACGCTAGTCGCTTCCCAACTCTACGCTTGTTGCTAAACGAACCCACGCAACTCGCTTCACGCTACTAACTCACAACACTACTATCTTCTCAATACTAAGCTAGTCGCTGCAAAACTCTACGCTACGCTTGTTGTTGCACAACTCTTTACTACGCTAGTCGCTGCCCAACTCTACGCTACGCTAGTCGCTGCACAGCTCTACGCTACGGTAGTCGCTGCACAACTCTACGCTACACTAGTCACTGCACAACTCTACGCTAGTCTCTTTACAAATATACGGTATATACGCTAGTCTCTGCACAACTCTACGCTACGATAGTCGCTGCACAACTCTACACTACTATAGTCGCTGCACAACTCTACACTACGCTAGTCGCTGCCCAACTCTACACTACGCTAGTCGCTGCCCAACTCTACACTACGCTAGTCGCTGTCCAACTCTACACTACGACAGTCGCTGCACAACTCTACGCTACGCTAGTTGCTACACAACTCTACACTACGATAGTCTCTGCCCAACTCTACGCTACTATAGTCGCTGCACAACTCTACACTACGATAGTCGCTGCACAACTCTACGCTACGCTAGTCGCTGCACAACTCTACGCTACGACAGTCGCTGCCCAACTCTGCGCTACGCTAGTTGCTACACAACTCTACACTACGATAGTCTCTGCCCAACTCTACGCTACGCTAGTCGCTGCACAACTCTTCACTACGCTAGTCGCTGCCCAACTCTACACTACGCTAGTCGCTGCACAACTCTACTCTACGCTAGTCGCTGCCCAACTCTACACTATGCTAGTCGCTGCCCAACTCTACGTTACGATAGTCGATGCCCAAATCGACGCTACGATAGTCGCTGCCCAACTCTACGTTACGATAGTCGCTGCCCAACTCTACGCTACGATAGTCGCTGCCCAACTCTACGTTACGATAGTCGCTGCCCAACTCTACGCTACGATAGTCGCTGCCCAACTCTACGTTACGATAGTCGCTGCGCAACTCTACACTACTATAGTCGCTGCCCAACTCTACGTTACGATAGTCGCTGCCCAACTCTACGCTACGATAGTCGCTGCCCAACTCTACGTTACGATAGTCGCTGCCCAACTCTACGTTACGATAGTCGCTGCCCAACTCTACGCTACGATAGTCGCTGCCCAACTCTACGTTACGATAGTCGCTGCCCAACTCTACGCTACGATAGTCGCTGCCCAACTCTACGTTACGATAGTCGCTGCGCAACTCTACACTACTATAGTCGCTGCACAACTCTACGCTACGCTAGTCGCTGCGCAACTCTACGCTACGCTGGTCGCTGCGCAACTCTACACTACGATTGTCGCTGCACAACTCTACACTACTATAGTCGCTGTGCAACTCTACGCTACGATAGTCGCTGCGCAACTCTACGCTACGCTAATCGCTGCACAACTCTACACTACGCTAGTCGCTGCACAACTCTACACTACTATAGTCGCTGCACAACTCTACACTACTATAGTCGCTGCACAACTCTACACTACTATAGTCGCTGCACAACTCTACGCTACGGTAGTCGCTGCACAACTCTACACTACTATAGTCGCTGCACAACTCTACACTACTATAGTCGCTGCACAACTCTACACTACTATAGTCGCTGCACAACTCTACACTACGATAGTCGCTGCACAACTCTACGCTACGCAAGTCGCTGCACAACTCTACACTACGACAGTCGCTGCACAACTCTACCCTACGATTGTCGCTGCACAACTCTACACTACGCTAGTCGCTGCACAACATTACACTACTATAGTCGCCGCGCAACTCTACACTATTATAGTCGCTGCACAACTCTACGCTACGCTAGTCGCTGCACAACTCTACACTACTATAGTCGCTGCACAACTCTACAATACGATAGTCGCTGCACAACTCTACACTACGCTAGGCGCTGCACAACTCTACACTACTATATTCGCTGCGCAACTCTTCACTACGATAGTCGCTGCACAACTCTACACTACTATAGTCGCTGCACAACTCTACACTACGATAGTCGCTGCACAACTCTACACTACTATAGTCGCTGCACAACTCTACCCTACGATAGTCGCTGCACAACTCTACACAACGCTAGTCGCACATATATCTTTTGAAATAGTCTATCATGGCGGTGCACATAGTGAAAAAGTGTTTTGTGTGTGTTCAATCGCCAATGAACATACTTAATGTCTAAGTGGTGAGAAGTTACATCAGTTATTTCAAGTTTCTCCAAGTGTCATTAAGAGCAATCAAAATCATTCACTTCCGTACATTGTTTTGTTATCGAATGGGTCTACTTAGCGCAATGATCATTTAGTTAAGCTCCGACGGCCTCATAAAATGTTCGTATATATCGGAGCATATTTACGAGGTTTATCCCGAAGCTTGCCGGAGATGGCCGAGTTGTTACGATTATCGCATATATTTGATAGAAAATACATGTGTGTGTTCCCAGTAGTTTTATCATAGTCAGAGTTGGTCTAAATAAGTACTGTTGAAAATCGACAAAAAATCGTAACGCGAAAGAAAATTGTGTATACTAAACGCCAAACGAATAGAAGGGATTACTGTTTTTCGCAGAGTGCGTATCCGGTGTCAAGGTCACATTCGCCGTCATGCCATTTGAAATCAAAAGCGCCGCTAAGAGCCAAGCAATCCTCATGGTTATCGTGCAAATTTGTCGGTTGGTTATTTCTGTAGGAGTAGAACAATAATCAAAAATATAAATGCAATTAATGTTTATTTCACGTCAAGATACCGCCACATGGACAAATTGTATTGTTTTAAGAAAAACATCGATTAAAGCCCGAATACGACCTGCTGTAGCGAAAAATACTTTAATATCAAATACAATGTTGAAAACAAAGTATCGAACACTGGTAGCCATTTTTACGGTTCTTTATGCTGACTTTATCTTAACTTTATTTACTGTCAGGACAGCATATGATTCAATTTAATTATTCTATAAGTAGAAAACGTTCATCGGCTCATAATACATGTACATACATTCACGAAATCATAGACAGCAGCAAAAGTCAGCAATGGCAATTTTATAATAGTACAGAAGTATGGATGGTGGTGGAAAATGCCCAAATGTATGTATTTATTTGTATTCAAGTTATTAATTTAAGCCGAATACATTTAAATTTGTTTCGGATAAACGATCAATTAAAGTAAAAATTTAATCATATTTCGTTGCATTTAAATCAAAACAGTATATTCATCTTCAATCCTGTCTATATTATGCTTAAAACAGAAAATATATAATTGTTTCTCTCTAGGAACAATCGTATGTCAACTTCAATACCCGGCCTATTACGAATATATTACCCGAATCTCGAAAAGCTTTTACGTAGATAAAAACGAAGGTTCTACTTAAAGGTAAAATTCAACATCTGACGTAGATTAGAACTCTTTATAATGATCACATATAGATTTTTTGGATATATTACTGAGCCAGTCTTGCTGCATATTGATATGTCATGAGACCAAACAAAACCATAATCAAATGTAAACAGAGTTTCACGGACCTCAGAGGCCCAGGTTCGCCTACCGTTATTAAAAAAGGATTTAAGAATAAATGGTATTTTCTAGGATACCCATGGCCGGGCATATGTAACAATTTACACCAATACTTTATGATTCTAAGTACATATTCAAGATAAAGCGGAAAACGTCCAAACTCTCAATCAAACTCTGGTAAAAGACCGAAGGCGGGGCTCCGTAAGCGGCGTCTATGTAGACTGTGCTATGTTTCATTTAAAATGGTGAAGAAATAGTGAAGTTAGCTTTGTGTAAACTCTTCATTCGAAGCAAAATATTGCCTTACGACGTAGCATGTACGATACAATTTATCACATGGTATACACACACTGGTTCTATGGCTTCAGACTAGCGTATGTTGAGCACGCGACCATGACAACTTTGGCCCCATATATTTATAGAAGGATGCTACATTCACCGAGATATCTCCATACTTACATACATCTCTAATGAAACATAGCGCAGTCTACGTAGACGCTGCTTACGGAGCCCCGCCTTCGGTCTTCTACCAGAGTTTGATTGAGAGTTTAGTTTCTTAAAACATTTCAACAAACCTTTTCATTATTCATTATACGGCCGTCTAACGGAGCACTGTCGAAACATTAATTTGGAAACAGGTTTGACGAAGTGTTTGAAGAAACTAATCACCTTAACAAACTTCGGTAATAAAACGAAGGCGGGGCTCTTTAAGCGGCATAGTGATAACACGTGATATAAACACACTGGAACGCTAGTATCGTCAAACTATCACGACTAACATACTTACTGTACGTCCCAATCTTGAAAATTGAGCTGCTGGTCGGTCGCCACCCATTTCCAAATACCTTCTATGTCCGCATCGCTCGCTCCAAGCCAAAATATAGTCGTGTTCCGGTAGTCCGTATCTGCATTACAATAAGCTTTTATGACTTATACGTACTTAATTGTGAAATTTTTATTAAGAACTGAAGATGTTATGGACCGGAGTCTTTTGTACAATTAACGTTATTCTTTGACTTTAACTCAAAGTCACTTGAAAACTGTCTATAGGGCGGCGAATTTGTCTGGTTCCAATATTTACATACTCAAATGCATAATATGTATTTTGGTCTACATAATTTATTTATTACGAATAACTTACGGATACATCTGCTAGACACATATAGTGTATAGACATGCCAATGCATATCTTGAATGTTAACAAATTATTTCATTGTAGAACCAGAAATATCAGATATTTATTCAGACCCTGGTGGTGACACTCTTCTTCAGTTTAAAATAAATATAGCATATTATTTGGCGGCCATCTTGGACTCCATCTTGGATATACTTAATTCACAAGAGCCACCAAGTTAGCAAAGTTACTAATTATAAACAATGGATATTCTCCTAACACTACCTATATGAAAATAGTTTTTATAACATCCCAAACACATTTTCGCAACAACGAGGATTGTGAGCCTAGACTATATCATACCAATCATGCATTATGAAGTCCTACTTCCATAAAATAATATTTGACAAAGATTGACACATTTTGTCAAATTAAAAGGTGAACATGCAGTATAACTCAGAACCGACAAAAGCCACAGGGTTCATGTTACATACAACAATAACGTCTTGGGTCTGAGTTTATGACTTTGGCTTAGAAAATTGAAATCTTAATTCTTTCAAAAGATCTCAAATATAGCATGTTTATACGAAACATGTCTGTTTGATAGAAAATGAGGTTGTTTAAAACATGGTACAACCATGTTAACAGTATGTGCTGCTATTAAAGCAGTTAACTCAAAAAAAATGAACTCAACTCATACTTTTAAGAGAGAGCTCATAAAGCAGTTTAACATCAAAATGAAGATTTTGTTTTTCTGAGTCTAAATCTGAAACACAGAGAGTGATTTGGAGAAAATGATAAAGAAACCGTTTCATCAAGAACACTACGATCGACTTCGTACATAAATCACTCATATTAACCTAATTCCCCCTTCCCGTTTACCAAATCCCTCATATTGACCTAATCCCTCCTTTAGCCAAATCCCTCCTTTTAGACAAATCCCTCATATTAATCAAATCCCTCATATTAATCAAATCCCTCCTTTTAGCCAAATCCCTCATATTAATCAAATCCCTCATATTAATCAAATCCCTTCTTTTAGCCAAATCCTCCATATAAACCGAATCCCTCATATTAATCAAATCCCTTCTATTAACCAAATCCCTCCTATTGACCAAATCCGTCCTATTGACCAAATCCGTCCTATTGACCAAATCCCTCATATTGACCAAATCCCTTCTATTAATCAAATTCCTTCCATTAACAAAATTGCTCCTGAGATTCTTGGTGAAACGGTCCGGTGCGTTTTTTTGAAATGTATCACCTTGTATAAGTTTAAAAAGTAAAATCATTTGCTGGGTAGTAATTGTATGGCTTTCGCTAGATCTTTTGGTGAAACTGGTCCCTGAAACTTACCAGGTCTAAACAGCTTCCTTGCAAAATGCATCAAAAATCGGTTTTCGTTGTTTGTTTCTATGGTGGCCAGGTATGCGTCTTTGTTCTTACAAGATGTCTGTAAAAGAACGATTTAAATCTTTAACAAATAGTTCTTTAAAATATAATCACGATTTTTTTTATTTATTTTATGGCAACGAGTAAGCTCTAATTGAAATTATTAAAATATTTATGCACTCATGTGGGGTTTTATTCACTGATTATATCTTGTCATATACCGATTTATAAATGAGTATTTTACTTAATACGAACTCTTTAAATAAACTTTAAATTGAAAAGTGTACCAAAAACAAGCTTACTCTTGACTGAAGTTTCCCCTTATAGGCTGTTTTTCAAAATGCTAAATTGTTACTCTTTGTATTACGATGTCAATGCCGTCGATACCCCCCCCCCCCCCCGCAACCCATAGCACCGGTGAAAGTGGTATTCTTACATGTGCCTTCAAACCCGATGGAACAAAAGACAAAATGATTTGGATGTGGAAAAATAAAAGTTTTGTTCCACAGTATTTCATGAATAGAACCTAACAGCACTAGACAAGAATATACTAAGTTATGTACACTTTAGTTACCCAGGTGTAATAAATCATGTAAACCATAGACGGACCTTTGTCACAATAAAGACATATTTACATTACCTTAAACGGCACTATTTAGATTGGTGCAAACTTTTTATAACGCATAAAATGTTTTACTCGTTTCACTGTAATAATAACAAACTATATTTGTTTTATTTATAAATCAAATTTGTGATTTTGGGGCGTTTTTTAACTAGGGAATTGGCCACAAATAAATCAAAAACCCATTTTAAAAGGCTAATATTGTTTTCACTGTTCACAAATCATATGATCGCTTATCATTAAAGTCAACGGAGTTTAATAATAATGCATTGAAATTTACAAAAATAATGATTGATTTTGCTTTAACCTTTGTTGTATCCCTTTCACCTTCATTGTGTCCCTTTTACCTATAATGTGCCTCTTTAACCTGTAGTGTGCCCCTTTAACCTAAAGTGTGCCTCTTTAACCTGTATTTAACCTCTTTACACTATAGTGTGGCCCTATAACCTGTATTGTGCCCCCTTAACCTATAGTGTGTACCTTTAACCTGTATTGTACCCCTTTAACATGTATTGTACCCCTTTAACCTGTATTGTACCCCTTTAATCTGTATTGTACCCCTTTAACCTGTATTGTGCCCCTTTAACCTAAAGTGTGCCTCTTTAACCTGCATTTAACCTCTTTACACTATAGTGTGGCCCTATAACCTGTATTGTGCCCCCTTAACCTATAGTGTGTACCTTTAACCTGTATTGTACCCCTTTAACCTGTATTGTACCCCTTTAATCTGTATTGTACCCCTTTAACCTGTATTGTGCCCCCTTAACCTATAGTGTGTACCTTTAATCTGTATTGTATCCCTTTAACCTATAGTGAACCCTTTTAACCTTTATAGTGCCCCTTTAGACACCACTCACCAGGGCTTGATTCCAGTTTAGTCTTTTTTCGTCGTAGAAGTAGTAGCACGAGTCTTCATACGGGAGCCAGCCATCCTGACAGCATGAATTCCCTTCTGTTTAGAAAGAAAAACACAAGTTAGTAAGGTTTACGCCAATACGAATATTTATGATTCCACAGTATTTGAACTGTATAAACAGCCATTTCTTCAAAAATAAAAACTTATTACAGAAATATTGATTCGAAAAATCGATCGTACGATATAGTTGCTTAAAAGATGGCACCAATAAGTATTGCAAAGGAGGATATAAATACATTCTGGCAAACTCTTTGGGAGCACAAACTACATACAAAGTTTCTGATTGGTTGAAATTGTTCATTGGCAGCATTGTAAGGTGCAACAATGGAAATGCACACAATGACACCACCCACACCACCTCCCACCCCCGCCAATTCATAGTACCACCGTCGTAAGCGGTATTCTATGTCCAGGTGTTATTTAACCATATTGAACCATCTAAATGATCCTGAAGTGCTAGAAAATAGTTACCAACAATGTGGACAAACTGTACAGATATAAAGTTTTTTAATTAAGCAATGCGATCAAACGTTGTAGATAATATATGTAAGTCTCTTCGCGAATAATTCCCAAACTTTAGTTGTGAAATAAAGGTAAACAGGACATCAGCCTAAGTATGAACTTTCAACAACCAACATATCTATGATAACCAGGGTCAGTGATAACGAACAGTTTCAAGTCCGACTTTAGGTTCAGACTGAGGAAAAAAAATAACAAAGAATCATCCTTTAAGTTCTCCAATTAGTTTTTAAAAAAAACAATTGAAAGTTATGGTACAAATTAAGATTGCAATTAAACCGTGCAAATGTTTTCATCAATACTCAACTGGAGGGGGAAAGTTATATTAAAATTTAGATTTGCAGCGTTTCCATTTTAACTCCGACTTGAGACGGGCGTAGACTGGTCCCCTGTACTGTCACATCATTTATCTTGACAAAACAACAGCCTACCTGCTATCAAAATCAAAGAGCAAAATGCAATCACAGCTAAGATGACGTCCATTGGGTTCTTTTAGTCCGGCTTATGTTCTTTTGAATAACCTCAATTTCAAAATGTGTTCTCCATTAGCTAGTTAAATAATTGCCTTGTATTTCCTTATCTGATGAGGTCAGCTACATACAAGGTGTCAACTTTAAGGACATAGTTGAATAAGATCAGTTCACACATATATGATATGTTGACAACAAAATGGTCTTTCAAGTCGTTGTCATCGTCGACGGCGTCATCAGCGTGCAGAATATCCATAACTTTGGCAATAAATTAGAAACGATCGATACAGTCAAATAAAGCTTCTTACACATGTTGCTAGAAGCAATGTGCATATGTAACAGGGGCCACTAACCCTGAATTTAATGTATTCTGAATTATGTCTCGGTTTCCGTAGCAATTGGTTTTCCAATCTGGTACGTTTAAGAACACCCACACGTAGCGTTTTATGGTAGGTTTTAGGAACTTCTGTCCTTAAAACCTATAAAATACCATATCCATAAAACCTATTAAACTTACTAATAATAAAACCAATGAAACCTAATGTCCATATAACCTTTTAAAAATGTCCATAAAACCTATTAAACATGATGTCCATAAAACCTATAAAATCTTCTGTCCAAAAAAAACGGTAAAACCTCTTGTCCATAAAAGCGGTAAAACCTTCTGTCAATAAAACCGGTAAAACCTACTGTCAAAAAAACCGGTAAAACCTATTGTTCATAAAACATATAAAACCTACTGCCATTTAAATCTATAAAACCTACTGACCATAAAACCGGTAAAACCTACCGACCATAAAACCTATAAAACCTTCCGTCCATAAAACCTTCGGACTCCACACACGTTGACCAGCCCAATTGCGTTCATACTCCGATATTGACATCAACTCCGCGGTTCATTCCTTAAATAAAACCTAGTGTCCATAAAACCTATGAAGCCCAGTGTCCATTTAACCAATTATTAAAACCTAGTGTCCATAAACCTATAAAAATCTTCTGTCCATAAAGCTTACATTCCGTAAAACCTATTGTCCATACGGAGCGACAGATCATTACGACGAAAATAAGGATCCTATTCAAGGCAATATAGCGATCATCAATATATATGTTAAACTAGGTCAACATGGCCTTTGATTATATCAAGAAATACAATAATAATAATATAATTATATAAACATTTAGCGAACAAATACTAGTAACTCGTTAACATCAAAAAACATCCTATAATATCAACAATTATATGAAAAGCATTTATAAATAATTGTTTTCAGGGTCACCTGTTTATTGATGAACGACCAGTCTATTTCAGCTGTTGTGTTTTATTTTCGAATTTGTGTTATTCTTGTTTTGTTTGCTTTAGGTTTACATTTGGACCAATGACATCATAGAAAATATTTTCCCTATAGCGTAGATTCGCAGTGTAATCAGGATAATTGGTTTTGATTTAAAGATATTGGGTTGTTTTTGTCATCTTATTTTAATACAACAATTCAAGCTACAGGATCATGCAAGGTAACCAGAGATCCTGTTTCAAAACAATAATTGAAGCAAAGAAGCAGAAAAGAAGTAGCCATCATGGAAAGGAAACTTTAACAGTTTTTCGTATATCTGTCTACCGCTAGTAAACAAAGTAGCAGCCATCATGGATAGGCTGCTGCAATCGGTTTTCGTTCATCTCTATACTGCTATTAAACAAAGAAGCAGCAATCATGAGAAGGCTGCTGTAACGGTTTCTCGTTCGTCTCACTACCGCTGTAAAAACAAAGAAGCAGCCATCATGGAAAAGCTGCTGTAACGGTTTCTCGTTCGTCTCACTACCGCTGTAAAACAAAGAAGCAGCAATCATGGAAAGGCTGCTGTAACGGTTTCTCGTTCGTCTCACTACCGCTGTAATAGCAAAGAAGCAGCCATCAAGGAAAGGCTGCTGTAACGGTTTCTCGTTCGTCTCACTACCGCTGTAAAACAAAGAAGCAGCAATCATGGAAAGGCTGCTGTAACGGTTTCTCGTTCGTCTCTGTACCGCTGTTAAACAAAGAAGCAGCCATCATGGAAAGGCTGCTGTAACGGTTTCTCGTTCGTCTCACTACCGCTGTAAAAACAAAGAAGCAGCAATCATGGAAAAGCTGCTGTAACGGTTTCTCGTTCGTCTCACTACAGTTGTTAAACAAAGAAGCAGCAATCATGGAAAGGCTGCTGTAACGGTTTCTCGTTCGTCTCACTACAACTGTTAAACAAAGAAGCAGCAATCATGGAAAGGCTGCTGTAACGGTTTCTCGTTCGTCTCACTACAGCTGTTAAACAAAGAAGCAGCAATCATGGAAAGGCTGCTGCAACGGTTTCTCGTTCGTCTCACTACAGCTGTTAAACAAAGAAGCAGCAATCATGGAAAGGCTGCTGCAACGGTTTCTCGTTCGTCTCACTACAGCTGTTAAACAAAGAAGTAGTCATCATGGAATGGCTGCTGCAACGGTTTCTCGTTCATCTTTCTACCGCTAGTAAACAAAGAAGCAGCCATCATGAAAAGGCCTCTGTACCGGTTTGACGTTTGTTTCTTTACCGTTGTTATTCAAAGAAGCAGTCATCATGGTAAAGTTTCTGCAACGGTTTTGCGTCCTTTTCTTTACCGCTGTTAAAGAAAGAAGCAATCATCATGGAAAAGCCTCTGAAATGTTTTTTGTTCGTCTCTAATAGGCATTTAAACAAAGAAACAACCATCAGGAAAGGCTGCTGTAACGGTTTCTCGTTCGTCTCACTACCGCTGTAAAACAAAGAATCAGCAATCATGGAAAGGCTGCTGTAACGGTTTCTCGTTCGTCTCACTACCGCTGTAAAACAAAGAAGCAGACATCATGGAAAGGCTCATGAAACGGTTTTCTCTTTCGTCTCTTTACCGTTGTTAATCAAAGAAGCAGTCATAATGGAAAGGCATCTGTAACAGTTTTTCCTTCTTATATCTACCGCTGTTAAACAAAGAAGCAACCATCATTGTAAGGCCTTTTGCAACGGTTTCTCATTTGTCTCACTACCGCTGTTAAAGAAAGAAGGAGCTATAATGGAAAGTCCTCTGTAACGGTTTCTTATTTGTCTCACTACCGCTGTTAAAGAAAGAAGGAGCCAAATGGAAAGTCCTCTGTAACGGTTTCTCATTTGTCTCACTACCGCTGTTAGAGAAAGAAGGAGCCATAATGGAAAGTCCTCTGTAACGGTTTCTCATTTGTCTCACTACCGCTGTTAAAGAAAGAAGGAGCCATAATGGAAAGTCCTCTGTAACGGTTTCTCATTTGTCTCACTACCGCTGTTAAAGAAAGAAGGAGCCATAATGGAAAGTCCTCTGTAACGGTTTCTCATTTGTCTCACTACCGCTGTTAAAGAAAGAAGGAGCCATAATGGAAAGTCCTCTGTAACGGTTTCTCATTTGTCTCACTACCGCTGTTAAAGAAAGAAGGAGCCATAATGGAAAGTCCTTTGTAACGGTTTCTCATTTGTCTCACTACCGCTGTTAAATAAAGAAGGAGCCATAATGGAAAGTCCTCTGTAACGGTTTCTCATTTGTCTCACTACCGCTGTTAAAGAAAGAAGGAGCCATAATGCAAAGTACTCTGTAACGGTTTCTCGATAAGTATCGTAATTCTTATGAGCGCAAATATGTATCCATTGCCATACCTTAATGTTTTCAGAACTTGTGCATTTTGGCATATTTACCTCATACCCAGTGGGTTGTTTTGGTCGTTGTTGCTACTACTAGTGCCTCTATTTATTTGCTAAAGTTCATGCTTGCCATTTTTAATTCGCCGTTTAAACTATCCTTTATTCGGGTGTGCGATACGCGCCCTTGTATCCAGCCCATGAACTGAACGTAAATACAATTGTGCCAGGATTTGTTTGTACCGTTTGTCCGTCCGTTGTTGTTTTGACAAGCTTTAAGATACCGATCTGCATTATTTGGATTGGATGTCTAAGATCCCATAGTATTTTGGTATTATATGAAAGAGTGTCGTTAGAAAGAAGAAATTAACAAAAAGGCTGATAAATGTTATCAATGTTATCTTTTTTTATTTTGTCAATCTACCTGTACATTTAAGACTAATCTATCCAATAGCAGAGAGCGGGTTCGTACCTCCTGTGCTAGTGCCTCTGAAAAGTGAGAGAAAAAACAACAACAGTTAAGCATTTTATAATAAATGTATTTCGTTTAAAGGTAAATATTTATCATCCTTTTAGCAAAGGTAGAATATGTGATTATGATCACTTAATATAATTGATGATTATTTGTTATACATGTATTTACAATATATTCAGGAAGGACGATACTTCGGTAGTACAAGCTATATCAATAGTATGAGACTAACAGTCTTGATTTGATTTAAACTGAATGAAATGTGAAATACCGTCAATTCTGAGATTTATATGTTTTTAATTGGCAAAGTGGTGATCAACTCAGACCCATATAATCTCACATATGCTGCTCAGCGAAGAGTACAAAAACATAAACAGTGAGGCATTGATAATAGGCATACTCCATGACATGCCACTTACCAGAGTGTACGATCTCCCTTGCTGGAGCAAACATCTGATGACGACCCATTGAGATATATTTTATGAATTATCTGGACTTTCAAAATAACGTTTCAAATTTCAGCTGATATATTTAAGTTTTACGCTTACTTTCAACTATTCAAAAGTAGGGATCTGATTGACTGGCGCAATGGTAGTCAGATGTTGACCTGCTATTGGTCGTCCTCAGATGAACATACAATTCGTACATCGAGGATAATATTTAATCTGATTGCATAAGCGCTTAGTCGATAATACCTCGACTACGGGTATTTACCAATCGTATTTTGCGCAAATGTAAGCACGTAATAGCCTACAGACTGTCACAAATACTCACTGTACTTCACACTACTCCTTTGTTAGCACCGCAATAAGCATCAGCCAAAGTCATAGCATTTTATCGCCGAAACTTGTCACATTGTTGAGTAGTCCATAAACTGAGTTATTGGAATTATCTAGACAATAGAAAATTGACTGTCCCAAATACTCACTGCGCCTCACACAAGCGAAATATAGGTGTTGGGCATCACAACAGACGGCATGTGACATGCAGACTTAGCATACGATATCAAGGTCTACCACTTTGGCCATTGATCCGTAAACTGATATTATTAAGTAATAATAATAATAATATTCTGGATACAAACTTACTGCATTTCACACAAGGGGAAGCCATGCTCAGCATCACACTCCACATCATGCCACATGAAGTCGTATTCACCTTTTATAACCAGACAATCCTCGTGGTTGTCATGGATACTGGAAGGCTGGTTGTTGCTGGCAATTTAAAAGTATTTGAATTGGTTATTCGTTTGTGATCGAATTGTCAATTTTGGATAGTATGATGCCGAAAATACATCACTTTACATGAATAAAATAGTATGTTGTCCCTGTCCCTGTGTGTTTACCCGATTGAAATTGCGCATAATGGATTTCCGGTCCATAGCGTGTATATTTGGCATGTGACAGTCACTTGATAGACGCTTTTCTTTAAAATATACTGAACATACCCAGTAAATTTCGAGTTGGAAATATACGCAAAAACTGCGAAAGATACATGTGTCGTAAGCAATGTGATATTTTAGTTACAAAGATGAAACTAGTTGTAAAGTTTTTGACAATTTTCTTTTTTCTTGCATTTTTATCATCAAGTGTCTAGTCACTTTTTAGAACATAACATTCCTGGTTTGTCAATTACTCGAAACAAATGAACTCAAATCATACTTTTAAGAGAGTACTCATAAAACATTTTATTGCCAGCAATGAAAAGAGTCGCATTTTAAGGCGGTACCGAACGATTCCTGGTAAACATCCCTAGTTGTTTACATTTTAAATGGCGAGTGTTGTTTGTGAATGTGTGTACGTGTTATTGTTCTGTTTTTCTGGCCTTGGCATTGTGTCATTGAACGGGGTTTATGTTTAATCTTTTGACTTCTGGTTTCTGTGGTATACATTCTATAAGTTGAGTGTTGTTTGCAAATGTGTTGTTGGTTTCAGTTTCTGGCTTTAGCACGGGCGTTATATTAAAGCTTTTGACAACTGGTTCATGTCGTTCTTGATATAAATATTGTCAACGTCCTTTCAGCACCGGCTTCAACACTATTGTATTTCCTAAAGTCAGTAAGACACAAGTTTATTTAACGAGTCCAAAGAATCATGAATGACTATCTAAACCGTGGACTTCCAGGGCGATATTCTACAACCGCCATACTGTAGTTGACGCATGATATAGTGATACGTTTGTTTTGAATATAACACCAAGTCTATCACCGTCACCCAAACTCAGCTTAAGGGATTAAGGTTTTTAAATCCCACATTTGATAATTAATAATAGTAGAGCTACGGCAATGATACACATGTACAATTTCAATAACGAGGTTTTAGAAACTGTTGTGTACCTTAGTGCCAAGCTTAACAGGTAATAAGTAGAGTGTGTATATGTGAATATGGTTGTTGTTAAGCTTCATGCTTCTTATTTCAAAGTAATACTGCTTACCATTTTGGTTATACCGTTAATGCATAAATAAAAACCAAGAAGACCTTCTTTAAACAGCCAACTTCAAATACCTAACATCCCAATTCTCGAAGTTCAGCTCCTCATCTGTAGCCACCCACTTCCATATTCCTTCAATGTCGTCGTCACTCGCTCCAAGCCAAAACATTGTGTTCACCCGACTATGAGTGGCTTTTGAAAATAACATAAAAGTAACTTTTTGTACTAGTTTCAAGTTTCAAATTACCGGTCAATAGATTCTGCTACATGTACGGTCAAGAATTTGGTATGCAGTAAACAGTTCCGGGTTTACTTGTTTTGGCTTATTGTATAATGAGAATGAAAATGAATGTGTTAACTTCTAACGACCCGAAGTGGTGTGCTAATATTTCGTATATTTTATCGAACATTTTATCGTACAAATAATTATTTTAATGCACTTAAGATGTGTTTGATTGAACAAAGCTAATAATGTTCACTTGCTACAAAAACTTTTTGTTGTGAAAAAAGCAAGCCGCACCTACCAGTTGCATGACGTCATCGGTTCTTATTACATTTTTGACGAGATTCGGACCGGCCAAACATATGATATGGACCGCTGACGTCATAAAATTGGATTTTCATCAAAGTACAGTGATATACGGACCGATCGAGTTTAAATTAAAAAAAGAAGGTACACATTTATGTTAGGTATAATATAACATAATATTAATCACTCCTGTTAGAACAATGTTACGCAAGAGTACGGTTTTGTAATGAAAAGAAACCAACGTGTCCGACTTTGTGATCACAAATCAAATTCAGTGTTAGTAGTGAATCCCGACCTTATTGTGATATTGGTTACAATAACAATGTAACGTCGTCAGTTCCGATTCTCTATTCTGACAAATGCTTATACCACCCCTCAGTCCAATGGAAAATTTCTCCGCAAACATCCATACTTACTGCCGAAAATGGTTACAAAATAATCATGGATATTTCATAGTTATCCAGGTAATATGCTTCTTATTAAGTGGGATTCGCAAACCATAACTATATAACCTGTTAGTGTTGTACAACATGAAAATGTTACAGGTCGCAGTTCTGGGCACTTTCAAGCCTGTTTTTAATCTTATGATATTTATCTTATCAAAATGTTTAATAGCAAATTTTCACTAAATAGCTAGATAATTATCGCAAAAATTAAGTGGTAAACACGAACAATTCGCAAACGTTATCGGGTATCTTACGGCAACCATACAAAAGGTACCAAAACATTTTTTTAAAGATGCACTCTTACTCCCAAATAAGATTTACCACAATTAATAAAATTGTTTTGATATAGCAAAAAGGATGAATTATGGTTCTTATGAAGGGAATGGAGTTTAATTTGAAAGAAAGGTGCAGAAAACATGATAGTTCTACCTTGTGAGACTATATCAGATCATAGTAAATCCTTTAGCATTCACCAATCATTTAATATGTTTGCGTTTTCAGCTATTAAAAACACGGTTACAATCTAATGTTTAGTAATTAACATTTTCCCTAAATGTATTATTTAGTAAGTAGTTGAAGGTTTATCACTCAAAATTTATATTTGTAATACATGAGTATGTATTGATTTTGAATAAGAGTGTCACTTCAATACATCTTTGTAAATTCTGTCATCCGCTTCGCGATTTGGTGATATCCGCATTTCATATTAATTACAGACAATGAAGAGGCTAACTTACTGTTGCGGAAAAGCTTCCCTGCAAAATGCACGAGGAATCGGTTCTCATTTGCTGTTTCTACAGTGACCAGTTCAGCATCCTTGTTCTTGCAAAATGTCTGAAGATACAGGTACAGGAATAGGTGTCTCTTAATCATATAATTACATAACTTGCCTCTTGCTCTATTATTATAAGATGTTCCGAAAAGATTGTAAGTCATATCAGGTTTTTCGAGCATAATGCACAGAAAGAATTAACCCTGGTTACGGCTACCCTGGTTTCTTTAACTTGCACCAGTGTATATCATTGTCACACGGGAACCCCCCTCCCCGCATTTAACGTCCACCGCAAGACGATAAGCATTTTGTTTAAGTGGTGCGGCGGGGATCGAACCCTGGCCCCAATATCACGAAAATACTTAAGTCAAATCTCAATCTCAGTCTCAACTCATTTTTCCACATTACAGTATGACATTATTTAAAATTACTAATGTTTTACTATTTTTAAAACACATTCTCACAAGCATTATGTTGATTAACATTATTGTTCAATGTTCTTGAAAACAATTATTTCTACAGCACAAAATGTACTTGAGTCAAACTCAAAAATAATAAATTTGACTCAAGTACAATTATTGCTCTCAAATATATTTTTCTGTAAGATATTTATCAATTTTTTAATCAACATAATGAATGAGAGAATGCGATTTTAAAAAAAGGTAAAACATTTACAATTTTGAATCATATGATGCTGTTATTTGATAAAAAGAGTAAAGACTGAGATTGAGATTTGACTTGAGTATTTTCGTGATATTGGGGCGTGGTTTGACAGTCAAGCTTGTTACCACTAGACCACGAATCCACCACATTTATAATAAAGACGTCATTTTGTGGCTTATATATCGCGCCTCCATTATGTCGCCATTGGTCAAGAACTGGTCACGCGGTGACCCTACATTTTTCCATATTGGGCCATTTAATTATGTCGTTCCAAAATGGCGTCTGTTTTCCGATTCCGATGATAAATGAAACATATATCATACACGTTTAATACAACATTGTATACGCTTAGTTTTATAAGGCAATACGGCAATCGAAATCTATACGGGCAGTGAAAGTATCAGAACTGGTATTTTCACTGCAGTGAAAATAACGGTAGTGAAAAAACCAACATGATATTGACCACAAAACATATAAGACACATACAATCCCCAACATGTTGGAGTGTGGACATCATTCGGTGGATATCCGTTTATACCATTACAGGCAAATTACACTCAATAAATGTCACTTACCAAGGCATCGTTCCAGTTGAGAAGGTTCTCGTCAAAGAAATAGTAGCATGAACCCTTGTATGGCAGCCAGCCGTTCTTACAACACGTGGAGCTTGCCCCTGGTACAGACAAAATTTCAGAGTAAAAAAACATGCAAATGAAAAGGCAGTTCCTGTTTTTACAACATCATTATAATGTGAGTTTGTTTAGTGGTCGCCAAGCCGGACGTGTATTTTTCTACGTGTTCTCCGGTTTCCCCCACAACACAAGACCACATTGTCGCATAAAATTATTCCAAGCAGAGTAGCTTCGTATATTGTAATATAACGTTCATTACAATAGTTGTAAAATATACAAAGTTTAAAGAAGCATTATTATAATAACTTGAAGGATTGTTCAATACCTACCATGGAGCATTATGTGACATCTGTTTGACCTAGTTTAAGAAAGAGAGTAGTATAGTATGATTGTGGTACCGTTGACCTAGCAATGACAAGGTAATTTTCCCTTTAAAGTAGGGACTGGAATCGGTCATAGATGCTGTTCATGTTCGTGATTGGATGTTGAATCAGCTGTTTATTGTATAAATCACGCTCGAGTCCGTTTCGTGAGATGGGACTGGCAACAGTTGGTAACCTATTTGAGGGGCCAAGAGTATGTGCTTCTTTGAACCACGAAGCTACCCGCATCTTCCATTACACCGTAAAGACGTTCGGTATTACATTTATCATATTCTCATTCAGAGACCTTTAAAGATATGTTATCCTAATCCAGATAGTCTAAATGGGTCAGCCCTTTTTTCAGACCATGTTACGGGATTCCAACAAGCAAAGTGGGTGGATATCGCCAAAAAAGAAACATTTTAAAAGTTATTTTTAATTTAGCTTTAAGGTACTATATTTTGCAAGAGTAAGACATGCATCATTTGGGACAGGGTATAGACGAGCAATGTTTTGAGCAAATTTTACGACGGAATATTTCATCAAAAATTCGTTTAACATTTGAAAATTATTGTCATCCCTGTTTAACAAAATATAATTTCGAACTCTCAGAAGGATAATTGAGTGACTGCAGCAACTGATGTCCGAGATTTGTTATGAAAATAATTATAATTGAAGTAATTACCGCTCACTGCTATCAATGCCACGAGTGTTAACGTCGCCAACAAAGCATCCATTATACATATACACAAGTAAAGTCTCTCTGATTTGAATCTATTTTGTTGATTTAAGTTAAGTTATGAATTATATATGAAAAATAGTGGACTGTGCTTCCATATTCTTATCTGATAAGACATGATACAAGCGGTCGGTATAGTTGTGTAGAACAGAATTGTTTAAATAACAGCATATTATTACTTTTGAAATATAAGTATATGGAGATGGGGTCAGAAGTTAATGTAGCTGCCGACACAGTGTATTGATTGATAGTTGATGTGTTAATCATAATTAACAAGATTTCCATAAAACAGTTAAAATACATAACTATTGAAACAGCGGGATTTGTTTTAATTTAATACATGTTTTTGTTGTTGTTTTTTAATCTTGTTTTGTGGGAAACGCCTCGATATATATATATATATTTTTAATATTAAATTTGCTTTTTTTCAGACTTCGCAAAAATCGGTAGCTTCTGGAAATCATATTGTGTGCCAGTGTACAAAAAGACTGACATGCATATACAAAACATGAAAACAGACCCGAACATACAATTTAACTAAAATTCTCAAAGATATCATCGAAATGTAATAAAAGCGGAGATAAGAATGTTTAGGATTTTGAACATTGATGTAATACACGTTGTTACTAAAATTTATTTTACTTATACTTATATTTATCATTCCGAAAAAGAAAATAATTGCAAGTTCGGCATTTTTAAACGGTGCCATCGATACATGTGATATCTTTGAATACGAATGATTCTGCTCTTCCCATTTTCACCTCTCCAATGCCCAGAGGTCTTCATATAGCGTTTGGCAGTGCTCTTGAGGTAAACTCGAATCAGAACGACACCCTTCGCGAAAATGCGTGTGTTAGAGTTTATGTATAGTGGAAGGTCGTTAAGAGAAATCAGCAACAAATACAGCCCGATATCACAAAACTGAAATGTCCGTTCCTAGGAATTAAGTATTTGTCATGATATGCAATACTCAGCAAGCTTCAACTTGATTGAACGTTAAGTTATCCTGTACAAACAGTAGCTGTTTTGTGATGACCATGACTGGAAAAAATGTAGAAGTGTCATTTAAATCATAGCAATATGCACAATAGCACAGAAATAGTAAAAAGATAAAGGTGATGACCACACAAAAATTATTTCATGAAAGAAGACCTCTGACCATAATTATTAATTGCCCGCTGGTTGTCACTGGTGTTGTATGTAAATAGCTTTCTCTTTTGAGGTTCGAATGCATATTTCTACAACTTAGTCTTTATCAGAATTAATTTTCTTGAAATACGAGGTACATATAATAGCCAACATAAATTTAAAAAAAAATGAAATGTTGTCACTTGGTATTGATTTATCTTTAAATTGGTCACCCTTCTTGAACACTGCGGAGTCGTTCGCGGTTCACTGAACACCAGGAACGTTAACCGTGTCAACATTACAGGAATATGTTGCACAGTTATGCCCAAGCATGTTCAAAGTACAAGCAACTTCTGTTAGTTCGTTTAATATTCTAGTAGATATCGTGTCTGGTCCAGAGGTACGTATATGAATCCGTACTTATTCCCTTGTGAATGATGACTTGTTTATGATATTCGCTTTATATACTGGGTCGCTATGGAGCTGGTCTCTGTGATTTTATCTGCTTCGAAACTGCCAACATCAATTAGATTTTCAATATGTCGACAGTAAGACGCTGGGTGTCGGACTTCGTGATCAGGTAATGTCCTCTGTATTTAGTTTATATGTAGACCTCTGTTTATGGTAAAACTTATTATTTTTTTAATTAATACTTTCGTTTCTGTGTATCACAAATTTCCCCATGATATTTTAAATAAAATAATGTCAGTCATAAGTTACTGCTGTTCATAATCAAACATCTTCATACAACGCAGCATTTACTGTGCTTGTAGCTGTATACTTATCGAAAGTATTATAAAAGGAAGAAATATTATGTGATGTTTAATAACTGGAGGGACTGATTCGAGTAAGAATGTTGCGATTATAAACATTCATATTCCAAATTTCGATTGGCAAGGTTGAAATCGCCTCCAAACCATAGTTATGAACCTCTGGGAATCCTAGTTAAATATAAGCAAATGGCACTTGATATTGAACATAATCTGGGACAGTCATGGAATGGAGATTGAAGAATGTACCAATGTGGCTCCGCTTTAGACTCCTTTTATTTGTGTCTTGTACGTACCATGCTATCTCAGTATCACTATCTAGATTAAATACTGATGTTTGGTCACTACTAAATTAAGATCGGCGATATTCGGTCAAAATGGCGGCTTTTTTAGGTGGATTTTATTTGTATGCTAATAAATATGGGCAGCTTATTTGAGTTATTGTATATATATGACATAGATTTATGGTATTGTAACGTTTTAACAAATTTAATGTAGATCTAAATAAAAAAAGTTTCCTATTAAATTTGTGACTTGAAGTTTACCATTTTTTTCATTGTCAAAATAGGCATTGGCTGGTTGCTGCCGGGATGGTGTTATGCCATTTACATGTGTTATAATACTTATTTGTGGCAATAATTAAATCCGTCATGAAAGTTATGATGAAAAAACACCTAAACAATCGTATATTTTGGCTTTCCAGCTACTACAGTTTTTGGTTTTCTGTTTTAAACATAGCAAATTAATTATTTTTCATTGCTAGAAACAACTATAGGCTTTAACTGTCTGGCAACATGAGTCACTAGGGCCCATTTGTCTGGGAAGAAATGTGTTCTAAAAGTGGGTGGGGTTAATTGGTTACAAAACCCCGAAAACTTTATATTATAATGCTCAATTGTCTGTGTGAACATCACTAAAAGGTTTCATTCAACAACAAGAATAAAATACAAAAAAACTTGCAGATGAAGATTCAGTTAAGCAAAATAGAAATATAAAAAAATAGTTATATATAACCTTGTATCAACATAGTTGTTGTCCCTGGATATACTTTTGCCATTATTTTATTGTCCTATATTATAAAAAAATAGTTATATATAACCCTGTATCCTGTATCAACAAAGTTGCTGTCCCTGGATATACTTTTGCCTTTATTTTTCTGTCCTATAGTATATACTGCAATGTCATATTATAGTATCATCATAAATATGAGTGAAAGTTTGTCTCGGAAATACTGCTAATTCTGGGGAAGTGAACTAAATGTAAGTGATTCAAGTTTACTTGTTTAATATATAAATTAAATACAATTCCTCTCATGTAGATTAAATAGAAAATTCATGTACAATTTTGGATACAATTGTGTTGTTTAATAGCTCTGGCATTAACTATTTTTATACGGTAACGCTTTTATATACTTTATTACTATTTATTCTAATGAGTAGTACTTCTTTGATCTATCAGACTATGTACTGGAAAAAGTTTCACTGAGACACTTCATTTATTTATTTTTTTTAAATTCAAAGCTTGGGTAGTACTCGGATATACTAAAGTTACCTGGTAGGGAAATGTTTGTAAGGCATTTGAAACCTATAGTTTGTGAAATACGTATAATCAGATTCATCGATCATATAGCTGTGTTATTTTTGTGTTTTTCCAAGATCATTTTAGACTATTAATAGTGTTACCCAATGCTTAAAATCAAAACTTACACCAGCAGTTTTATGAGTATTTAGTCTACCAGATATACTTTTATCAGAAGTGTTGTTATGTATTGGAATTAATTAGCAAGCAAATTTAATCTGGTTCATACAAATTAAATTATAGAATCAGTCTTATTTTTTTTAAATTACTATTGCAAAGTTGCATCACACTGTTGTTGTTTTTCTACAGGGAGTCCTTCTCCCAGATTTAACTAAGCTGCAAGTAGATCGCGTAGTATTTTCAATTTAAATAGCAGTTAAATTTAATGACTTTATTCATGGGAGTCTTAATTATTTATGCACTAATACACTTCACTGACAATCAATTTCAACTTAGATATATACAAAATGCATGTTAAAACAATACAATTCATTAATACTATTATTTAAAACTTTACGAACTTCATCAACTGATTCTCGGCAGACATCTGAGTTTTTATTTTCGATGGTAAATGGCCGAGGATCTCCGAATGAACTATGTGGCATACACTGCATCAGGGCTCTTTATAGATTGGCAACTACAACATAAACCCGTAATAGCAGGTAAATTCCATATACACATGTATTTTTGGAAGCTGCACTATGCAGCCGACGATAAGAGGAGAATTTGGTGTTCGGACAGCTTAAATTGAGGCCAATTTCGGCTCTTGTTATGTCATCTTTGGTTGAATAACAGCACGCCATTTCAAATTTGGTGTCAAAGATATGCATACCAATAAAGTGGTTGTGGAACCAATATTTATATGAAAAACTACAGAAACAAGCACAGTAGCACATGAGTCGCAAAAACAAACAAACTGTCAAACCATTCACACGCCTTTATACAAACACCACAAGGAAATGTGCTTCTACTTGGGATAAACTCAGCTGCATACGACCATGTGACTTTATTAGTGGTTTATTTTTGGCCAGTAGATCTGCCTATTGTAATTGGTCAATGGTCAGTACAGTCTAGGTCAGTACAAACAGTATTTAGGTATATTGCAACCACACAGGGTTCATCTGGAACGATTTGACCTAAGACGATGAATCTTCAGTTGTAGGTTGTACCTGACCCATTTTATTGTGGGTCAGAAGATCTAAGGTCACAGGCAAGTGTTTAGGAAACTTGGTACACACAATAACACAATACCTATTTGACCTTCCACAATGCATGCAATTCAGTGATTTGGGAAGTTCACAGTCCTTTACCTTCAGACGACCTCAATTGTTTTAGGTGGTTGAGGTCAAGGTAATAGTTTATGTTGTTCACAAAACTTTGTCAGTAGAAAACAGTAGAAGAACAGCTTTGACTTCTAGGGATCATAAAAATTAATTTGTAGGTTATATTTGACAAGTAGATTAGTAGGTCTAATGTCATGAATGCATTTCTTCTTGTTGACATTATTTATTTTATATCAAATATTTTTAAGATTTGATCGAAAGCTTAACAATCTAAAGATAATTTCTTCTTAAAACTCCTGAGTGGAATTACAAATGTACATATGTGTAAGCTTATATAATTTCATTCAAAGTACTCTCCAGGGGCACAATAGTTTGCTTTATGATATTATGAATTAACATGGACAAGAAGCAATACAAGATAGTTTTTTTTTATTTTAATTGTATTTTAGTTTTGTATACATAAACAAGCAATGCAGACTTTAACAAACATGGTTAAAATTATTAAACAGTGAACATAATAATTCATATTAATTTTATACAGCATTACAATTCACAGTAAGGTCTGTAAAATATATTCAAAGCCAATAGATCAAATGAAAGTTTGTAGAAAACTGAAAAGGTGGTTGAAAGAGGTTTTGTGGAAGTAAAGACATGCATGAGCTTTTTGAGTAATGTAACAAGTAAAAATAAAACAAGAAGTTGTTTGAAAGAAACAATCTTGTGATTCTAATGAAAACCTAGGATTTTATACTAAAGAAATCCATGCACTGGGTAACAAATGTAGAAAAATCAGCTCTCTATACGTTTATCAAATATTGCTCTCCCTGAGCCAATTTCTGACCACTGTGCACAAGAGTGAAAGTAGTGTTTTGAATCAAATATTTCTGTAGATCTGCGAATTTGACATAATATGTAGTGTTACAAATAATTCTTGACATGAAACAAGTTATTTTATGCAAATAGGTTAAGATTTAAAAGAAGTGCTATGAATATAATTATAATTATAGTGTTCAGAAAGCAGTGTTTGAAAAACATAAATATAAAACACACCTTAAAATAAGTATGAGTAGTTCTAACAAATGAAGCAGTGTTTAAAAGGCCTCTTGGTGACTATCATTTTTAATCTTTGGGTAAATTAGGTTATTTCATATGAGCATCCAGCAGTTAGTGACCAAATTAATAAAATAATCATAAATTCATTGTCAACAGCGTTACAAACATTTTTCCCCCAAAAAATAAAAATAAAACTTTCATATAAAGTATAAACAAAAGATATGTTGTTTGGACATGTTTTAGCATTACACCATTGTTAAAACTACTTGTTTACATAAAATGTTCTGTTTTCGTTTTGTTTTTTTAATATCTGACCCTAAGAGTGTTGGTGAGTTCCTTTAAAATATGTATGATAAGACTTAAAACAAAAGTAGTGTTGTAAAAGGTAGTCTTATAAAAGAAATGATCTGACAGTCCCATAAAAAACATTCAAAACTGCTTCAATAAAATTTGGTTAGACTTGAAGACCGTTTTCTAGGGCGCATAAGTTATGTCTATCGATATTATCCAAGCAAAGTGCTGTTAGTCATGCACAACTAGGCTTGGTACTTATTATTGCTAGAAAGTTCAATAAAATCCCTCCAACAGTTTTGGAGATTTCTCAGAGGCAAACTTTGTGACAGACAGGCACAACTTTAACATGTCTCCTACTCCAAAATGGGGCGACACAATTATTTTAGACTACAGGGGCGTTTTTTTAACATATATTTTTATTTCTTTATGTTAAAATGTCAAAATCAATTTCAATTACTTTATATACAGGGCTTGACGCTTATTTTTATACTTGGTTGCCCGAAGGCAACCACCAAGCCATTTTCACTTGCCCGAATAAAATAATTACTTGCCCGATTTCTTAAGACATATTTTTTTCTACAATATTTTCACATTTAACCAGCGGTTGTTTGTGAGTCAACTCATACAGGGGTCAAGCATAAAAAATTCAGGCATTGTAAACACAAAATTCTAGTCTACTGGTGACCACTTTGAACATCTACTGTCTTATAAAAATAAAGAAAACAATCAGCCCCAACTTTCAGCATCATATTTATACAGTAGTTTTAGTTTCCAAGTTCTCAATAATATACCCGGTATGTACAGAATCAATACTCGTCCTTTAACATATTAAATTGATTTTCAATACTTTTTTGTGATAATTATTGCAAGAAAAAAGTACTTGCACTGCATTTAATTTTCGTCTGGGAGTAAGATATTCGTCCCAGTTTTTGAGAATAAAATGTTTCTACTTTCACTTGTGTTTTAATATCTATAAATAAATTTTAAGTGTAAAGTTGAAAAAAATAGATTTCAATTGTTTATCTGGACTAAACTTTTTTAAATTGAACTGACAATTGGCAAAAGAAGAGTGTTTCATCTTTTTTAAATCCTGTTCATCTTCTACCCATTAATATATTTGCCTCGTATTTGGGCAATATCGCCCCAGAGGGGGATGAAGCTAATGACATCACTTTTCCCGCCAATACGCAAAATCATGGGAAATTCCGACAATCAATTCATTTCTCTCCAGAGGGGGATAAGACTAATGATGTCATAAAGCGAGGTAATGCTGTTTTGTTATACAGATTGCTGGGAAACCAACTTTTAACGAACGTAAACAAACAAACTTACACTCAATTGATAATGCAATCGACTTGTTTACAGAAAAATACTTTAACCATTAAAAGTTATTACTGCCCGATCGGGCAGGTTGATAGCAAAAGTTACTGACCGACTGCAAAAATTACTTGCCCCGGGCAATCGGGCAGTGGTTAATGTCGAGCCCTGATATATATATATATAGGTCTTTCATCTGCATATCTAATGGTTGTCAAATACTATTCTTTATTTTATGTCAAAATGTCAAAAAGACCAAAACACAGAGGATGTAGCTGAAACAGTTTGGTAAAGGTGGAGGTGTCATGATTAAGTTTGTTAGTAATAATTTAAGGTCAAGAAGATAAGAAATACAGGACAATATTGGCAATAATGCAAGTTCTTTCATGTAAAATAATAGATCAAATTCACATACAGTCTAGACACATTGGCTCGATATCACTTGGCTCGATTTCTTTGTTGGCTTAAAATGGATGTAAAGACGATTTTGTTTTCCCCTTTGTCAGAGTCGAAATTCAAAGTATTTTGAGCCGGTCTCTGGGATATTGTGCCAAGGAGTTTTGACTGTATAAAAACAATTGGTTTTAGCTGCATCTAAAACATCTTGTAAAAATAATTAAAAAAGAACACTGTTTTGACAGTTTGATCAAACATTTGATCAAACAAGTGCAAACATTGCAGTCACTGTACAAAATGCAAACATGCAATATGACATTCAAAGATCTGGATAAATAAATATGCTGGACAACAAAAAATACAGCTATTGATAATACATTTGTAAGCTAAGGTACATAATTCACTGCATAATGAAGGTAACAGTGCTGATTGTGGAATGTTTATGGATGCTGAATACTGAATACAGATGTGGGGTTAAAATGCCTGATGGTTCCATGACATAAAAATACAGAAGGTGATGGTAATGTCTGGCTTCATAAATGCACTACTTTTGCACAATAATATTTGAAGACCTTCTCTAAAATGTATAGCTAGTAATATGTACACATTCACTTGGGTAATATCAGCCACTAAGGTAAAAGGTTTTTTCACATAAACTAGCGAAATAATTTAGTGCATTAAGGGGGATAAGAGCTCTGGGCTATGTAGATTGTGGTCGGCCAAGCTATGACCCATATATAGATATATCATCACCAATCTTAGGCTGAATTTTGGCCCCATACCTTGTGCTAAAACATTCTTTTTCCCCCAAATATATTAATATTTTTTTTCTTGATTTTTTTATAAAACAATCAGACCTCAAATCATTTGTGTATGGAAGAGTTTTTGTATTCTTATAGAAACAACTTCATGACATTTATTTCTAAGCAAACATTCTTGAGTTTGCAATTTTGGTCAAAAGACGATTTTTTTTTTCAAGTAAAAAGGCCCGAACACCACCATTCCAAATATGGTTGGAAAAAAACACACTCACATATCTGATTGTTTGATGCTTCAAGTCTCTTCGTGCTTCAACTTCTAAATCCTACCTTATACTGTACTTCTAATCAATCAGCAGCAGTTGTACACTAGTAAATATTTAACTAACTTTTTTGCAAAATGAATGGTTGAAGTTAACCTTCAAATGACACACTAAATGACTTAACTATCAATGGGGAAATTATAGTCATAAGCAAGCTTTGCAAAGCACCTGGATAACAACATATATTTATAAACACCTGCAATAAACTTCATTGGCAATGCCACCATTCTAAAGTCAAATATAATATTATACTTCATACAATTAGCATGGCAACTTATTTTTTCTGCATTGTAGTAAGATTATCCGAAAGAAACTTGCAAATAATGAGTGTGAATATAAATAAATTTTGAATATTTTAGAATATTTCTTTTCATTCAAAGAATGAACTTTTTGGTTCAGTTGTGTAGAAAAACATATGGTCAGTATGCGGATAATAGTAAAGTCTGAATCATATTTTTTTCATACACAGATAAACTAAAACATTCAATCTCTAATCAAATATCCTTAACAAAAACTAAATAATGTACATGTATGTAACCCTTTAAAGCTGCACTCTCACAGATTGAACGTTGTAAAATGAGCCAATTTTTGCATAAATATCTGCAAACCATTGATACATAAGATTGCTCACAAAAAATATTTCAGCTTTTTTCTTAAACCATTCGTAATATTTTAAGCCATAAAACATTAATTTTTGAATGGATGTTAAATGAAAATCTGCGATCTGATCTTTTGTCAGCAGTCTTTTATCACTGGTTAGCAGATATTTCAGATATTTACATACAAATTTGCTCATTCCTAGACAAAAAATAAAAAAGTTGTAAAAACAGTAAATCTGTGAGAGTGCAGCTTTAAATGAAGAAAATAATCATACAGAATATAAACTAAAAATAATTATATCAGTTCAAAGCTGAAAATAACAGCAAAATTATTATCAAACGAACATAATGACATACATTCAAAGGTACATTCAATAATATGGCTTACAAAATATTGGTACGAATAATGTACGGTACATATAGATAAATGTTACGTAGAAGGCATAAATACGACTCACATGATATAAGTACAGCTGTTTTTAAATAAGATCAGATCCACATTGCACAACACTTTAAAGACAATAATAAATAAAAACAAAAACACTACGATATCATTGTATATCACACCACCAACCTGAATGACGCAATGCCATCGGTCAAGGACTGGTTACACCTGACTGTGACCCCATATTTTTTACATTTTGGGTTACTGATCTTGATATCGTACCAAAATGGTGTCTATCTTCCCGATGAAGAAACAAAACATTGCACATAAATTCATAAATGGAAACAGGTGGACATGATATATATATATATATATATATATACATTACAGGGTTAGTAGGTGAACCTATATATGGGATAAATGGGGCACAGGATACAATATTCCTATATATTCGATACCAAAACAATAAACAGGTAACACCAGGCATCCACCATTCACATATTTGTCTATTGGATATATCTTCAAATGTTACAAATTTATATATTGATTATTTTACAATACAACCTTTAAAATGTACTCTTGGTGTTTTGGAATGTAATCATACAAGATGTCTATTAAAAGACAACAAGGGCTATTTGAACATAGTAAAAAGACATTAACAATTTGAGTTGTCTTTCTTTCACTTACTACATATAGCAAACATGATAAAATGATTATTGGTTGTTTCGCTATGCTGCATTTTTCTTATGCACCAGTCAATTGTAACTACAGCCACCCCCAAATTGAGTTGTCTTTCTTTTACTTTCTACATATTATGGTAAACATGATTATTGGTCGTTTCGCTATGCTGCATTTTTTTTGCGCACCAGTCAATTGTAACTATGGCCATATGCTATGGGATTGGCTGGACCAATGGGGGCGGTGGCTACAACTGACTGGTGCATTATTTGATTATCAAATTATTATTTAATTTTGCACACAAATATTTAGTCCTTCTACAAAACAGCTTGAAATGGAACCAACTTTATCAACTTTATAAATTCATTATAATATTAGCAGAATGGATTTCCACTCGCATGATATTGACATTCTACTATGATATTAATGTAACCATTTATACTAGCAAATGTGAAAGAAGAAGGCTAAAAGTGTCCTAAATTAAAACTAACTGAGTTTAGAAAATGACATTGCATTTCAATTGTTTAAAACTAGTTAAATGTTTGGATTGGTCAAAGTTAGCTGAAATGTCAAGTAATTTGTCAATATTATATTTATCAAATAAGTTTTATTTACCCACAAAATAATTCAATGAAAAACAAGCCTAAAGATAGAATGTACAACTTATTAAAATTTTCTAACTCAAAAAGTGAATAGAAACTTTTATGGTTATTAAGTTGTGCTCATGAGTCATGTTCTAAGATTGGTCTGCCATTTTCAATTTCATGTATTTGATTGGTTAACGGCAACTTTTGGATAAATATTGACCAATCAAAAAACTTATATATACCAAACCAAAAGAATAACCATTTTATACAAATGGCTGCTGACTTTTATTGCACAGCATTGAAATCAATCCAAAACAGGGAAGCTAAAAATATCTTAAATGTACCCGTTCATGCTTTTTACCAACGCTTAGTTTTCCCGGTAATGCATCTGAAAACATTTATTTTATCTTTATATTACTCTATGATATCGAAATTGCAGAAAAAAATACAGATACGTATAAAAAAGAACTTTGGATTTAGTGGAGTGCAAACCCACAGGTAAAAACAAGAAATAATGAGAAAACCCATGCCTAAAACCACAACACCACCTGGACTTAAACAATTGCGATTGTGTTTTTACCTCTTAACAATATATTGATAACATCAAGTGATTATTAACGCTTATGAAATTTGTTCAAAGAAGATATTTGATCAAATATCAACATATGCTGAAGGGTTCCAGTTTTTTGTATCTTATTTTGAACACTCCGTATGATTTGCTACATTTTACAAAAATATGAGTGAGTATCTTTAATGAAATGTCCTTAAGACAATTATGTACAAGAAAATGTATTGAAGAATTGGTAACAGGAATTCAAGAATATAAATTAGTGAACCTTATTAAGCAGTTTAGGATTAAGACAGAATACATAGAATCAGTCTAAGATCTACAGCCAGGATTTGAAAAGGTTGGGTGCCAGGTGAGAAGGGGCAGTTTTCATGTGCGTATAATGAGCCTTAATGGGGCACTTGCAAGGGCCAATGTTCATTTTTCAATAATTATAGTTTATTATGAATACCTAAGCTGCTATCTTTACTTAAGTGTCAAAACTGTGTATATTTATAAATTTTATTTCTGAAAATTGACTCTGTGTACTTTTTTAAAAAGGCAGCAGGGTACTATTATAAGCTAGCTGGAGCAAACTATTACAAGAGCCAGGATGAGATTACCCACATCTCTTTTTAAACCCAGCAGTGCATTCTTGCTGTCAATGAATGACGTCAATGTCCGCCAGTATTAGTTGGAATTTGTACATTGAACCACAAAATATAAGGGTTATTAATTTTTTTTTTACACATATTCAAGGCCATTGTAAAACAAACTCTGTCAACTGGTAAATAACCATGTAAAAAAAATGCATTTTATTTGTCTTTAAACCAAGTGTTAAAATTTTATCTAGTGGTAAGGTTCGATATTAACATGATCAAACATATGTCAAATAAAATAAAATTTCTATATAACCTCACAACAAAATCATTTAATCCATCAAATTCGGCTTTGCTATTTTTATATGGCGAAAAAATAATTGTGACCTTAAACACGAAACTCCTACCCATATTAAATATGTTTTTGATCTTAAAATGATGAATTAAAAGTATTGTGTATACAAATTAGAGAAGGTCAGAGTTTACATATTCCCATTATTGCGCATGTTACTAATGAAATATGGATATTTAAATGCAATGTTGCAAGATTTTTTAGCCGAGGATATAAAAATACTTCCAATAAAATAATTTTTTCAACATTCCCTTCCATTAAACTACTTCTTATGGCCATCTTTCCCATCCAACTTTTTCTTACTCTCTTTGTCTTTCTGTTTATTATCGTTATCACCAGATTTTCGTTTTGCAAATGAAAACAAGTCTCCTGAACCACTCCGTTCATGACCTTTCTTTTTCTTTTGTCCTTCTACCAAACTTTGAACTTCAGCCCCTTTACCCGCCCTTTTCTTACCCGAATGACCTTGAGCTTTGACCTCTGGCACTTCCGGGACTTCCTCATAAGTGTGCTGACTCAGCACTTTGTGTTTAAGTCTTCCCGCTTCACTCGGTTCACGAACTTCTTCGTAAACATGAGCTCGAGTTTTACCATCTTTTGTTACCGTTTCTCTTTCATTAACTACTTCATACTTTCTTTTGTCATCTGGTACTTCATAAATGTGTGGTCTGCTAGGCTTCTTTGGCCTTGCGCCATTGATCTCTTCATACTTTACCCTTGATCTTGCCTCCTCGACTGTTTCATAATTTGGATCAAATTCCGAGGCCACATCTGATATCTTATCATCACTAACAGACTGGTAGTTCGGGTCAAAATCTAGGTCATCACTTTCTTGGGTTGCTATAGGAACCCGACCTTCAAATGAAGAGTTCATGGAATGACCTTCAAAACTAGAGCTCATGACCCTACTCTCCACTGAAGTAGTCATATCACTGGATGGAGTCCTTGTATGACCTTGACCAGGGGTAGGACCTTGACCTTTGTTTGGTGAGTTTTTGTCCAGGTTGTAGTAATCGGTTTTTCTGCGATGTTCATGTTTTGCCGTTTCGTGCAAGCTGTCAAGCGAAGGCGGAGCGGGGGCTGTAAGAGAAGAAAATTTAGGTCAAATCCAAGCAATTAAGGAATAGGTGTGGGATACAAAGATTAAAAGTGAATGTATATAATTAAAGCTGTTATACCACTCGCGTGGGTAAGACATATATGAAATATGGTATCATCTGTATGTAACAGCAGCTACTATCCTGGGGCCCATTTTAATAAAGGGTTTTACTGATAACTTCAAATTTCTTAAATCTGCAGCAAAATTATAGTTGGCAACATGTTAGCTGATATGGATATAATTATGTATATAACTGTTACATCACATTATCATTTAAATATATTCATATACAGATGTTATTATTCAAGTTATATAAGGATGAATCATAACGCCAACTGAATTAAAAAGTTATATCATTTTAGTTTTACATTTAGCTCGATTGTGTGTGATCAGAACTGATAGCTTATAGAATAATGCTTGAGCCCGTTTCATGGGTAAAAACCTGTACTGCAGTGGTCGAAATTAGCACAAGCCCGCAAGAATATGATTCCATGCAATAGTATAAGAATTCGGGCTTGTTCATCCAAAAGTCAAATTTTGATGACTGGTACTGGTGTCCATTTTGAGAGGCCATGAGAAATTATCTCTGGTGGGAGGTTGAACCCACAATCTCTTTGGTGAGAGACAGACACCTACACCACTAGAACATTCTCACCCTCATTGGAATCCAACCTACAACCTCTTGGGTGGAAGCAAACACCAATATCACTAGACCATTCTCACCCTGATGGGGATCAAGCCAACAACGCCTTGGGTAAGAGGTGGATACCGATACCACTAGAGCACTCTCACCCTGGTGGGGATCAAGCCAACAACACCTTGGGTAAGAGGTGGATACCGATACCACTAGAGCACTCTCACCCTGGTGGGGTTCAAGCCAACAACACCTTGGGTAAGAGGTGGATACCGATACCACTAGAGCACTCTCACCCTGGTGGGGATCAAGCCAACAACACCTTGGGTAAGAGGTGGATACCGATACCACTAGAGCACTCTCACCCTGGTGGGGATCAAGCCAACAACACCTTGGGTAAGAGGTGGATACCGATACCACTAGAGCACTCTCACCCTGGTGGGGATCAAGCCAACAACACCTTGGGTAAGAGGTGGATACCGATACCACTAGAGCACTCTCACCCTGGTGGGGATCAAGCCATCAACCTCTTGGGTAAGGGGCCAACACCTATACCACAAGACCACTCCCAACCAGGCTGGGATCAACCCACAACCTCTTCCATGAGCGGCAGACACCTAAAGCACTAGACCACTCTCACCCTGGTGGGGATCAAGCCATCAATCTCTTGAGTAAAAGGCCTACACCAATACCACTAGACCACTCTCACCTTGGTGGGGATCAAGCCATCAATCTCTTGAGTAAGAGGCCGACACCGATACCACTAGACCACTCTAACCCTGGTGGGGATTAAGCCATCAACCTCTTGGGTAAGAGGCCGACAACTTTACCACTAGAGCACTCTCTTCCTGGTTGGGATCAACCCACAACCTCTTGCGTGAGAGGCAGAACCTAAACCACTAGACCACTTTCACCCTGGTGGGGATCAAGCCATCAACCTTTGGGTAAGAGGCCTACACAGATACCATTAGAGCACTCTCACCCTGGTGCGGATCGAGCCATCAACCTCTTGGGTAAGGGGCCAACACCTTTACCACTAGAGCACTTTCAACCTGGCTGGGATCAACCCACAACCTCTTGCATGAGCAGCAGACACCTAAAGCACTAGACCACTTTCACCCTGGTGGGGATCAAGCCATCAACCTTTGGGTAAGAGGCCTACACAGATACCACTAGAGCACTCTCACCCTGTTGGGGATCAAGCCATCAACCTCTTGGGTCAGCGGCTGACACTGATACCACAAGACCACTCTCACCCTGGTGGTGATCAAGCCATCAACCTCTTGGGTCAGCGGCTGACACTGATACCACAAGACCACTCTCACCCTGTTGGTGATCAAGCCATCAACCTCTTGGGTAATCGGTTGACACTGATACCACAAGACCACTCGAAACCTAAAGGGGATCAAACCAAAACCACTTTGGTGAAAGGCCGACACTTATGCGCTAGACCACTCTAAATCACAACCTATTGGATAAGAGACTGAAACCTATACCACTAGACAACCCCCAACCTGTAGTGGGGATCAAACCCACAACCTCTTGGGTAAGAAAAGAACATCTATAAAATCACTAGTCTTAAACCACTCTCCTCTCGGTGGGGATCGAACTAACAACCTGATTGAAGAGAGAAGGACACCTAAACCACTAGACCACTCTCAACCTGGTCAGAACAAAACATACAACCCCTTGGAAAAGAGAATGACACCTATAAAATTACTAGTCTTAGATCATCCCAAATCATCTATTATTTCATTTTCAAGATACTAAAGAGAAATTACATAAATTGCATAATATAAAACATAAAGATCTACATAGCCATTAGGTGGGATGAAAATGCTTGCTTACCACGTGGTTCAAACATCTGTGACTGAATAAATCAGTGAGAAACTCATATCATTATACTCGAAAGATTAATAACATATCTATAATTAAAGAACCATTGGTAAATGAATAGGCCATTTTACAAGTGTACTTTAAAACAGCAATATTGATCAGATCAATAGAATAGATCCGTATGAAGTAATTAAAAAATAGATTGATATAAGAGGAATAATGTACAGAACTTAATCCCTTATAAAATTTCATGCTAAAACACTGAATCCAAGGTTTATAAATTGGCTTTCTTTTACTTTTGAAAATGAGAAATATCTTTCACCCCCCGCTCTCCCCAGATAAATCCAAATATTTACCCATGCTGGAAATCCTTATCTCGCCCATGGGCAAAGTACCTTTTACATTTTTACTTTTTTGTTTAACTAAAGTGGGGGAAAAAGCATCAAAGATGGCCGCTTGTGTAGGTGTTCTGTGGAAACTGGGTAAAGCTTGTTTACACAAAACACCCTATGCTTGGGTCAAGCCCAAGCTGCCATGGAAGATACTTATAGTCCTTAAATTTTGATCTGACCCTTCAGCTTAATGCCTGCATGTCCTAAAGTTGGCAGGGTTTTTACCCTTAATAACCTAGGGCTCTTTATCCGCATCTTCCCCTTAAAAATGCCTTTTAAAAAGCAGTTGAGTATGCTTGGTACTTCAAACAGATGCCAGGGTAAGCTTGTGGAAGACAACATGTCAGATCTGTCAGGGTGCACAGGTACGATTGTTTAAAACTTAGTTAATTTTAACAACCTTGTTAACATCATCGTGGTTAACTTTCAATTCTGTATTGCTCTGGAAGATGATGATGATTAATTTGTATAATGGATATATGTCACTTCGCTTAAGCCTATGTCACATCGCTTAAGCCTATGTCCCATTGCTTAAGCCTATGGCACTAAGCTTGAGCCTATGTCACATTGCTTGAGCCTATGTCACATTGCTTGAGCCTATGTCACATTGCTTGAGCCTATGTCACATTGCTTGAGCCTATGTCACATTGCTTAAGCCTATGTCCCATTGCTTAAGCCTATGTCACTAAGCTTGAGCCTATGTCACGAAGCTTGCGCCCATGTATCTGCCATGCTTAAAGTTTGTCACGAAGCTTGCGCCCATGTATCTGCCATGCTTAAAGTTTGTCACGAAGCTTGCGCCCATGTATCTGCCATGCTTAAAGTTTGTCACGAAGCTTGCACCCATGTATCTGCCATGCTTAAAGTTTGTCACGAAGCTTGCACCCATGTATCTGCCATGCTTAAAGTTTGTCACGAAGCTTGCACCCATGTATCTGCCATGCTTAAAGTTTGTCACGAAGCTTGCGCCCATGTATCTGCCATCCTTAAAGGGTGACATGAAAAAAAAGGTAAAAGCAGTAAACAAACCATCAATCTCAGAGTAATGTTCCCCTGTCTGAGGCCCCTGGCTACTGGTTCCTGGCTTGGGCTTCACAACCCCATCTCCTGAACTTCCATCAACCTGCAGGGAAACAGTTACAGGTAAAGTGAGGCACAAGTGGGACACAAAAACCTTTAATATTGGAGTAAGAAGGTGCAATCCTTCTATTGGTTAAACTGTTAATCTCTTACACGAAAGATTGTGCATTTGATCCCCACAACGGATAATGTTCCCTTGACCTCTCAAAAAGCACACCAGGGAACAACTTAGATACAACTTAAATTTAATTAAGAGTAGAATCTGAGTGTTATAATTAGGCTGTAAAATAACTGGCGAATAGACTGATAAAATAACTAGGGTTTTAGCCAGGGTCTAAAAATGACAGGGTGATGCAGAAAAGGGACAGGGTACAGAGGGATAAAAAGGTACATTGTATTGGCCAGTAAATGATTAAAGAATTATGAATTTCATAGCAAACGTTAGAAAATGTGCGCATTTGAAGTAAAATAATGTTTCAACTTAAATGTAAAGTTTGTTTGAATTCATAATTAAATTTCAAGTTTTAATCAAAACAAAATGAATATTCTATTGTCTTGAGCATTTAATTCTTTGAAGGCAGGAGAGTGCACATTTTGGTCTTCATGAGGGTAGAAGAGTGCTTCCAAAATGACAGGGTGCAGCACCCTTCTATAACGCTCTAGCTAAAACCCTAAATAACTGAGGCATATGTTAGTATAAGGATAAGAATTACATTGAAAACTGCCCCAGTTCTGGTTTTCAGCCAGGAAACAAGACTTGAGAATGAACCTTATCAGCTTGCAGTTGTCTTCTCAATCGCGATCAAATATATTTATGGTATAGTAAACTATAATGGAGTAGTTTCCCTTGATGTGCTTAAAGTGACACTCTTATTTAAAATCAAAACATACACATGTATAACAAACCTAAATTTTAAGTGATAAACCTTTAACTACTTACAAATTAATGTATGTATGAAAAATATTAATTTCTGATAACAAGATTGTAACTACCCTGTATGTATTTCATAGATGAAAACGCAAAATTATTAAATGATTGGTGAATGCTAAAAGATTTACAATGATTTACTTATGTCACATAGGGTAGAAATACTGTGTTTTCTGCACCTATCTTTCAAATTAAACTCGGTATCCTTCATAAGAACCATTGTTTTTGACATTAATTTTATCATTTTTGAAATATTTAAACAATTAAATTAATTGTGGTAAATCTGATTTGGGAGTAAGAGTGCATCTTTAACATTATTTCCATATATGAAGCCTGAGCATAACTAATTAATAGAATTAGTATGTTTTCAGTGGATACCAATACACATACATAGGTATACATCGAGGACATTGTACTTGTCCTAGTACATGTATATCAGATATTTCTAACCCTGATTTATAACTGTTATTTGAATTAACAATCCCAAGAAGTCATATTTCCTGGCTTATATAAGATTTTGGCATCTCTGTTTGTTTTTTTCAATCAGAAGGCAGAATATCTACCAGCCTGATTACGCTAATCATAATATTAGTTGGCACGGTCTAATTGATTAAAGACTTACAGTGGCATACAGGTTGTCAACCTCGGAGACATACTCGTACGTGTTCCTGGCAGCCCTCTCATTCATACTGGCCAGCGACTCGCGTACACTCAGCTTGTTGTATGGCGGCTCTTTCTTCTGACCTGGGAATGTCAAACAATATAAATCATTAGGTGGCCCACATGTTTTAGTCTGTTAGTTATTACAAGGGCAATCTATGTTTTCATGCACAAAATTTGGTAGATAATTTGATGATTTATAAGGCATAAAACAAATGAGTTTCTTTCTGGTTACAGCATGAAATGAACATACCTCGGTATTAAAGGACTTTACTCTTTTTCTCTCTTTTTTTGGTATTGGCCTTAGTATAAGTGTAAAATTAATGGGCATGTGACTTTGGACTTGATTTAACTTGAACACTCCAATTCAATCCCAATTTATCTACAAGTACGATAAACTGACATGTGTGTCTTGTGTTACTAATTTTACCAAAAGCAAATCAAAATTTGATCATACCAATCTGACTTCCACTGTCTGAAGTAGATCCCTGTCTAGTGAGAGCCAAGGTGTTGTAATGGTCACTTTCCAATGACCCATCTCCGTTCTCACTGTCATCATAGTCCCTTGGGGGCTCAGGAGGTACTGTAGGCTCATTATTTTGGTCCCTGGAGGTCTGGCCTTGACCTTCACTTGTTCTTGAACTTAGACCTTGGGCTGAACTTATAAGGCTAACAGGGTGTGATGTTTGATTTTGAATGCCAAAATCATGTTCACGCCCTCTAGAAACAGGATTTTGCCCAGAAGGTGAAGCCCCTTGAGTTGTAACTATGTGTCCTTGAACAACATTACCATGACCTTGACCTAAATTCGCATTCCTTGCACTATCAGTTCCAGAGGTTGCCGCACCAGAGTTTCTACCAGTATTTGAACTGCCAGCTCCTGAGCCTACCGATATGGTGCTAATATTTCTGACTTTCTTAACAGTAGAGTACTGATTACTCGGTAAATCTTCTCTAGCAGTAAAAGGAGGTAACTTTGGTGGTACAGGATTTGAAACTTGTGAGCTTGCAGTGGCACCAATGGGACCTGGTTTTGCAGGGTCTGTATTTCTTCCCTGCGCAGTTGGTTTGTTAACCTTTGCATAT
The DNA here is from genome assembly GCF_026914265.1 of Mya arenaria. Classification (NCBI taxonomy): domain Eukaryota; kingdom Metazoa; phylum Mollusca; class Bivalvia; order Myida; family Myidae; genus Mya; species Mya arenaria. The sequence goes on along the minus strand of NC_069131.1, from coordinate 60,555,433 downwards.
TCCACTTCTTCTAGTTTATTCACAGTTGCGTAGTCATCTTCACCATATTCAGGACAAACTTCACCCTCAGCAGCGCCTACGCCATCATCCAACACTTTGTTGTATGGATCGTCTATCTCAGTGTCCCCTACTCTTGCATATGGATCAGTCTGATTGGAAACATTTCTCTCTTCATCAATTGTAACAGTATTGTATGGATCAAAGACTGCTCCTTTAAAACTATTATTCTGAGATTTCTTCTGCCGTCCTGCTGACCTTGGGTTACCAGTTTCATCCAAGATATCATTGTATGGATCAAGATCATCTTCCTCTTTGACAGTATTGTACGGATCATCTCCTAGTGAGACTTTAATTTTATTGTAAGGATAATCTTTGATTTTGTTATATGGGGGATCATCCCCTTTTGCAGCTGAACCAGTGCCATTGTCTTTGATTTTGTTGTACGGTGGATCTGTTTCTTTGATTTTGTTATATGGATCATCGTAGCTATCTGTTTTCTGAGCGGGTGAATGGGATGATGAATTTGGTTGAGATTTTTTTGGACTTTTATCCTGTGAGGTAGAATGTATTGATATTGATATCACTGACACTTTGCTCGGCACTGTTTCATAGTCATCTGCTTTAACTTCAGCATAATCATTCTCATTAAATTTACCCTTTGCATGCTTGATATGTTCTTTGCCATTTTCTAGCACTACATGGTCATAATCTGACCTTGGTCGGACTTTTTTCTTCCCTGATTCCTCTAAATGATCATAGTCATCATTACCCCCAGACTTCTCATTTTCTTTCAATTGTTTCTGCCTTATGGGAACAACACTGTCAACAGAAAGAATAGCTCTCGGGTTTCTAGGTGAAGTCCTTAAACTAGACATGTCAGGAGACTTGTTTGATGAACCATTTGCAGGAATTTCTGGTAATTGGGTATGGGAGTGAGTTCCAGGCCTTGGAAAGCTCTCCAGTGTGGATGTAGAAGATTTCCCTGAAGGAGGTACCTCTGGTAGGTATGAGTGATGTCCCCTGTCAGCCTATAAAAATAAATGGGTAACTGGGTATGAGAGTGAGTTCAAGGCCTTGGAAAGCTCTTCAGTGTGGAGATGGAAAATCAACCTGGAGGAGGTATGTATGATAGGTATGAGTGATGTCCCCTGTCACCCTATACATATAACTAGGTAACTGAGTATGAGAGTGAGTTCAAGGCCTTGGAAAGCTCTTCAGTGTGGAGATGGAAAATCAACCTGGAGGAGGTATGTATGGTAGGTGGGAGTGATGTCCCCTGTCACCATATACATATAACTAGGTAATTGAGTATGAGAGTGAGTTTCAGGCCTTGAAAAGTTCTTCAGTGTGGAGATGGAAAATCAACCTGGAGGAGGTATGTATGGTAGGTGGGAGTGATGTCCCCTGTCACCCCATAAATAAAACCAGGTAATTGCGTATGAGGGTGAGTTTCAGGCCTTGGAAAGCTCTTCAATGTGGGGGTGGAAGATCTAGCTAACTGGTAGATGAGAGTGATGACCCCTGTCACCCTATAATGCACAGTGCAGTATTGAATACATTAGAATTCTGAAAAAGGTACAGTATATTATGTCATATATTTGACTAGATTAAAACATTCTAGATTCTTGTCATTTGAGTTTAACAGGTTAATATGTTTCATATTCTTATACTTGGGAGTTACTTTTAATCAAGGGATATAACTTGATGATTATGAAATCAATAGTTGAACGGTGGATCTGTTTCTTTGAAATTGGTGTTTCTATACATGTGCATATTGTCATTGGTAACACATGAATCTTTTTTTCATGTCAATATTTTTAACAGTAATTGAGTTATGAAAAAAGTTAAAGCTACTTCAAGTTGAAACATACGTTAATGCAGGATCCAACCAATGTCATCAAGGCTATGACATAGCTGAAAACCAGATGAGCTTAAAATGAGGGCAAATCTAACCATAAAGAACCTATATGTTACCAAATTTAACATAAATTTCAAACAATGCAGTCACTGTGACCATCAAAACAAACGTCCTAATAATTTTAACCCACCTGTTGTATGTGCCTCTCAGCAGGCTGGGTTAGGGACTTGTGACCGTTGGACATGGGAATATCCGGGAGTTCTCTACTTGTGGCTGGTCTAGGAGAGGACCCGGTACTGGCCCCACTACGTCTGTCTACCTTCCTGGAATAGAAACATAGGTTACAATCAGCGAATGGGTGAAATCATTCACAACCAGGGGATACAAATATGTGTTATCTGTTACAGCAAGGGTCAGATATCTGTTAAAGGAGGAGAATATAGCTGTAACAGCTATTCCACACCTTGGGGGAATATCTGATACAGCAAGGGGGATAATCTGTTGGCCTTTCTATTAAAGGGGGAAATAGTTGTCAGGAAGGAACATCTGTTCATTCCAGGCGGGAATCTGTTACAGCAAGGGGGAAAAGCTTTTACAGCAAGGGCGAATAGCTTTTACAGTAAGGGGGATATCTGATATAGCAAGGGGAAATAGCTGTTACAGCAAGGAGAATAGCTTTTACAGTAAGGGGGGATATCTGATATAGCAAGGGGGAATAGCTGTTACAGCGATGGGGAATAGCTTTTACAGTAAGGGGATATCTGATATAGCAAGGGGAAATAGCTGTTACAGCAAGGAGAATAGCTTTTACAGTAAGGGGGGATATCTGATATAGCAAGGGGGAATAGCTGTTACAGCAATGGGGAATAGCTTTTACAGTATGGGGGAATATCTGATACAGCAAGGGGCAATAGCTGTTACAGCAAGGGAAATAGCTTTTACAGCAAAGGGGAATATCTTATATAGCGAGGGGGAATAGTTGTTTCAGCAAGGGGGAATAGCTGTTACAGCAAAGGGAATAGCTAATTGTAAAAAAAAAACAAAAACAAGAGGGCCAAATGGCCCTGAATCGCTCACCTGTCATATATTGCACATTGGTTTGATAAGAAATCTGGATGGTTCAAAGTAGTTAAGGTTTTTTAGGAGTCTGGGTCATTTTTTACCCCAATGGCAAAGTTTGGGCAATAAAGGTAGAGGTCCACTTAATGATGTATTATGCCAAATAGCTCTAGTCCTTGTGAATACGGAGAGAATTATTTTTAATGCTTCTATTATATACAAATATTGAAAACCTAAGCCTATGAACACGGGGCGTGGCCAATTTTGACCCCAGGGCTAAAGTTTGAACAATCTTAATAGTGGTCCAATAAACGATGCTTCATACCAAATATCTAAGGCCTTCGCCTTTTGGTTTCGGAGAAGAAGATTTTTTAAGTTTTCATCATATACATATATAAGGAAACCCATGACCGCCCGGATGGGGCAATTTTTTGACCCCAGGGCCAAAGATTGAACAATATTGGTACAAGTCAACTATATGATATATCATGCCAAATATCTAAGCTCTTGTCACTACTTGATTTTACGTGTGTATCTATATATGTATATTTGTTATTAATTGTTGTATGTGGCCCATATTGAAAATTGGTATGTGTACTAAATATGTTATCCAGGTTAAATTAAGACGTTACTTGTCTTTGTGAGTTCGGAGAAGATTTTTTAAGTTTTCACTATAACACATATAGAGAAAACCCATCAGCCCCGGGGTGTGGCCAATTTTGACCCTAGGGCCATAATTTGAACAAATTTTGTAGAGGTCCATTAGACGATGAATCATGCCAAATATCTAAGCTCTAAGCCACGTAAGTTCAGAGGAGATGATTTTTGAAGTTTTCACTATAAACATATAGAGAAAACCCATGACCCCCCAAGGGAGCGGGGCCAATTTTGACCCCAAGGCCATAATTTGAACAATCTTTGTAGAGGTCCACTAGACGATGAATCATGCCAAATATCTAAGCTCTAGTCCAAGTAAGTTCAAAGGAGAAGATTTTTGAAGTTTTAACTATAAACATATAGAGAATACCCTAACCCTCCGGGGCGGGGCCAATTTTGACCCCAAGGCCATAATTTGAACAATCTTTGTAGAGGTCCACTAGACGATGAATCATGCCAAATATCTAAGCTCTAAGCAACGTAAGTTCAGAGGTGATTTTTGATTTATTTCACTATAAACATATAGAGAAAACCCATGACCCCCCGGGGGCGGGGCCAATTTTGACCCCAGGGCCATAATTTGAACAATCTTGGTAGAGGTCCACTAGACGATGAATCATGCCAAATATCTAAGCTCTAGTCCAAGTAAGTTAAGAGGAGAAGATTTTTGAAGTATTAACTATAAACATATCAAGTATACCCATGACCGCCCAAGGGTGCGGGGCCAATTTTGACCCCAAGGCCATAATTTGAACAATCTCTGTAGAGGTCCACTAGACGATGAATCATGCCAAATATCTAAGCTCTAGTCCAAGTAAGTTCAAAGGAGAAGATTTTTGAAGTTTTCACTATAAACATATAGAGAAAACCCATGACACCCCGGGGCGGGCCAATTTTGACCCCAAGGCCATAATTTGAACAATCTTTGTAAAGGTCCACTAGACGATAAATCATGCCAAATATCTAAGCTCTAGTCCAAGTAAGTTCAGAGGAGAAGATTTTTGAAGTTTTAACTTTATAAACATATAGGGAATACCCATGACTCCCCGGGGCAGGGCCAATTTTGACCCCAGGGCCATAATTTGAACAATCTTTGTAGAGGTCCACTAGACGATGAATCATGCCAAATATCTGAGCTCTAGGCCAAGTAAGTTCAGAGGAGAAGATTAATTGAAATTTTCACTATTAACATATAGAGAAAACCCATGACCCCCCGGGGCGGGCCCAATTTTGACCCCAAGGCCATAATTTGAACAATCTTTGTAAAGGTCCACTAGACGATGAATCATGCCAAATATCTAAGCTCTAGTCCAAGTAAGTTCAGAGGAGAAGATTTTTGAAGTTTTCACTATAAACATATAGAGAAAACCCATGACCCCCCGGGGCGGGGCCAATTTTGACCCAAGGGCCATAATTTGAACAATCTTGGTAGAGGACCATTTGGTGATCCTACCAACCATATATCAACGGCCTAAGCCTTGTGGTTTGGGAGAAGAAGATTTTTAAAGTTTTTCCTTTTGGTTGCCATGGCAACCAGAGTTCTGCATGGAATTGAATTCTTTGAACAACTTTGATAGAAGACCACCCAAGGAACATCCCTATGAAGTTTTATTAATATTGGCCCAGCGGTTAAGGAGGAGATGTCTTTTAAGTAAATTGTTGACGGACGACGCACGACGCACTACGCACGACGGACGCCGGACAAAAGGCGATCACAAAAGCGCACCTTGTCACAAAGTGACAGGTGAGCTAAAAATAAAGATCATTAATTTGCCAAATCTGATCGTCCAGCTTATTCACTAAAATGCATTTTACATGAAACAAAAGATACAATATTACAATATGTCTTCTAATCGCCAATGTATCAGAAACATGTGGATGATTGAATAAAGGTTGTTAAGAGAAAAAGCAGTGATTATAAATGGCTGTACAAAGTTTCTATGAAAGTGAAGACAGACATTTCAAACTCTGAAGTGCGGTCAAAATTTTGATGAGACTGTTGAATGTGACATTAACCTTTGACCAACTGATATCAAACAAAAGGGGTAATCTAATGGTCAAGAGCAGTCTATGCCTGAAGTTTAACCTTCTGCTTTTTTCTATACAAAGGGCAAAACGATCACACCCTTCGTAAAAGCGATTAACTTGCTGTATACAAAAACAGTCAAAGTCTTATTGTTATTAACAACAAATCATTTACAATGGCGGATAATTCTCACTGTTTTCAATTGTTTAACCTGTTTAATAATTAAAATTTATCTGACTGACAAAGTGGGTCATTAGTTATGGTTCATATCGCTGTTTTCCTACAGGTTATGATGACAGTGACATACATAAGCACCCAGTTATTTCCATGAAAGCAGATTGCCGAATTGAGCGTTACAATGAAAATGTACTACATCATCACCTTTTTTTTTTCAGGTACCAGCGATTAACTGACCTAGCAGCTAAAGGACTGAAACCATTTCGGCGATCAATTTTATTTTTTTTTTTTTTTTGGGGGGGGGGGGGGGGGGCTCATAGCCCTTTGAAGGGTTCAACGGGGGTGATTCTATATTATTATTTTTTGGTCACTGGAGAAGGAAGGTAATGAAGCAGCCATTTATGCAAGCTGACAGCCACTTCTGGTGACCATTAGGGCAGGTTCATCTGTACTAGTTTCATATCTATATGTATCCATTGTTGTCATGAAATCCTGACATTTACTTCTATCATTGATGCATAAAATGGCTATTGAACCTTTTTCTTAAGAGGCATTGTAATGTAACCAGTACGTTTCATTAGAATTTTATCCTTTCTTTAGTTAAAAGCTAGCTGTCAACATGAAATATTTCTCTTAAGTAAATATGGTAGTATTTATTCTTCCTTATTCAGATACTCCAATCATATGAACATCTTACATAATCTTGTTGAATGTTTTCAATGGTAAAATGTTTTCAATTGTCAGTTAAGTTTTTTCATCTTGTAACACAGTAAATTGGCCATGACACTTCAAAACTAATTGCCCATAACTAGTCAACTGGTTACTCAAAAAAACTCAAGTATAATAATTGCATCTATTTAACATAACTTCCTTGTATGGTTAACAAAAATATCTACCCTTATTTCTTTGTGATAATGTAAATTTCAATGGGACATAAACTTCTTATTCAAAGGCAAGCATCTGGGCTACATAATGTTTAAATATACATATTAGATTATAAGCATCTTCCATGGCGAGTCGACTGTTAGATATGTTCATTCCATCCCGAACCTAGGATGTTTAACCTCATTTCGGCAGAATACCCTGTGCAAGATTTGGGATGGACCTATCTTACACCAGCAGCCATGGTAGATGCTTTTTCTCCCATCTCCGTTAAACAAAATAAAATTAAAACAAGAGCTGTCGTAAGACAGCGCGCTCGACTACCTCGCTTTGACTTAGAAGTTAATACAAATATGATGTAATATGTGCCTGTCAAAAGCAATAAAAAAAATCAAATTAAAGTAAACAAGTATCACAATGTGACAAAACCAGGTTTTTAATGATTGGCAGTAGAGATCCAATTTCAACTGCTTTTTTCTATTTTTTTGTAACAGTGAGCAAGATCCTAGGGGCCCCAAACACTATCCCATGGAAGTCCACCATAACATAAACTATTCTTACATATCAAGTTTGGTCACAGTATGTCAACCATAACTAAAGTTATTCTGTTCCAAACAGTAATCTATTTTCAATAACAGTGACCATGACCCTAGGAGGCAAACACAATGCAATGAAAGCTCTCCATAAACTTGTCATGTATACCAAGTTTGGTCACACTATATATATATAATGTTAACCTTTACTTGAGTTATTCAGTACTAACCATATATCTATTTTTAGTAACAGTGAACTTGACCTAGACCATAACTCTTAGGGCCCAAAACACAATCTCATGAAAGGTCTCTATAAACTCTTAAAAAAAAACATGTTTGGTCACAATATGTCGACCCTTGTTATTCAATTCCAACCATTTTTCTATTAAAAGTAACTTGACCTTGACCTTAATAGTAGTATAGCCCTCCTTATTCTTTAAATAGTCAAGCTAAACATGTATTCTTTCGCTGAAACTCTTTTAAGCGTAGTGAATATAATTCACGTATATTTCCAGCATGGCCACATATTAGGATCTACTGATCTGGAGCAGGAGAAATATCAATGCTACTTAGATGAGCAAAGTTTTATTCCTGATTTCAAGATATTTACTCAGTTCAAACAACCAATGTATATATATAATGACCTACAAGTGCTTATTATTTAAAAAAACACACACCCAGACAATAAATAGTATATCAACAAAGTAATATACAAACACAAATATCTGAGTCATTCATTACACATCACATTCACACACAAAAATAAACTGAAGGATTCTTTTTCAAGAAAATGAAATAGTTCAGTCCTCATGTATTGCAAATTTCCACACATATGAGTATACTACATTAAAATCACGTTCACAAATAGAAGGAATCTTTTCCAACAAAATGTAATGGTTAAGTCCTCATGTATTGCAAACAATGTAGCAAATAAGTAACAAATTCAGCATATAAATTCTGCCAAATGCATTCAATGTTTACAGTAAGTCCATGTTTACTTCATATTCCTCATCAGTCTCTTTAACAAAACCTTTCATGGTGAACTCAGTCTCCCCCACTAACAACTTCTCTACACTATGTACCACATCAGGCCATCCATGAGGGGGAGGCTGTATGGTGATCCTACCAACTCTCTCACACTCATCCTCCAGGCAGCAGTACCTGGGATTAGGCCTGGGAGACCACCACAATGATATAGGCCACACCAGCGGTTTTCTCTCTGGATTTTTGAAGGTGCTATAGGAAGGGTTAGAGAACTCTTGCTGGTGCTGCAGGAGCTGACCTCGCTCTATTAGCTTGTGAAACACACGTAAACACCAAGTCTCAACATCAAGAATGTACTTAAACACTTCTGGATGCTCTCCTTCTACAAACAGTTCAATACGACCAAGCCCATATGTGAATCTCGCCCTCCTCTGGATGATGTTTCTGGGCTTCAGTCCCATCATTACAGCCCCCTTCATCACTGCCAGTCTCCCATCTTCTACCATCACAGTGGTCAGTTGGGGAAATACTTGCTGTATCCTTTCTCTCACATAAGGTGACTCAGAGTAACCACCAACTAGCAGCAGACTGGTGATATTGTCATGAGGACAGCCACACAGAATCTCCTTCAGTCTTTCTATTATAACTAGGGATGCAAACGAATGGCAAAAGTGATATTCGAATTTTCGGTAATTCTTTCGATCGAATATTCGAATATTTGAACACCAAAATGAACCTTTAAGAATTGTAGTAAAATATTATTATTCACTAAAGTAATAGTGGGGGCCCTGTTACCCATTCCTGGTCGTATTCGGTACACGCGACGAACCCTTATTGTTCCACAAATTAGCCTCTGAATTTCCCATTTACAAAATATATCCCAAGAAAAAGCAATATATCTTTAACAAAAAAACAAACCTCTGCGTTCATTTTTGTAAAAAATGCAAAATAAGATCAGGGAATTGCGATTGTCCCGGTTAAATGACGATATGCGCCAACGTGGGACTTGCAGCCTCGTTCTGGGATTGATGTTTACGAAATATATTTATAGAAAACGACACCATGTCTAAACGTCGCTTTTGTCTTAGGTATTGTACAACAATACAGGACATATATCCTTAAACGTTAAACCATACACCTTCAGTTAATTTTTGTACGCAAGAGCGTTATATTGAAAACATGGAAACAGTAACTAGCACATGTCCTTCGTATCATCAAGGCGATTTGAGCAATATCGCCAAGCTTGATTAGCAGTGAAGACAAAACATTGGTATAAAGGCCGATCTCTTAAACCCTTAATTGGCATGGTCATTTAAATGTACCCAAAATAATTGGAATGTGTTTTATGTCACTTGTCTAACAGCCAGTAAATGCAAAATTACGGGGACTGTTTATAGTTCCCGGCGATATATCCGATATGACGCGTGTATAGTGTCATCAAGTTCACACCTATGGCATTAGGGGTCGTTGTAAAAACAAGACAGACGAAGATGACAGTTGTAGGCAAAAAGTGTATTAATTTATTATTTCAACAAAAACATCGAATATTCGAATACCTATTTTGACATTCGAATACCAAACGTTCGATCGAATATTCAAATATTCGAATATTCGTTTGCATCCCTAATTATAACGTCCACAGAACTATCGAAGAACTACTTCACAACAGAATGGTTCAGGGTAAGACGACGACCAGTAATCCTGTACTGCACACGGTCTTTATACATTGAATCTTTGATCATTTCTTGAATAGTTTCACCATTATCATTTTCCACCAAGGTAACAAAGTCATAATCCAGTGGTAATGTAATTCTATTTGAACTATTAGAAAATGTGCTCTTTTTGGCTTCAACTGACTTGATAAAATCCTGATATGAATGTGTAAATTTGGTTCTAAATTCATCAAGTGCTGGAGCCCCAAACAAGCTCACAAAGAACTGTTCAATTTCAAAGTTCACTTTTGAGCCCCCAGCATATTCCCCCGTTGCTCTGTTCACAGAGTCTTCTACCATCAAGGATTTCATGGACACAAATATCAATGGTTCCTCCCCCAAGGTCAGCTAAAATGTACTTGTGTCCAACTGGAAACTTCTCTGTTGACCAGTCCTCTCTCAACTTAAGTGGCTTATCAATGGCAAACAAAGCACCTGCCTCCGGTTCTAAAACCAGGCGGACGTTTTCCATCCCTCCATTTGTAGCCGCTTCTCGCATGAACTGCCTGGCAGAATCTGTCCAAATGGCCGGTATTGATAGCATCCATAGGATTAGCTTTGAAGGTTTGTTTTGAATGCCTTGATCACTTTTAACTTGGCCAACATGTTCCATAACTTTTGTGTGGAAATACTGTAGGACAACGATGTAAACATCCATCGCTTTCATTTCCTTACCAGTTTGATCAAGGAGAGTTGTTTCCCTTGAAAGTTTCTTTCCTTCGTACAATTTCATTTTAAAATGATGGAAGAAGTAGTGTGACTTATGTCCATCTGCTTCTAAATCTGCATAGTTTTCTAGAGCCTGTTTACCGAAGGCTTTGAAATTTCTACCTGGGTCAAGGAGCACACAGGTTGGTTCCCTCTCCTCTCCTATGGCTGTATAGAAGGAGGTCGGATCACTGGTGAACATGAAGGCATAGCCACTGTATGTGGTCCCAAAGTCTATTCCTACAATCACTGCAGCGCCCTGGTTGAGTTCTGATAGAGACATGCTGCCTAATCCCTTCGCTAATTTTTCTGCCATTTTAAGGTAGGCCACAGAAGTTACCAGTCTGAAGGCTCTACTTTATAGTTGAAGAAATGTATTTGTTAATGGCTATAGTTGAAGAAATGTATTTGTTAATGGCTATCAAATGTCTGGTAAGATGTATGCTAATTAAAGATCATAGATTTAGATTATAGTTCTTCCATTCTAACCTAACAAAGCCAATCATATTTACTATTGTTTAAATCTTACATGAAATGAATGTTAATCATTTACTTCCTGGATATTTTAATTTACTCAATATTTAAAGTTTATATTTAAGATAAGATATTTAAGACAAGTCAACTCATTAAAATGCTGACTCAATGAACTCCAGTTTAAATTGAAGTTATTTTGTAAGTGCATTGGTCTCTTTGTGAGTCTTTTGGTCAACTGTTTGGGCTGACTGTTAAACAGAAAAACAGATTAATATGCAAATCCTTGTCATTACTGAATAGCAACAACATTGTTACATCCAATATTATAATTCAAGTAAAAACACATGAACTCTAAATTTAAGAATTATCAAATGCAGGCAATTTTTTCCCATTCTTACAGAATTCGATACTTTCAAATTTTCATTATTTCTGATTTGGCTATAATTTATTCCATGAATAAATCATAAGAACTTATTGACTGTTCAAATAAAAAAAAACTTCATTAAATTAATTTGAAACGCAATATGAGTTTAGAATAAAGGAATGATAATTATAATACTAAGACTTAGATTATATACATAATTTTGTTGCGAATTAGAATTTTGAATTTCTTTTTCTTACTCATTTTTTGCAAAATGTATCTATAATGAATTGTTAATTTCCAACTAACACTAAAATAATAAATAACTTTTAAAGTCAAGTTTAAAACTTTTTCCTGAGTTATAACTTAACTATTTTCAAAAAATTCTTTGTAATCTCCATCATCAAATACAAATGGTCTAATTACCGTAAATAACTGGTAATAAGATGATAGGGGTTATAAGACGCAGGCAAAAAATTCTGTGAAAAACTCGAGAATAAAACTTTAATCTATGTTTTGGGTTTTAGGACCCATAGAAAAAATGTTAAAGTCATCTGCTACCAACAGCCACCATGTTTGTTGACAGTGACGAAATTTTTGTTTTTCGTGAAATTGGCGATTGGTTATTTTAAACCAAGCAATACTTCTACATAGCAAAATATTCTTTCTGACAGTACTATGTCGTAATGTCGTAAACGATCACCTGTCGAGAATGAAAAGTTTTGTAAAGCAAAAACCTTATATTGTACGTGTTTGTTCTCAAAATGTTAACATCTACAGGAAAGTATAAAGAACGCGGCAAACTGAGTAAAAACAAGACTATTATCGCAACAGTTTGTACTATTCAGGTAATATAGTTAAACTGCTTAAAGGTAGTGCAAGTTTTTCTCACCTTTTTATACCACTGACAAAAAATATTTCGACAGTGCACAGCTATGCTTCTTTACATGCATGTTTAATTATTGTTTTATACAAAATAACATTGAATAATTTTATTCGTACAATAATGTAAATTTAAGATAATTAACATTTTACAATACACCGTATCCCGATCTTCAACTGCCGTTTAAACTCGTATAAACTCGATCAAGATGACGCGAGTGACATCCCTTTCTGCATAAATCTAAACAAACTAGTTTTTTCACCATTTATTTCTCTGACGAGCCAATTTTGGCCTGAAATGGACCTCAGAAAAAAAGTCAAGAGCTTGTTACTGGTTGTAGGATGCAGGCATTTTTTTACATCGAAATCTGAGGGGAAAAAGTGTGTCTAATAACCAGTCATTTACGTTAAGCAATTGAAAGCCATTAGTGCAACATATTGTGTTGAATTTCAACCAAGAATTCTCAAATTATAACAAGTCCTATCACTGATTTGAGCAAATGCCATCTGATCTCAGAAAATATTATTATACATAGTCAAACCTTCTGATTTAAAATGTCATGTCTTCTACAAGAAAACTTAATAAAACAAGAGCTGTCTCAGAGACAGCGCACTCGACTATTCCGCCGCTTTTCGGTGTACGGATTGAAAAGTTTTGGCGAAACATGCATGGATCACTGTTAGATTAGATTTCAATGCAATACATGATGTGCTGAGATATTTACATAAATTGAATGGAAAATATTTGAGGTGGTACACAAACTTTAACATAAATTCTAAGTCGAAAAAGGGGCATAAATTTGTCAAAATGCTTAATAGAGTTACCTCCTCCTGTTTACAGGTTGGGGGCATGATGGTGAACAAGTGTGCAAAGTTTCAAAGCCAGATGTCAATGGACTTTGAAAATATTTGAGGTGGTACGCAAACTGTAACGTAAATTGTAAGTAGAAAAACGGGTATAATTTTGTCAAACTGCTTGATAGAGTTACCACTTGTGTACAGGTTGTGGGCATGGTGGTGAACAAGTGTTCAAAGTTTCAAAGCCATATGTCAATGGACTTTGAAAATATTTGAGGTGGTACAAATCTCTTACAAAAACTTTAACGAAAGTGGTTACGCCGACGCTGACGCTCGGGTGACTAGGATAGCTCTCCTTATTCTTCGAATAGTCGAGCTAAACAGCACCGTTTTAACACATCAACAGCATGGTTGGCTGCACAATAATAGCACTGTGTGTCGCACATCAACAGCACTGTGGAACACATCGACAGCACTGTGGGCCGCACATCGACAGCACTGTGGGGCGCACATCAACAACACTGTGGAACACATCAACAGCACTGGGGGGCACACATCAACAGCACTGAGGAACACATCAACAGCACTGAGGAACACATCAACAGCACTGAGGAACACATCAACAGCACTGGGGGGGGGGGGGGCACACATCAACAGCACTGAGGAACACATCAACAGCACGGTGGGCCGCACATCAAAAGAACTGTGGAACACATCAACAGCATGGTGGAACACATCCAAAGCACTGTAGAACACATCAACAGCAGGGTGGGACGCACATCAACAGACATGTGGAACACATCAACAGCAATGTGGGCCGCACATCAACAGCACTGTGGAACACATCAACAGCATGGTTGGCTGCACATGAACAGCACTATGGAACACATCAACAGCACGGTGGGCCGCATATCAACAGCACTGTGGAACACATCAACAGCATTGTTGGCCGCACATCAACAGCATTGTGAGCTGCACATCAACAGCACTGGGGGCCACACATCAACAGCACTGGGGGGCCACACATCAACAGCACTGGGGGCCACACATCAACTGCACTGGGGGCCACACATCAAAAGCACTGGGGGCCACACATCAACAGCACTGGGGGCCACACATCAACAGCACTGGGGGCCACACATCAACAGCACTGGGGGCCACACATCAACAGCACTGGGGGGCCACACATCAACAGCACTGGGGGCCACACATCAACTGCACTGGGGGCCACACATCAACTGCACTGGGGGGCCACACATCAACAGCACTGGGGGCCACACATCAACTGCACTGGGGGCCACACATCAACAGCACTGGGGGGCCACACATCAACAGCACTGGGGGCCACACATCAACAGCACTGGGGGGGGGCCACATATCAACTGCACTGGGGGCCACACATCAACAGCACTGGGGGCCACACATCAACAGCACTGGGGGGCCACACATCAACAGCACTGGGGGCCACACATCAACAGCACTGGGGGCCACACATCAACTGCACTGGGGGGCCACACATCAACAGCACTGGGGGGCCACACATCAACAGCACTGGGGGGCCACACATCAACAGCACTGGGGGCCACACATCAACAGCACTGGGGGCCACACATCAACAGCACTGGGGGCCACACATGAACTGCACTGGGGGCCACACATCAACAGCACTGGGGGCCACACATCAACTGCACTGGGGGGCACACATCAACTGCACTGGGGGCCACATATCAACAGCACTGGGGGCCACACATCAACAGCACTGGGGGGCCACACATCAACAGCACTGGGGGCCACACATCAACTGCACTGGGGGCCACACATCAACAGCACTGGGGGGCCACACATCAACAGCACTGGGGGCCACACATCAACTGCACTGGGGGCCACACATCAACAGCACTGGGGGCCACACATCAACAGCACTGGGGGCCACACATCAACTGCACTGGGGGCCACACATCAACAGCACTGGGGGCCACACATCAACAGCACTGGGGGGCCACACATCAACAGCACTGGGGGCCACACATCAACTGCACTGGGGGCCACACATCAACGGCACTGGTGGCCACCCAGTGTAAGTGATACCACTTGTAAGTTTCTTTCAGCGCTAAATCAAATTAAGGCTTTCTTCGATACAAAACAAATTCTACTTTGTTCAATAAAAGAGCATCTTGAATCCATGTCCTTGTGTAATTGTGTCAGGGGTTTGGTGGATCAGTGATGAATATTTATATCAGGGTGGTTTATCAGCATCTTGGTTAAGAAATAACCAGTTCAATAGCCAAATATATGGGAAGCATTTCAAATAACTAGATTACCAGATAAAATATGATTTTGTTGAATATAAATGCAGCATAATAAAATATAAGATGCATAGAACAACATATCTACAACATGTCTTTAAAAGCCAGAATTATTTTTTTCAACTCCTATTATTTGTATTTAAGACCTCAAAATACAAGTTTTTAATAAAAGTTAGAATATATTTTGTAAAATCTTATTGTTAAGGACTCACTCCAGGGCTTTTTCTGCCCATTTTGGGAAAAAGACCCTAGACATTTTGGGAAATTTTGCGTCGTGAAAATGCCAAAATTGGGAAATTTTACAGTTAAAAGAAAAAGCTGTCTAGTCTCCTGCGAAATAGGTAATGATTTAATATTAGTTTTTTTTTTCCCTTTAAAAGACCTGCAATGGCTGAAATATCAATCCTTGGGGTGTAAATATCTATTGCAATAAATCATGACAGATAATATTTCATATTTCCGATCTCTGAATGTGATGAAAATCAATGATTTCTGAGTTCAATTACCAAAAAAACTTCACATGACATAAATTATTAGGATGTTGAAAATGAACCAGTACAGGAAAAAATAATTTCTAAAATTTCTTTTTTTTTTGGATTGGGATTTTTTTCTGAAGATTGGGAAAAATATCTTATATTTTGCTTTGGGAATGGGTCCGATAGTCGGACCTGTGGGTACTATAGAAAAAGCCCTGCACTCGTTTTAATATTTAAGAAGGGCAGAGTTACTGCAAGCTCTATCATGTTAGTCAGATTTTACAAAAAAAAATCCAATAAACTTAGATTATTATGTGTTTTCAACAGGCGGAAGCCAAGTTATTATGTCATGTCAATTCAAATGTTGTATAAATGCAATTCTAAACAATCAAGTATGGTACTTATTGACGAGGGGATATTCCAAGAAAAATATAAATCCTCACGTCAGGTCAAGAGAGTTTCCGCGACTGTGCACATTGCTGTTCTGGGAGCCGACAGAGGAAGATAGAGGCGTAATTCCCATTTCCGGGTCCAGCCCAACTGCCGTCTGTCCGTTCAGGGTCGCCTGAAATAAGAGAAAGGTTGAGTTGTTCACTGATTTTCCTTCACCATTTCTTTTCTATGGCTATTCACTATGGGTTCTTTGTCGGAAAAAAACAAACTGTATTTAAGCAGGTTCATTTTAAGTTTTGTTGCCTTGAAAACAACAATCTAGTCAAATTATTAAACATGTATGGACTCGACCCATAAACTACACTGTGATCACTTGGTCAATTCATACTCAAAACCTAGTTTGATCCCTGAAAATTATGCTTTGCAACTGCGAAAGTTTTCAGATGCTATTGTCCCCTTATTCGCACTAAAATCTAGTTTAAATGCCATTCTAATCTTGTATGAATGTGAATAAATAATATATTAAATACAATGAAGCATATAACTATATGATATTTATAATTTTTGGTAAAAAATAATAGCTAGTGATGTTCAGGAGAATTTTCCACACATAAAACAAGGCAAGAAGGCATTGAACCATGTGCTGTGAACTTTGAACACGTCTTTGACCCCAGTCTTTTTCAATTGTGATTTTCCAAAAATCTTTAAATATTAACAAACATAACAAATCAAATTCAATCAGACACTCTGTGAAATGATAACTTTTTAAATGAAATTAAAAAATTAAGTTCAATTTTGTTTTATTAGATTTGACACATACAAAAACGTACACTATCCTCTGCCTGAAGAAGAGATGATATTGAAACATGCCTTGTAACTCTGCAAATCGCCGCAAAAACTTGACAAGAACCTCAGTAAAAAAAATAATTTTGTTTGAATAAAAATGTCTATTGATAATAATGGCTACAGTAAATCGGATATTTTTTTTCTCTGCCCTTTTAATTTACTTTTCCGATCACTTTGGTAAACTTCATAACCTTACATTTTGCATGAAGTAATAGCTAAAAATAGAATGCAGTCGTTTTTGGCTTTCAGAACGTGATCTCTGCTTTTGTTGAATACATTACACGAGAAAAAACATTTATTACTATTTGAAGATTTTTCGAAAATGACGAAGTAATTTGGGTTAAAAACGCATTCAACACCAGGGTTGAATGATTCTTGCCTCGTTTTCTGTGGAAAATTTGCATACTCGTCACTTGCTTTTTTAAATTTACAATAATTTTTATTAAATATATTATTTTATATATATATATATATGCTATTTTATCACAAGTTTGAGGACACAGGTGAAACATGTGCTGTATCCTGAGTCATAACCTCAATGATATTGGACAATATCCCCACTGAACTGTTCATATAATGCAAGGCTTTTTCACTCAAAATTGTGAAGAGACCTTATAGCCTTTTCAATTTGGGAAATTTAAACGCGTGAAATACTGCAAATTGTGAAATTTAAATGCGTAAACATCTTAAAAATGGGAAATTCCACATATGAGGATTGAAGACACCTTTTAAACATGGGTCAAGGTATCCATATGAAACTTGGAACTCATGTTACAAAAAACAGGCTCATATCTTACATGTGAGTCTATTTCTAGCTAAAAAAGAACAATTTGCTCAAACAGGATAATTTTCATTTTAAATTTTTGAAGTAAGATCTTCCTTTTTGGGAAAAATATGTGGGAATTTTGAAAAAAATATCTGGAAATTGGGAAAAACTACCATTTTTCCCAATTGTGAAGTAGCCTTATTTCGAACCCTAGCAAAGAAGGTGAAAAAGCCCTGTAACGATCAACAGGATTTAACGAGCAACTAGGAGGAATCGGAGGGGGATTTCAGGGAGGGAAACAGATTTAACCTTGGAGGTAACCGGAGGTTTGACTTTATTTCTAAATGTGAGCGAGAGAAGTGGGTCTAACTCGTTGAGTGCACTGTAAATGCTAACAATACTCTGTTCAAATTAAAACAATATAATGAGGAGCTTTAATTCAGCTCCTTAATTCAATACCTGTAATAAAAACTACCATAACTTGTGGCAATTTCTCTTCGTTACATAATGAAATTTCATAACTGATCTACCGCCTACATTTCTGTGCCATATGTTCAAACTAATTGCCTCATTTGCTTTCATAATCTATATTTTGCAGGCTCAGTGCAAGATGGTTGTAACTTTGAAGTGATGACACAGCCTTCGCACATATGGCGAGCTTCGTTAACATAAATCAAATGAATTTTCAGTATCTATGATTTCGCAGATTGTGATCCAGCACGCTAAGCGTTAAAAGACAGGCTTGAAAACTGCCATGTAGCATAGTACATTCATGGCATAATTGTCTTTTTCTTCATTTTGTAGTAATCATCCCAAATTCTATATTTGCCATCATCAGATTAATCATCTCTGTTTTAAGATTGCACGATTTTTTGAAAGGTCAAAATCTGTGAAACTGTTTCACTGTAAACTCTCTATTTTTACTTGTGGTAAAATATGCATTTCTAAAAAAAAATCTCAATAATTGTTTGTTGCATAATGTTAAGATGCATAACATATTTCTTCTGAATGATTTCACATTGTGTTCAGGTTTTAGCAAAACTCTTAAATGCATGGGTGAAAGTTGCAAAGTTATCAAAATACTGAAAAATTAAGCTGGGGTCCAGGGGGCCACAGGAATTAAGCATTTCAAAACACATTTCCAAGCCTTTCCTGACTATTAATCAATCAAATCTATGATATTTCTGGCAGCTTTTGTCACCTCCATTTTGTTTTTCCCAGGATGTTCAAGCTCTTTAGTATTATACCCTGGGAGTAGAAACTTCATTGTTCAATTCTGACAGCAGCATTTTGATTTATTTCTATGTTTATTTTTGCCTCCAATTTGCGGTGTGTCGTAAAAGTCATAAAGGATACTGACCGTTAATATTCGGCGAAAACCGGCTTTTTCCGCCATCCAAGTTTTTGTTGGCGCTGAAACTGCCGAGGTTTTCGGAGAACATCCGAATGACAATGCTTTTTTACGAAAAGAAACGACTATTTTCGGAAACGTTCTGCTGATATCAACGCTATTTATAGAATGAAATTGGCAAACCAGTAAATTTAACTTTGTTTTGTCTACGATTTTGAGTAGATCGCGATGTTGATGATGGCGTATGGGGTAAACCCCCCCCTGAAAAACTCACCGGATTTACACGATTTGGAAAAATTACCCCTAAGAAAACTTGAAATACGGAAAACTTTCACCCATATAAATGTAAACCCATCTGACATTGTTTTGCTACTTGCAAGTCATTACCTCTATAGCTTATTTCTTACTAAGGGAAGTAACTCCTTTTTGTTAAACATTTCAAATTGTAAGGTGTCTGTGAAGTTTTTCTTTGAGTCGTTTGAATGGTGAGAAATTGTGATGTGAAATTAGGCATCAGCAGGGGTTTTTTTCACTCAGCCTTATCATTTCTAAACCAATCTACAAGTATTTGATTCATTTTTAGGTGATTGATCGCAAAATCTTGAATCAATCACCTGTTGTTGGTGCTTTTTTTTAGATATACAGTCATAGACTTTGTACAATCCTCAAATAATGAGATAATGATATTGACATATAAATCCTGTCAGGTACAGAAGCAAGAAGCAAAAATAGTCTAACAAAGTCAATTCTAGCTATTCTGAGGGATTATAATTTTATATTAATAGAGTAAGCAAACATTAACAAGTGGGGTCATTGGAAAGTGCCGCCAACGAATGGGCATGGCTCAAGAGTTGAGCCCACAAATATATAGAAATAAAAAGCATTACAATAGTCATGCACTAAGCCCTCAATTTGATAAAAACTTCAGAGTTATATTTGAAAGTCGAAAAGGTGTACAGGAATCAGTCTTATACTGCAATGTTTTATGAATGCAGATGGCCCAGAACCAATAACAATCTGTTAAGTTTGTTCTGTGATGGAAGTGAACTTGTGAAACAAAATTCTACCTTGACTTGGTCTGGACTGGCCAGTGTAACATCCTGCTCAGGGTTTGGGCTAGCTGCAGTCTCATTTGGGATTGAAACTTCTTTTCTGAAACGCAAACATTCATAAATATATAGTTTTACTTATTCAATTAAAAAAAAACATAACATTTTTTTTAAGAATTGGCCTCAATTTCTAGTGTTTTAGCCAGGAATTAAAAAGGGCAGGGTGGGCCCAAATAGGGGCATGGTGCATTCTTAAATGGGAAAACAATGCGCACAATATTAGCTTTGTATTGTTGTAAAACGACCATGTAACTTATCAAAGTACATGCATGTTCATGCACACATTCTAGTAATATACCTACAGAATATTCTTAATTCTTCTTTCTTGTTCATTTTCACTTCAGACACTTTCTTTACCATCTCGGGTTGTTGTCAAGGACGATTTTTTGGGGAGAAGTCACTTCTCCCACCAGTCAAATTAGGGAGAAGTGGGGAGACTTAAAGGATAAGAGATACTTATCATAAAACCTGAGATAAATATTGTGCCATGCCACAAAACATTAAATTCACATTTACTTTCATTGCTTTTTACTAGATGGAATGTTAAAAAAAGTGTTCTTTTTTGGCCTATCATGCAAAAGTGTACTTGTCTCCTTTTTGCAATGTATAGTTTACCTCCAAAAAGAGTCTAAAATAAAAACAAAGACATTTAAAAAAAATACCATTTGAAACAATCAGAATGGCCTTATATATGAGCTGTTAAAAACATTTAAGTGCAGGGGACAATCTTGTTTTGGTACGATCAGGATAAGGTACGAATGTCACATTCAGCTTTGCTGTTTTTTGCTTGTCTTTGGTTAAATAAATTTCAATATGCTGACATTTTAAAACAAAATGACATTTAAAATCTCTATCCTTCATGAAAAACTCACTAATACTTAATAATAGAACTAGAAAATCGAGAAATAAACTTCGAAAAATGTTATGACAAAATGGCGGTGACAAAATGGCGGTGACTCACCGAATCTTCTACTTTAAACATCGTACAAATGAAGAAAATACTGTAAGTAAATGCTATATAAAGCAAATAAAAAAGTTTTGAGACAGGGCTTTTTCTGACCATTTTGGGAAAAAGACCCTAGACATTTTGGGAAATTTTGCGTCGTGAAAATGTGGAAATTGGGAAATTTTACAGTGAAAAAAAATAGCTGTCTAGTCTCCTGTGAATTAGGAAATGATTTAATATTAGTTTATTTTCCCTTTAAAAGACCCACAATGGCTGAAATATCAATCCTTGGGGTGTAAATATCTATTGCAATAAATCATGACAGATAATATTTCATATCTCTGAATGTAATGAAAACAATGATTTCTGAGTTCAATTACTAAAAAAACTTCACATCACATAATTTATTAGGATGTTGAAAATGAACCAGTACAGGTAAAAAGAATTTCTGAAAAAAAAAAAAAAAAAAAATTTTTTTTTTTTTTTTTTTTGGGTTGGGATTTTTTTCTAAAGATTGGAAAAAAAATCTTATATTTTGCTTTGGGAATGGGTCCGATAGTCGGACCCGTGGGTACTATAGAAAAAGCCCTGTGATATTACAAAACAAATTTTCATTATGAACATTCAGCACAAAAACTATCAAATACTGGTCATGAAGTTTTGAGTATTTGATTTTCTTTGCGCCACCGTCTGTTTTTCAATGACCGTCTGCTTCAAACGAAACAATGTTCTAAAAAGTGTGCCTTCACAGTTTTTACACTGCAAATATCAATTGTTTACTAATGCTTGACAACATTTTTCATCAATTCCTCGCTTTTTCTATCGCAATTTAACAAACTTTTAATCATTTGACCAGTGTCTTCTCTGATTGGTTAACATGGGACGTTTCGATAATTGGATGATAGACGACCCAATTATGTGATTAGGAGATTACCGATTATAAATGGTTAAATTAATTAAATTTGTAACAACATCGGCATCAAAGATCGACATTTAGAGGTAAAACTTCGATGTCTCAGACAAGGAATAATGTGTCATAATGAACAGCAATTAGCACCCTGATTATAAGCGTGAATTACCGTTAATCCGACCCGCCTTAGCACGCACTGATCTGTGACAGATTAGGAAACGGCGACATTGACCAATGAAATACTTTTAGGGCGTAACTTTGTGATAAACAATGATCTGAATGGCCAAAAGGGTGCAAGGGGGGCGGGAAAAATATGACAGGGCGTGTAAAAAGGGGCAACGGGGTGGGGTAAAAAAAGGGCAGGGCTGGCCGCCCTTCCATTCCGCTTTAGCTAAAACACTACAATTTCACAACCTAAAATTCTGCAAGAGTAATTTTCTGATCAACATCAAAAATATATAAGGACTAATTGTACTGACGAAGAGAAGAGATACAAACCATTTCAAAATGCAAGCAGGTTTCAATCTCATACATTTGATCTGTTTCTTTTTGCATATAATCCCTGGTTGATTTACGGCAATTATTCAAACAAGCATTTAATGATACCAGTAACATGTTTAGAATTTGGACATGGTATATTACAAATTAACAAGCTATCCAGAGAATGATAGTTGTTTTACAGGGCTTTCATATAAGAATAACTTAAGGTAGA